>NC_138297.1:17070000-17657500 GCF_965601325.2 Salmo salar | reverse complement strand
ATACGTCAGTCCATAATCTCAACAAAGAAATTTAATAGGATGAGAGAGACTGCTGGAATAGATGATAAGCAGTTACCCATATTCACTGAGGGAATATTTTTGTGCTGAATGTTTTTTTAATGTAGCAAAAGTTCTCATTTCTGAGTCAAGTTCTCCTTTAAAACACAAAGTAAAAGTGACAATCAATTATGGCATTACATTTGCTTATATTTTTGGGCCCAAAAACTATTTGGAAAGTTGAAAATTAGAACTTGCGAGTGGCGCAACTTCCTACTAGAGCCGTTGACACGAGCAGTGAAGCTAAATGGATGGACGACAGAGAGGTCACTATCTATGGGCCCTGGTAGCGCATCTTAAACAGAAATATGATGCAATTTGGGACACAACCCTTGTCAGAACACCAAACAACCCAGGTTCGTGTTGTGTGCAACTGTTGCGATTGTGTCTGTGTTTTGTGGTTGTCTGGCTCACAATAATTGTTTGTTTGATTTAGCGTGGGAGGACAAAGTTAGAAATGATGATGTGGTGGAGGAACTTGATGAAACTATATAGCTTTCTCTTTACCCTTTAGGGCTAGTTGTGTTTTTCAGTCCAGTGTTTCCTCATAATGCAACATATATGCATGTAGGTATTCCGTAGATAACACTACTTCCTCTATCTGAGCAGTGTTCCTTACCAGTGCTGGTTCTCATTTGAGAAGCAAACCATCTTGAGGTAGCTTGGGCGCCAGATCTGCTTGTGCTCTTGCCAACTCCATTGCCCATTGTCAAGCCAAACATGTTTGGCATCATGAGTGAAAAGGAGTTGGCATGATAGCACTAAAAGACTGTCAACCAGGCTAATCTTGAGGTGTTATTCTCACAAACATGAACAGATGGAGAAGAAAAAGTGTGTCTGTAGCATACTGTACTAATGACATGATGCAGTCCCACTTGACGGTTTCTATTCTAAACATAGCACAGAGCCAGAGGCACAATGTTTTGATGACATCAATTAACATAAAGGACGGGATTGAAAGGAGGAGTCTCTCTCCCTCTCTGTTGAGGCGTTAATCCCTAGCTCACCAGTGGCAGGGGGAATGGCTACCGCTATAGGTTTCAGGAGTTTCAGGCTGCTTATCACTTTCTCCCAAAATACATCATCCAGGAGGATCCTCTTGATGGGGCTGTGCATATCGCCAGACTGTGATATGGGCATTTCTTGGAGAGACTCCTTCCCTGCCAGGAGACTGTCAATCATGATGACAACACCACCCCAACAGGTGTTGCTGGGTAGCTTCAATGTGGTGCTCTTATTCTTCTCACTTTGCTTGGTGAGGTAGATTGTTGCTATAACTTGATGACCCTTCACATACCTAACCATTTCCTTGGCTCTCTTGTAGAGTGTATCCATTGTTTTCAGTGCCATGATGTCCTTGAGGAGCAGATTCAATGCATGAGCAGCACAGCCAATGGGTGTGATGTGAGGGTAGGACTCCTCCACTTTAGACCAAGCAGCCTTCATGTTCACAGCATTGTCTGTCACCAGTGCAAATACCTTCTGTGGTCCAAGGTCATTGATGACTGCCTTCAGCTCATCTGCAGTATAGTGTTAGGGTTGAACTGGCTATTTGTATGCATAACTTATATAATATACTGGGGACGCTATGCTACAATATTAAGTATATGAACTACGGATAAATCAACTGTTGAAGACAAGAAGAACTACAACCGGCGACAGGAAGTGCGTCAATAGGCTGAGACCAGCCTGCACGCCAACGATAGGAGGAGCAAGTTTAAACCACGCTCCTCCTCCTTCTGACAGGCCAGCATTGAGCAGGAACTATCTCTGTCAGAGTATAAAAGCGAGAACAATAGGATGTGTCGCTCTCTTCTCTGTTTTACCCTGCGAGGCAAAACAGCGAGACCCTATATATACGAACCACACATATACCACGCACGTGTTTGCATTGATTAAAGTACCGCTAAATCAGAAGTTACCATGAGCTGACTATTTTGTTCTGTTACCAGAAAAGAACTGTCGCAACATTAACAATAGAGACGGGGGTGTCTGTTGTCCCTTGTGTCTGTGCTCTTGTAGAATACAGGTTGAGGAGTGGAGATGATGTAGGTAAGTATTCCTTGCCCACGAACATTCAACCACCAATCAGAGATGATTGCAATACAGTCTGCTTTCTCTATGATTTGCTTGAACTTCACTTGAACTCTGTTGAACTCTGCATCCAGCAAATTAGTAGAAAAAGCATGTCTGGTTGGAGGGGTGTATGCTGGGCAAAGAACATTCAGAAATCTCTTCCAATACATATTGCCTGTGAGCATCAGAGGTGAACCAGTTCCATACACAGCTCGAGCAAGACATTCATCAGAATATCTCTCACTACATTTCTTCTTTGAGTCAAAAAAACATCTAATTCCAGGAGGACCATGAGCTGTTGCTATCGATAAGGTGTCTGAGTCATCATTTTCACCCCGAATAGAAGTAGATGGACTTTTGTCAGATGTTTTGGTATTTTTTTTACCCCCCTATTTCTTCCCAATTTCATAGTATCCAATTGGTAGTAGTTAGAGTCTTGTCTCATTGCTACAACTAGCGTACGGACTTGAGAGAGGCAAAGGTCGAGAGCCATGCGTCCTCCGAAACACAACCCAACCAAGCTGCACTGCTTCTTGACACAATGCCCATTCAACCCGGAAGCCAGCCGACACAATGTGTCGGAGGAAACACCGTACAGCTGGCGACCGTGTCAGCGTGCACTGCGCCCGGGCCGCCACAGGAGTCACTTGTGCGCGATGAGACAATCCCTGCCGGCCAAGCCCTCCCCTAACCCAGACGACGCTGGGCCAATTGTGCACCGCCCCATGGGTCTCCCAGTCGCGGCCGGCTGCAACAGAGCCTGGACTCGAACCCAGAATCTCTAGTGGCACAGCTAGCACTGCGATGCAGTGCCTTAGACCACTGCACCACTCGGCAGGCCCACTAGAATGATTTATTTCAGCTTTATTTCTTTCATCACATTCCCAGTGGGTCAGAAGTTTACATACACTCATTTAGTATTTGGTAGCATTGCCTTTAAATTGTTTAACTTGGGTCAAACGTTTCGGGTAGCCTTCCACAAGCTTACACAATAAGTTGGGTGAATTTTGGCTCATTCCTCCTGATAGAGCTGGTGTAACTGAGTCAGGTTTGTAGGCCTCCTTGCTCGCTTACGCTTTTTCATTTCTGCCCACAAATTTTCTATAGGTCAGGGCACCATATGTGAATTGATTGCCCCCCCATCTATCTTCAGAGCTCGTGCTGTTAAGTAACCTAAACTGGGACATGCTTAAAACACCCCGGCCATCCTACAATCTAAATTTGATGCCCTCAATCTCACACAAATTATCAATGAACCTACCAGGTACAACCCCAAATCCGTAAACACAGGCACCCTCATAGATATCATCCTAACCAACCTGCCCTCCAAATACACCTCTGCTGTCTTCAACCAGGATGTCAGCGATCACTGACTCATTGCATGCGTCCGTAATGGGTCTGCGGTCAAACGACCACCCCTCATCACTGTCAAACACTCCCTAAAACACTTCAGCGAGCAGGCCTTTCTAATCGACCTGGCCCGGGTATCCTGGAAGGATATTGACCTCATTCCGTCAGTAGAGGATGCCTGGTTATTCTTTAAAAGTGCTTTCCTCACAATCTTAAATAAGCATGCCCCATTCAAAAAATGTAGAACCAGGAACAGATGTAGCCCGTGGTTCACGCCAGACCTGACTGCCCTTGACCAGCACAAAAACATCCTGTGGCGTACGACATTAGCATCGAATAGCCCTCGTGATATGCAACTTTTCAGGGAAATTAGGAACCAATATACACAGGCAGTTTGGAAAGCAAAGGCTAGCTTTTTGAAACAGAAATTTGCATCCTGCAGCACAAACTCCAAAAGGTTCTGGGACACTAAGTCCATGGAGAATAAGAGCACCTCCTCCCAGCTGCCCACTGCACTGAGGCTAGGAAACACTGTCCCTGCACCCCCCACAGCAACTTGCCCAAGCCTTCCCCATTTCTTCACCCAAATCCAGTCAGCTGATGTTCTGAAAGAGCTGCAACATCTGGACCCCTACAAATCAGCAGGGCTAGACAATCTGGACCCTCTCTTTCTAAACTTATAAGCCGAAATTGCTGCAACCACTATTACTAGCCTTTTCAACCTCTCTTTTGTATCGTCTGAGATCCCCAAAGATTGGAAAGCTGCCGCGGTCATCCCCCTCTTGAAAGGGGGAGACACTCTAGACCCAAACTGCTACAGACCTATATCTATCCTACCCTGCCTTTCTAAGGTCTTCAAAAGCCAAGTTAACAAACAGATCACCGACCATTTTGAATCTCACCGTACCTTCTCTGCTATGCAATCTGGTTTCCGAACTCGTCATGGGTGCACCGCATCCACGCTCAAAGTCCTAAACGATATCATAACCGCCATCATCGATAAGAGACAATACTGTGCAGCCGTATTCATCGACCTGGCCAAGGCTTTTGACTCTGTCAATAACCATATTCTTATCAGCAGACTCAACAGCCTTGGTTTCTCAAATGACTGCCTCGCCAACTACTTCTCAGACTGAGTTCAGTGTGTCAAATCGGAGGGCCAGTAGTCCGTACCTCTGGCAGTCTTTATGGGGGTGCCACAGGGTTCAATTCTCGGGCCAACTCTTTTCTCTGTATACATCAATGATGTCGCTCTTGCTGCTGGTGATTCTCTGATCCACCTCTACGCAGACGGCACCATTCTGTATACTTCTGGCCCTTCTTTGGACACTGTGTTAACGAACCTCCAGACGAGCTTCAATGCCATACAACTCTCCTTCCGTGGCCTCCAACATCTCTTAAATGCAAGTAAAACTAAATGCATGCTCTTCAACCGATCACATCTGCCCGCCCGTCCAGCATTAGTACTCTGGACGGTTCTGACTTAGAATATGTGGACAACTACCAAAGTGTCTGGTTAGACTGTAAACTCTCCTTCCAGACTCACATTAAGCATCTCCAATCCAAAATTAAATCTAGAATCGTCTTCCTATTTCGCAACAAAGCATCCTTCACTCATCCTGCCAAACATACCCTTGTAAAACTGACTATCCTGCCGATCCTTGACTTTGGCGATGTCATTTACAAAATAGCCTCCAACACTCTACTCAGCAAATTGGAAGCAGTCTATCACAGTGCCATCCGTTTTGTCACCAAAGCCCCATATACTACCCACCACTGCGACCTGTATGCTCTCGTTGGCTGGCCCTCGCTTCATATTCGTCGCCAAACCCACTGGCTCCAGGTCATCTACAAGTCGCTGCTAGGTAAAGCCCCACCTTATCTCAGCTCACTAGTCACCATAGCCTCACCCACCCATAGCACACGCTCCAGCAGGTATAACTCACTGGTCACCCCCAAAGCCAATTCCTCCTTTGGCTGCCTTTCCTTCCAGTTCTCTGCTGCCAATGACTGGAACGAACTGCAAAAATCACTGAAGCTGGAGACTCATATCTCCCTCACTAACTTTAAGCACCAGCTGTCAGAGCAGCTCACAGATCACTGCACATAGCCCATCTGTAAATAGCCAATCCAACTACCTCATCCCCCATACTGTTATTTATTTGCTCCTTTGCACCCCAGTATCTCAACTTGCACACTCATCTTCTGCACATCTATCACACCAGTGTTTAATTGCTATATTGTAATTATTATGGCCTATTTATTGCCTTACCTCCCTTATCCTACCTCATTTGCACACACTGTATATAGACCTTTTCTATTGTATTATTGACTTCATGTTTGTTTATTCCATGTGTAACTCTGTGTTGTTGTTTGTATCGCACTGCTTTGCTTTATCTTGGCCAGGTTGCAGTTGTAAATGAGAACTTCTCAACTAGCCTACCTGATTAAATAAAGGTGAAATAAAAAAAATTAAAAGGGCTTTGTGATGGCCACTCCAACACCTTGACTTTGTTGTCCTTAAGCCATTTTGCCACAACTTTGGAGGCATGCTTGGCATTCATTGTCCATTTGGAAGACCCATTTGCGACCAAGCTTTAACTTCCTGACTGATGTCTTGAGATGTTGCTTCAATATATCCACATAATTTTCCCTCCTCATGATGCCATCTATTTTGTGAAGTGCACCAGTCCCTCCTGCAGCAAAGCACCCCCACAACATGATGCTGCCACCCCCGTGCTTCACAGTTGGGATGGTGTTCTTCGGCTTGCAAGCCTCCCCCTTTTTCCTCCAAACATAATGATGGTCATTATGGCCAAACAGTTCTATTTTTGTTTCATCAGACCAAAGGACATTTCTCCAAAAAGTACAATCTTTGTCCCCATGTGCAGTTGCAACCCGTAGTCTGCCTTTTTTATGGCGGTTTTGGAGCAGTGGCTTCTTCCTTGCTGAGCGGCATTTCAGGTTATGTCGATATAGAACTCGTTTTACTGTGGATATAGATATTTTGTACCTGTTTCCTCCAGCATCTTCACAAGGTCCTTAGCTGTTGTTCTGGGATTGATTTGCACTTTTCGCACCAAAGTACGTTCATCTCTAGGAGACAGAACGCGTCTCCTTCCTGAGCAGTATGACGGCTGCGTGGTCCATGGTGTTTATACTTGCATACTATTGTTTGTACAGATGAAGGTGGTACCTTCAGGCGTTTGGAAATTGCTCCCAAGGATGAACCAGACTTGTGGAGGTCTACAATTTTCTTTCTGAGGTCTTCGCTGATCTCTTTTGATTTTCTCATGATGTCAAGCAAAGAGGCACTGAGTTTGAAGGTAGGCCTTGAAATACATCCACAGGTACACCTCCAATTGACTCAAATGATGTCAATTAGCCTAACAGAAGCTTCTAAAGCCATGACATCATTTTCTGGAATTTTCTAAGCTGTTAAAAGGCACAGTCAACTTAGTGTATGTAAACTTCTGACCCACTGGAATTGTGATACAGTGAACTATAAGTGAAATAATCTGTCTGTAATTAATTGTTGGAAAAATTACTTGAGTCATGCACAAAGTAGATGTCCTAACCGACTTGCCAAACCTACAGTTTGTTAACAAGAAATTTGTGGAGTGGTTGAAAAACGTGTTTAATTGACTCCAACCTACGTGTATGTAAACTTCCGACATCAACTGTACAGAATAGGAAATAGCCTAGTACCATAAATGAGCAATGCTAACAAACCCTAATCGCTAACAGTCATGCTAAAATGCTCATGCATTCCAATGCAAAATGCTAACCATAGTGCTACGCTAGCGGGAGCACGAGCTAGCTAACAAGCTCAACACATGGCAATTGTACACAATAAATCACAAAACTGAGCTCCACATAACATGACACAGATCTCTCACTTACGTTTAGATGCAAGCACAATTAAACAATAGACATACAGGGATTCAGCCCACAGGAGGAAAAGTTCAGCAGGAGGGAAAACTGTGGAAGTGCTCATCAGGATTGGGAAAGCATATTTTTGAACACTGCGTGCTTGGGTCATAGATCAACTGAAACTGAAGTCGCTGGAATCAAGGCTGCTGATAGGCTGAACGAGGTGTGGTGATAAGTATTGGCCAATAAGACACTAACAAAAGTGGGGGTCCTCTGAATAGGAGACTAGAACTAACCATAAAGAATGGCTAGAATCAGCTGACTGAAGCTGGCTGTTTTAACAGTGAGCCTGGGAGGGAATAGGCCTACTGGGGAGCCAGGCCCAGCAAATCAGAATTATTTTTTCTCCACAAAAGGGATTTTATTACAGACAGAAATACTCCCCACTTTCATCAGCTGTCCCGGTTGGTCTCAGACGATCCCGCAGGTGAAGAAGCCAGATGTGGAGGTCCTGGGCTGGCGAAGTTACATGTGGTCTGCGGTTGTGAGGCTGGTTGGACGTACTGACGAATTCTCTAAAACGACATTGTAGGTGGCTTATGGTAGAGAAATTAACATTAAAGGATCTAGCAACAGCTCTGTTGGATATTCATGCAGTCAGCATGCCAATTGCACGCTCCCTCAAAACTTGAGACATCTGTGGCATTGTGTTGTGACAAAACTGCACATTTTAGAGTGACCTTTTATTTTCTACAGCACAAGGTGCACCTGTGTAATGATCATGTAGTTTAATCAGCTTGTTGATATGCCACACCTGCAGGTGGATGGACTATCTTGGCAATCGAGAAATGCTCACTAACAGGTATGTAAACCAATTTGTGCACATACAGTGCTTTCAGAAAGTTTTCAGACCCCTTGACTTTTTCCACATTTTGTTACGTTACAGCCTTATTCTAAAATGTATAAAATTGTTTTTTTTCCCCTCAATCTACACACAATACCCCATAATGACAAAACAAAAACATTTGTTACAAAAAAAAACTGA
This sequence comes from Salmo salar, assembly GCF_965601325.2. NCBI lineage: Eukaryota > Metazoa > Chordata > Actinopteri > Salmoniformes > Salmonidae > Salmo > Salmo salar. The sequence goes on along the minus strand of NC_138297.1, from coordinate 17,649,099 downwards.
AATATCACATTTACATAAGTATTCAGACCCTTTACTCAGTACTTTGTTGAAGCACCTTTGGCAGCGAATACAGCATCGAGTCTTCTTGGGTATGACGCTACAAGCTTGGCACACCTGTATTTGGGGAATTTCTCCCATTCTTCTCTGCAGATCCTCTTAAGCTCTGTCAGGTTGGATGGGGAGTGTTGCTACACAGCTACATATTTTCAGGTCACTCCAGAGATGTTCAATCGGATTCAAGTCCGTGCTCTTGCTGGCCCACTCAAGGACTTTCAGAAACTTGTCCCGAAGCCACTCCTGCGTTGTCTTGGCTGTGTGCTTAGGGTCGTTGTCCTATTGGAAGGTGAACCTTCACCCCAGTCTGAGGTCCTGAGCCCTCTGGAGTGGGTTTTTATCAAGGATCTCTTTGTACTTTGCTCCGTTCATCTTTGTCTCGATCCTGACTTGTCTCCCAGTCCCTGAAAAACATCCCCCCCCACAACATGATTCTGCTACCAACATGCTTCACCGTAGGGATGGTGCCAGGTTTCCTCCAGACATGACGCTTGGCATTCAGGCCAGAGTTCAATCTTGGTTTCATCAGACCAGAGAAACTTGTTTCTCATGGTCTAAGAGGCTTAAGGTGCCTTTTGGCAAACTCCAAGAGGGCTGTCATGTGCCTTTTACTGAAGAGTGGCTTCCATCTGGCCAATCTACCACAAAGGCCTGATTGGTGGAGTGCTGCAGAGATGGTTGTCCTTCTGGAAGTTTCTTCCATCTCCACAGAGGAACTTTAGAGCTTTGTCAGAATGACCATCGGGTTTTTGGTCACCTTCCTGACCAAGGCCGTTCTCCACCGATTGCTCAGTTTGGCTGGGCGGCCAGCTCTAGGAAGAGTCTCGGTGCTTCCAAACTTCTTCCATTTAAGAAGGATGGAGGACACTCTGTTCTTGGGGACCTTCAATGCTGAAGCCATTTTTTGGTACCCTTCCCCAGATCTGTGCCTCAACACAATCCTGTCTCAGAGCTCTACAGACAATTCCTTCGACCTCATGGCTTGGTTTTTGCTCTGACATGCACTGTCAACTGTGGGACCTTTATATAATCAGGTGTGTGCCTTTCCAAAGCTTGTCTAATCAATTGAATTTACCACAGGTGGACTCCAAGTTGTAGAAATATCTCAAGGATGATCAATGGAAACAGGATGAACCTGAGCTCAATTTCGAGTCTCATAGCAAAGGTCCTGAATACTTTATTTTTAATACATTTGCTAAAACTTCTAAACCATTTTTGCTTTGTCATTATCGGGTATTGTGTGTAGATAGCTGAGGAATATGTTTTATTTAATACATTTTAGAATAAGGCTGTAATGTAACAAAATGTGGGAAAAGTAAAGGGTCTGAATACTTCCCGAAGGCACTGCATCCTTCCTTCCTTCCTCCCTTCCTTGAGGTTTTGGAACAGGGCCTAGTCCAGCCCTTCACTGGGACCTACAAGGGTGTAAACATTACCAGTCAAGCTGCAATGCAAACGGTCATTGTGTAAGAGCGTCTGAGTTGTCTGAACTTTTCTCGACCTCGACCTCTATCTCTTGTGCATCTGTACCACACAAAATGGATAATCATGTTTCTAGTGCTCCACTTCCTCATTAAATAATGACTAATTGACATTTTGTATTGTTATCTTGTTGGTTTGGATCTGACCCTGGATATCCAGTGTGGAGTTAGCCCATACAGTAAGCCATTAGACTCATGTTTCACATTCAATATTTACTAGGTGTATTACTGCTGTTGCATAAACTGTGGCTAGTCTCATTAGGAAGGGAAAAAAATATGAATTCTACAAACTCTTTCTAAAGAAATAAATGTATGAATTAGAATTAGCTGTTTTAGGAAAAGTGGCTATTTTTATGCTGATGACAGGCCAATTTAAGGCCTGTCAAGCAACAGTAGACTAAATATTTTAGTGATCTTTTTACAGTTGGGATTTATGGATTTTCTGTTACTTTTTGAGGAAGGTTTATTTGTGTGAACGACATTCATTTCACTCACGAGCCAAACCCCTCAGTCATAAAAACATTCCCCACAACAACCCAGCCGTAAATCTTGGGGTCTTTTTGGAGTGTGATGTTCACCGTTTAGTGAACCGCTCGATGCCAATGACCCTCAGTCTGACCACATGGGATCGCTGTGCGTTCCAACCGTCTGAGCAGCCCAGCCAGAGAGTGAGACCTTCTCCAGCTGGAGAAACTTAAGACTCCCTCCTCCACAGCACACACACGATACTGTAGGCTACAAGTACACGTGTTGGGATGAACAGTGAATCGATGTAGGGAGTTAGGTAAATGTTGAACTTTCAGCTGCATTGAGGGGAACTTGTCTTAAAAAAATATATACTGCTCAAAAAAATAAAGGGAACACTTAAACAACACATCCTAGATCTGAATGAAAGAAATAATCTTATTAAATACTTTTTTCTTTACATAGTTGAATGTGCTGACAACAAAATCACACAAAAATAATCAATGGAAATCCAATTTATCAACCCATGGAGGTCTGGATTTGGAGTCACACTCAAAATTAAAGTGGAAAACCACACTACAGGCTGATCCAACCCTGATGTAATGTCCTTAAAACAAGTCAAAATGAGGCTCAGTAGTGTGTGTGTGTGTGTGTGTGTGTGTGGCCTCCACGTGCCTGTATGACCTCCCTACAACGCCTGGGCATCCGCCAACTCCTGGACAGTCTGTGGTGCAACGTGGCGTTGGTGGATGGAGCGAGACATGATGTCCCAGATGTACTCAATTGGATTCAGGTCTGGGGAACGGGCGGGCCAGTCCATAGCATCAATGCCTTCCTCTTGCAGGAACTGCTGACACACTCCAGCCACATGAGGTCTAGCATTGTCTTGCATTAGGAGGAACCCAGGGCCAACCGCACCAGCATATGGTCTCACAAGGGGTCTGAGGATCTCATCTCGGTACCTAATGGCAGTCAGGCTACCTCTGGCGAGCACATGGAGGGCTGTGCGGCCCCCCAAAGAAATGCTACCCCACACCATGACTGACCCACCGCCAAACCGGTCATGCTGGAGGATGTTGCAGGCAGCAGAACGTTCTCCACGGCGTCTCCAGACTCTGTCACGTCTGTCACGTGCTCAGTGTGAACCTGCTTTCATCTGTGAAGAGCACAGGGCGACAGTGGCGAATTTGCCAATCTTGGTGTTCTCTGGCAAATGCCAAACGTCCTGCACGGTGTTGGGCTGTAAGCACAACCCCCACCTGTGGACGTCGGGCCCTCATACCACCCTCATGGAGTCTGTTTCTGATCGTTTGAGCAGACACATGCACATTTGTGGCCTGCTGGAGGTCATTTTGCAGGGTTCTGGCAGTGCTCCTCCTGCTCCTCCTTGCACAAAGGCGGAGGTAGCGGTCCTGCTGCTGGGTTGTTGTCCTCCTATGGCCTCCTCCACGTCTCCTGATGTACTGGCCTGTCTCCTGGTAGCGCCTCCATGCTCTGGACACTACGCTGACAGACACAGCAAACCTTCTTGCCACAGCTCGCATTGATGTGCCATCCTGGATGAGCTGCACTACCTGAGCCACTTGTGTGGGTTGTAGACTCCGTCTCATGCTACCACTAGAGTGAAAGCACCGCCAGCATTCAAAAGTGACCAAAACATCAGCCAGGAAGCATAGGAACTGAGAAGTGGTCTGTGGTCCCCACCTGCAGAACCACTCCTTTATTGGGGGTGTCTTGCTAATTGCCTATAATTTCCACCTGTTGTCTATTCCATTTGCACAACAGCATGTGAAATTTGTCAATCAGTGTTGCTTCCTAAGTGGACAGTTTGATTTCACAGAAGTGTGATTGACTTGGAGTTACATTGTGTTGTTTAAGTGTTCCCTTTATTTTTTTGAGCAGTGTATATACACTGCAGACAAGACCACTTTCTTCCATTTTGAGAAAACAACATGAACTGAAACTAACTGGTTGCTTGCTACCCTCCAAATAGCAATCATAGAAAAAGTATAGATGTTGATGCGGTTTGACAGTTTATGCCCCTATGAACAAGTGACATTTGTGTGTGCGACACAATGAATAACACATGAAGGTGAAAGTCATTTGTGATCTTTCTTTGAGAGAAGATGGGCACTTCTCCCTGACCGACATTCAGGCCTCAGCGCCAATTTTTTTGTCTCTGTTCTTTTTTTTTTTTTTGTCTCTGGGCTTCCTCAAAACTGAGTGGCCAGACATGTCACACACATACACACCCAATGCGCTTGGCAATGGCTCATTTGCTGCTATTTGTTGCTATTGTTGTGGTTGGCGTGGTGATGCATTCTTTTAAGCCAGGCTTGTATGCTTTGTTTGTTTACACATCGCCGGGGAATCAACTCGGTCGAGGGAGCGCCAATCAATCTTAGTTGTGCCGGTCAGAAGGTTGGGAGGGCCAAGGGCCATAGGGTCAATGGGTCACTGAGAGAGCAAAAACGGGAGGGTGGGGGTCTGTGTGCCACTTCCTGGACACGTCACGCTCCTCGCCAGGGTACAGAGTGAGGCAGAGGGTTGATGGGCTGTTTGGATCTTGGCAGACCTGCAATGCAGGCAGGGCTCTTAATGAATCGATTTCTCCCAGGTGTATGGAGGAAGTGCGGAAAAGAAGAAGGGATGGAGGTGGAGATGCTGTGGTGTCGTAGCTTGCTCAGGTCATTAAAGCCCACCCGTCAGCGTACAACTGGAAACAATCATCATTCATGAGTACTACAAGCTTTCACACATCCGCCCCAGGGCCAATTCAATGTCCATGTCTATAGTAGTGTAATTCAGCATGATTCTCTCCCCCGGTCCTTCCAGGAAGGTCATTCCCCTGAGGGCTCCTTCACCTACAGCTCACTGGGTCACAATCATTAGGTTTTGTCCACCGTTGTTTCTTCATGCTCAGCTAGAGGGCATCTTTATCAACAGACACCATTGGCTTTCAGTGTTGTTTGGTCCCATCTTGTCCCCTATGGCGCCTACAAAACTGACATTACATCAGTGTCTATAGGCCCTCTAGGGACAACTTCATCCTATTCTTCCCTTATAAGCAGAATCGTATATATCCCAAGAGGGGTTGGGGGGGGGCACACAATGAAAATAGTCTGGGTAGCCATTTGATTACCTGTTCAGGAGTCTTACGGCTTGGGGGTAAAAACTGTTGAGAAGCCTTTTTGTCCTAGACTTGGTACTCCGGTACAGCTTGCCATGCGATAGTAGAGAGAACAGTCTATGACTGGGGTGGCTGGGGTCTTCGACAATTTTTAGGGCCTTCCTCTGACACCGCCTGGTGTAGAGGTCCTGGATGGCAGTAGACACATCTCTTGACCCCATGGTGGTCCCTGGGTCGGCCCTCTACTGCCTCCATATGACCTTTGAGCCACAGGGTTACGAGCCCAGGGGTTAGAAGAACACAGGCAGGAACACAGAGAGCAACACACAGGACACCCCCTGAACACTACCCAATAAATAATTCATGGCCCTGACATTTACAGTTTTAAGCCCATACGTCCTTCCTTTCTGACCTGTTTTTGTGAGGTAATAAATACAATAGGATGTTTATATTTTAGATGTTATATTTGCGATGTGCAAAACAAATAGCAAAGCTTGCTCCCCGATTTAAAAACTCAAAAGTACCGTATCTAACCAGATTTAGGTCTGAAAAGTCCAATAAATGGTTAGAATAAATTACAACCAAGTATGTACAAATGACTTTGTAGTCACAGGTGTTTGTGTACCATCGTTTCACAGCATAAAAACAAGTCAAGTAAAAATAAAGCAACGGTCTAAACTGAATCGAGCGTTTAATTTGAGTTATTCATTTTCTTGAGTAGTCTGGTGGAAGGTTGGAGGTCATCAGCTCAATGGGCAAAGGCACACTCCTCGGCCGGCAGGGGGCATCCCTGGGGGTGGTGGGCATGGACCCAGCAGGCCCGGATCTTCAGGACACCAGAGAGTAGGGGCTTCCGCCTCGCATCAGCCCTGGTACCTTGCAGCCTTCTGGGTCTCTGGGTCTGTACCCGCCAGTTCCGGATATGGACCATACCGCCTTTACTGGAAGAGAGAGAGGAGGGAGAGAGGAGGGGGGTTTAATACAAACATTTTTATATTACTAATAGGTCTAGACCAGTTTCAAGAGTTTAGGCAAGCTTTAAGAGAGACTGCCAAATGAAAATTCCTTCAAGCTGAGAGTGGGGAAGATTCCATCTACTTTTTCAAGCATTCTTATCTGAATATGTGACATTCCAATAATCCCTGAATTGCTTCAGTATGATTAATGTAGGTAGACCCAGTGCCAGAACCATTGATATAGAGTGCAGCAAACTAAATAGTCCTCATGTTCACACCAAACGTTCCAAGATAATGAACCTTCATGTGAGAATGCAAATAAGAATGTTATTTTCACATGATGTTTGGTGCCAAAATGGGACACTTAGCAGATCACTACATGGAACTGGATCCATATCCATCTCTGGTTAGAACTGGATCTATATCATCTCTGGTTAGAACTGGATCTATATCATCTCTGGTTAGAACTGGATCTATATCATCTCTGGTTAGAACTGGATCTATATCATCTCTGGTTAGAACTGGATCTATATCCATCTCTGGTTAGAACTGGCTCTATATCATCTCTGGTTAGAACTGGATCTATATCATCTCTGGTTAGAACTGGATCTATATCCATCTCTGGTTAGAACTGGATCTATATCAACTCTGGTTAGAACTGGATCTATATCATCTCTGGTTAGAACTGGATCTATATCATCTCTGGTTAGAACTGGATCAATATCATCTCTGGTTAGAACTGGATCTATATCATCTCTGGTTAAAGCTGGATCTATATCATATCTGGTTAGAGCCAAATATGGAGCTCAGAGCTTTGTTGAGATAATGTCTGGATTAGGGTAAAAACATTCTAGTAACATTCCCAAAACTCTCAGGTTTTCCTGACATTTTGGTGGGAGGATTCTGGATTTCCTGCGTATTCGTACCTGATTCCAATGGTCTTCCAACCGGGACTACTGAAAATCCTGGGAAAGTTGTCATCATTTTCAACACTAGTCTGGATGCTAGGTTTGTACTGCACGTACCTCTGAAGACCTGGTGGTTGTTCTTGAGCAGGGTGTACAGACCTCCACACTCCTTCTTTAGGACCAGTCTCCTACTCCAACAGCTCAGCTACCTCTCTCCCTGACAGACTGCCTGAAGAGGAGAGAGTGAGAAAGAGTGCATTTGGAATGAAAAAGGAGAAGGTGGTGGTTCAGGGTTCAAGAATGGAGAAGGATGAAATGTAAGAGTGACTGGAGAGACCTTTGGGATGGCACAGGCTGCGTCCCAAATGGCAACCTATTTCCTACATAGTGCACTACTTTTGACCAAAGCCAAAATGGAGCCCTTGTCAAAAGGAGTGCACTACAAAGGGAAAACAGTGCCATTTGGGACATAGCCTGAGAGATAAGGGAGTTGTGCTAAATTAGAGCCTCAAAAAAGAACTTGTTCTCTCAGAAAGTTCATCTCAGGTGTCAGACAGTCAGAGCTGTGAAGTCAATTAAACTCAGTCCAACATGCTGTCATAAGAGAACATGTCACCACCTTAGTTCCCCAGCGTCATTTCAGATACCAACGAGTTACGAGAGAGGGAGGTATTAAAATTAACCCATTCCCCAGGCTGCCTTAGATAATGTGTATGCATGGCCAAAAACTATTTTTGTGTTTCCACAATATTTGTAAGCCAAGATATGAATTCCCAGTGGAGTTCGCAGCAGAGCAGCTAGCCAACCTTTAAGTTCCATTTCATGGAGATTAAGGTATTTCTGGCTTTCCTTTCCCTTCTACATGGAGAATTCAATCTGTTTTGACCTTTGGTTCGTATATATGACAATCTCATCTTCTCTCTTTGGCATACGGGAATGCAGCTCCACCTTAGGTTCCCCCATGTTGTTGTTTTTTACATCATTATAGTTATATAGACTACAGTCGCGAGGATAGCCCATGTGTTTATTATATCAGACCCAGAAGTCTGGACAGTGGGCACCCCATTGTGATTTCCCTGCTGTGGCAAAGCTATTACCCTCTTACCAACAAATGACAGCACAATACCTGTCAATCAATCACCAAGGGCCCTCCACTCTAGATGATCAACTTCAAAACTGTTCTGTTGATTTTGTATAGTGTTAAACATGGCCTACTTAGCTTACATAGAGATTATTGTTACAGTACTGCACCACATTATGCAACATATTCAAGACACTCAACCTTTGTTTTGTTTGCAGCTAGGGATAGTATGCCAAGGGACGTGTGAACAGTGAGCAGCTGACAGCAGGTTGGCATTTATTGTCAGGAATCTTGCCCTGGAGGCAGCTCTCCAAAGTGGTCACTAGCTGGCACAGGCACAAATTCATAAAATCTGATTTTAAACCTAACCTTAACCACATTGCCAACCCTAACCTTTATGATATAGACAATTTTGACTTTGCAGCTGGCCCATCTAGTGGAAATGTCTCAGTTCTGCCTCCAGGGCAAGATTCTGGACAAACTTCAACCTGCGGGGGCCCAGGACCCTACTATAACATCACTACAACGTTTACAGCTGCCCTTTAGAGACCATAGCCTACACTGCTAATTGAGATGAGTGGGATAACTGGGGCTATTGACAATGTGGAATTAGTCTGGACCTGGGCTGGCCTCCTAGACTGTTATTAATGGGTTGTCCATAGATACTGTGTTTGTGTACTGCTGTGAGCACAAGGTTGATTGCACGTTAACATTTATTTAGTGACTACGAGGAAACAGAGATACTGTATTTGTTTGTTGCCTCTGTTTTAGCCCATATACTAAAATAATGAATCCTAAGGAGAACTGAAATCTAAAAATACAATGCAAAAATGTCACAATACCGGTAAAAATGTAGGCACAAAACCTTTCATCCGACCATACAGTGTTTGCACACAATTAGTAGGCTAGTCGACTAGAAGAATGAATTACACAGTATGATTGTGGAAAATATTGCATCTTATAGTTCTTGTGTTCCTTTCAAACTTGCATGAGGCAATTGTTTAGCTTGTCACATCTATTGAGAGAGAGAGAGACAGTGAAATTCGCGGGCTAGCCACTGTCAGTGTCCCAGCACCCCCCCCCCCCCCCCCCTCTTTTCAGAGCAGCACCATAGGAGGAAACAAATACAGAGTCATCCATAAAAGATGGATCAGAATGCATTATTCATCCATTCATCTCCATCCCGGGTTACAGGTGCTCTGTCTCTCCATCCTCTTTTTCACCCCCTCCCTACTCTACCTTTCTGTCCCTCTCTCTAATTCCAGTCCTGAAAGAGATTCTCCTGTTTTAATCAGAGTACACTTCATCCCCTTATCTCATCTGTCGTACCTTGGGTGCAGGTGTGTGTGTGTGTGTGTGTGTGTGTGTGTAGGATGAGGGGATAATCTGGAGGGGGTTGATAAAGGAGAGATGGGGCGGTGTGTGTAGTACAGGATGTAGCTGGCAAAGGATGAAACACTTCCAGGGTTCAAAGCAGGGTTGCACTGCACCTCCAGGGGCCTTCCTATTGGTGCTGAGAGAGAGAGAGACAGGGAGAGGTAGGCGGGGGGGGGGGGGGCGTTAAGGACACAAGGGACCTAGCATGACCTTAACGTTCCTGAATTCCACAGAGTCAGCTATACACCATGTAGTGTACATAAACCCATCATACTCCATTATAGTAATGAACCACAGAGCAGATATGTACTTTTTGTTCTTTATTCCTAAACCTAATATGACCTCAATGACAGCTCAATGTTTTGAAGGAGAGATTACCTTGTGATTTGATTGACACTTTAGTTATTAAGTCCCATTCTCTTACCTCCAGTGTTCCAGGCATCAGGGACATCCCCGCCTTTGTCCTTGGTCGACCCAAGCAGAGTGTTGGCCACATGTAAGACTATACCATCTACAAAATCCCGGGGGAGGGCGGCGCAATTCCACACAGTCTCGATCCTCTCTCGGGGCTGGAACCCAGCTCCCCAGTTGTTCCCATGGGACCTGTCAGTCTCAGCTTCCCCCTCAACGTTTGACCCTTGTACTGTGACCCCGGAGCAGGTCTGACGACCCTGTATATACTTGGCTCTCCGCTCGTCCGACAGCTGGTAGCTCCTTGACTTTCCTACCAGACACACCTGCAGAGTAAGGGGTTAGATTAAAACAGTGTGACTGGCTTATGTTAACATATACTGTATGTTTTTTGATTTATTTGTATTTTTAGTCTTTTAGTATCCAGAGCGATTTGGAATACATTGACTGTGCATACATTTTCGTACTTTTTCCCCATGGGAATCGAACCCACAACCCTGACGTTGCAAGCATCATGCTCTACCAACTGAGTCACACGGGACCATGTGTTCAAGTGTGGGTGTTATTTTTTTTTATTTAACTAGGCAAGTCAGTTAAGAACACATTCTTATTCACAATGACAGCCTACCAGGGAACAGTGGGTTAACTGCCTTGTTCAGGGGCAGAACGACAGATTTGTACCTTGTCGGCTCTGGGATTCGATCCAGCAACCTTTCGTTTACTAGCCCAACGCTCTAACCACTAGGCTACCTGCCGCCACATTAGCATATCCGCTTTGTGGAGGGGATTCTCAGGCCGTCCTCCTCTGTGTTGAACCCACAGGCTGTGCTGATCTCAGAGATGAAGTCAATGTATTCTTTATACTGGGACTTCTGAAACTGTCTCCACTGGTACTTCCCATAGAAGTCAAAAGAAACAGCAGAGCAAAGTACCGGCAGGAGAAGGATGACCTAAACTGTGAGGAAAGTGACAGAAATGACACATCAAAACCATCCTTTATTTCCCTGGTTTAGTCTTAGAGAACCCTGGTCAAGCAGAGGTAGCAGACATCATAGAGGTGAGAACATACTGTAGGAACAACTGAATTAGGCACAACTTACTCAAAGTTGGGTGGAAGAAAAATGAGGACAATTTAAAGCCTATGGAGCTATGAGGCATCGTTAAGGACCGTTGGAGCGTTCAAACCGGAGCAAGAGACTAACTTCAAGAGCCAAGCTCAACATCGCCATCAGATGGCCTGCGCATCAAACAAGTCCCTTCACACATCAACACACCTCCATTCCCCCTCTCCCCAAACCAACACAACTCATGAAAGTAACATGATTTCAAATTCAATAGATCAGCTGCCACTTGAGGCGGCTAAGCCAAATTGGGTCTGCTGATGACTTGCCTGGCCGCTATAACGGGGATCCACGGTGAGAGCTCCTCCGAGTGGTTTCCAATCAGCCAGTCTGTGTCCAGGAATAAGAAGCCATCACTGGGAGTGATTGCCATTTCCTGGAATAGAAGCTTCTTTAGATCAGAGAGACGCACCGCCGACGACCGTAATTAGATTTTTGAATCATTCATTTTTTAAATGACAAATGACTTGTGACACACCCAGCCGCTCTCTGTCGCGAAAGAACTCTGTTGCCAACTTTTAATATTGAAGGAGGATAACATCTTGATATTGTTATCCCAGCTCATTTAGTGTCAGGGTGGGTATAAGGAAGGGTGATCTGAAATAATGAGTCAGATGAGGTTACAAATTAAATTTATTTGTATTTAATTTAAACCAACATTTCGTGCCTATTGCCATGTAGGGCCTAATTAAATGACTGGTCTTATACAACACAACAAAAGTAAACAAGTAAATAAATGATTTTAGCCTAAACCTGTGAACTAGGGAAACTAGATAAAATGACAACAAGGAAAGCCCTTTCAGGAGTTGGAGACCACTTCCATGTTCTAGTCTAGACACATCATATCCCATCACCATGTTCTAGTCTAGACACATCAAATCCCATCCCCATGTTCTAGTCTAGACACATCATATCCCATCACCATGTTCTAGTCTAGACACATCATATCCCATCACCATGTTCTAGTCTAGACACCATCATATCCCATCCCCATGTTCTAGTCTAGACATCATCATATCCCATCACCATGTTCTAGCCTGGACACATCATATCCCATCACCATGTTCTAGTCTAGACACATCATATCCCATCACCATGTTCTAGTCTAGACACATCAAATCCCATCCCCATGTTCTAGTCTAGACACATCATATCCCATCACCATGTTCTAGTCTAGACACATCATATCCCATCACCATGTTCTAGTCTAGACACATCATATCCCATCCCCATGTTCTAGTCTAGACATCATCATATCCCATCACCATGTTCTAGTCTAGACACATCATATCCCATCACCATGTTCTAGTCTAGACACATCATATCCCATCACCATGTTCTAGTCTAGACACATCATATCCCATCCCCATGTTCTAGTCTAGACACATCATATCCCATCACCATGTTCTAGTCTAGACACATCATATCCCATCCCCATGTTCTAGTCTAGACACATCATATCCCATCACCATGTTCTAGTCTAGACACATCATATCCCATCCCCATGTTCTAGTCTAGACATCATCATATCCCATCACCATGTTCTAGTCTAGACACATCATATCCCATCACCATGTTCTAGTCTAGACACATCATATCCCATCACCATGTTCTAGTCTAGACACCATCATATCCCATCACCATGTTCTAGTCTAGACACATCATATCCCATCACCATGTTCTAGTCTAGACACCATCATATCCCATCACCATGTTCTAGCCTAGACACATCATATCCCATCCCCATGTTCTAGTCTAGACACATCATATCCCATCACCATGTTCTAGTCTAGACACCATCATATCCCATCACCATGTTCTAGTCTAGACACATCATATCCCATCACCATGTTCTAGTCTAGACACATCATATCCCATCACCATGTTCTAGTCTAGACACATCATATCCCATCACCATGTTCTAGTCCAGACACCCATCATATCCCATCACCATGTTCTAGTCTAGACACATCATATCCCATCACCATGTTCTAGCCTAGACACCCATCATATTATATCACCATATTCTAGTCTAGACACATCATATCCCATCACCATGTTCTAGTCTAGACACATCATATCCCATCACCATGTTCTAGTCTAGACACATCATATCCCATCACCATGTTCTAGTCTAGACACATCATATCCCATCACCATGTTCTAGCCTAGACACCCATCATATTATATCACCATGTTCTAGTCTAGACACCATCATATCCCATCACCATGTTCTAGCCTAGACACATCATATCCCATCACCATGTTCTAGTCCAGACACCCATCATATTATATCATGGAGGACAAGGACACCAGAAAGGACAGATCCTGACAGAACCCCAAGCCTTTAGTTAAAGGGACAGCGAGTCCCAGCTAAACAAGCTAAACGATTGCCTCATGTAAGTTTGAAAGGAACACAAGAGCCATAAGAGGCAATAATTTCCACAATCTCATTCCGTATAATTCATTCTTCTAGTCGACTAGCCTACTAATTGCATGCAAACACTGTATGGTCGGATGAAAGGTTTTGTGCCTACATTTTTACCGGTATTGTGACATTTTTGCATTGTATTTTTAGATTTCAGTTCTCCTTAGGATTCACTATTTTAGTATATGGGCTAAAACAGAGGCAACAAACAAATACAGTATCTCTGTTTCCTCGTAGTCACTAAATAAATGTTAACGTGCAATCAACCTTGTGCTCACAGCAGTACACAAACACAGTATCTATGGACAACCCATTAATAACAGTCTAGGAGGCCAGCCCAGGTCCAGACTAATTCCACATTGTCAATAGCCCCAGTTATCGCATTCATCTCTAAAGGGCAGCTGTAAACGTTGTAGTGATATTATATCACTGGGGCCAAGCTTCCTGCCATCCAGGACCTATATACTAGGTGGTGTCAGAGGAAGGTCCAAAAAATGGTCAAAGACTCCAGTCACCCAAGTCATAGACTGTTCTCTCTGCTACCGCACGGCAAGTGGTACCGGAGCGCCAAGTCTAGGTCCAAAAGGCTCCTTAACATCTTCTATCCCCAAGCCATAAGACTGCTGAACAATTAATCAAATGGCAACCCAGACTATTTACATTGGACCCCCCCTTTTTGTTTCACTGCTGCTACTTGCTGTTTATTATCTATGTAGTCACTTTACCCCTACCTACATGTACAAATTACCTCGACTAACCTGTACCCCCGCACATTGACTCGGTATCCCCTGTATATAGCCTCGTTATTGTTATTTTATTGTGTTACATTTAATGTTTTACTTTAGTTTATTCTGTAAATATTTTCTTAACTATTTCTTGAACTGCATTGTTGGTTAAGGGCTTATAAGTAAGCATTTCCCTGTTCTTTTCGGCACATGTGACAAATAAAATGTGATTTGATATTAAGGCCCTGGGACCCCGCAGGATGACGTTTGTCCTGAATCTTGCCCTGGAGGCAGAACTGAGACATTTCCGCTAGATGGGTCAGCTGCAAAGTCAAAATTGTCTATATAATAAAGGTTAGGGTTGGCAATGTGGTTAAGGTTAGGTTTAAAATCAGATTTTATGAATTTGTGCCTGTGCCAGCTAGTGACCACTTTGGAGAGCTGCCTCTAGGGCAAGATTCCTGACAATAAATGCCAACCTGCTGTCAGCTGCCCACTGTTCACACGTACCTTGGCATACTATCCCTAGCTGCAAACAAAACAAAGGTTGAATGTCTTGAATATGTTGCAGTATGTGGTGCAGTACTGTAACAATAATCTCTATTGTAGGCCATGTTAAACACTTTAAAAAATATATTTGACCCCCTTTTTCTCCCCAATTTCGTGGTATCCAATTACTGGTAGTTACTGTCTTGTCTCATCGCTACAACTCCCGCACGGACTCAGGAGAGGCGAAGGTCGAGAGCCATGCGTCCTCCGAAACACAACCCAACCTAGCCGCACTGCTTCAGTGCGCATCCAACCCGGAAGCCAGCCGCACCAATGTGTCGGAGGTAACACCATACACCTAGCGACCTGGTCAGCGTGCACTGCGCCCGGCCCGCCACAGGAGTCGCTAGTGCGCGATGAGACAAGGATATCCCTCCCGGCCAAACCCTCCCTAACCCGGACGACACTAAACCAATTGTGCGCCGCCCCATGGACCTCCCGGTCGCGGCCGGCTGCGACAGAGCCTGGGCTCGAACCCAGAGTCTCTGGTGGCACAGCCAGCCCTGCGATGCAGTGCCTTAGACCACTGCGCCACCCGGGAGGCAGCATGTTAAACACTTTTATACAAAATCAACAGAACAGTTTTGAAGTTGATCATCTAGAGTGGAGGGCCCTTGGTGATTGATTGACAGGTATTGTGCTGTCATTTGTTGGTAAGAGGGTAATAGCTTTGCCACAGCAGGGAAATCACAATGGGGTGCCCACTGTCCAGACTTCTGGGTCTGATATAATAAACACATGGGCTATCCTCGCGACTGTAGTCTATATAACTATAATGATGTAAAAAACAACAACATGGGGGAACCTAAGGTGGAGCTGCATTCCCGTATGCCAAAGAGAGAAGATGAGATTGTCATTTATACGACGCTGGGGAACTGAGGTGGCAAAATTCTCTCATGACAGCATGTTGGACTGAGTTTAATTGACTTCACAGCTCTGACTGTCTGACACCTGAGATGAACTGTCTGAGAGAACAAGTTCTTTTTTGAGGCCCTAATTTAGCACAACTCCCTTTTCTCTCAAGCAATGTCCCAAATGGCCCGGTATTCCCTTTGTAGTGCACTACTTTTGACCAGGGCCCCATAGGGCCCATAGGGGTCTGATCAAAAGTAGTGCAGGGAAAAAAGTATTTGATCCCCTGCTGATTTTGTACGTTTGCCCACTGACAAAGAAATGATCAGTCTATAATTTTAATGGTAGGTTTATTTGAACAGTGAGAGACAGAATAACAACAAAAAAATCCAGAAAAACGCATGTCAAAAATGTTATAAAATGATTTGCATTTTAATGAGGCAATTTGACCCCTTTGCAAAACATGACTTAGTACTTGGTGGCAAAACCCTTGTTGGCAATCACAGAGGTCAGATGTTTCTTGTAGTTGGCCACCAGGTTTGCACACATCTCAGGAGGGATTTTGTCCCACTCCTCTTTGCAGATCTTCTCCAAGTCATTAAAGTTTTGAGGCTGACGTTTGGCAACTCAAACCTTCAGCTCCCTCCACAGATTTTCTATGGGATTAAGGTCTGTAGACTGGCTAGGCCACTCCAGGACCTTAATGTGCTTCTTCTTGAGCCACTCCTTTGTTGCCTTGGCCGTGTGTTTTGGGTCATTGTCATGCTGGAATACCCATTCACGACCCATTTTCAATGCCCTGGCTGAGGGAAGGAAGTTCTAACCCAAGATTTGACGGTACATGGCCCCGTCCATCGTCCCTTTGATGCGGTGAAGTTGTCCTGTCCCCTTAGCAGAAAAACACCCCCAAAGCATAATGTTTCCACCTCCATGTTTGACAGTGGGGATGATGTTCTTGGGGTCATAGGCAGCATTCCTCCTCCTCCAAACACAGCGAGTTGAGTTGATGCCAAAGAGCTCCATTTTGGTCTCATCTGACCACAACACTTTCACCCAGTTGTCCTCTGAATCATTCAGATGTTCATTGGCAAACTTCAGACGGGCATGTATATGTGCTTTCTTGAGCAGGGGGACCTTGCGGGCGCTGCAGGATTTCAGTCCTTCACGGCGTAGTGTGTTACCAACTGTTTTCTTGGTGACTACGGTCCCAGCTGCCTTGAGATCATTGACAAGATCCTCCGTGTAGTTCTGGGCTGATTCCTCACCATTCTCATGATCATTGCAACTCCACGAGGTGAGATCTTGCATGGAGCCCCAGGCCGAGGGAGATTGACAGTTCTTTTGTGTTTCTTCCATTTGCGAATACTCGCACCAACTGTTGTCACCTTCTCACCAAGCTGCTTGGCGATGGTCTTGTAGCCCATTCCAGCCTTTTGTAGGTCAACAATCTTGTCCCTGACATCCTTGGAGAGCTCTTTGGTCTTGGTCCAGGCTGGTCCAGACCGGACCAAAAAATTGGATCTGTAGATGTTGAAATCAAGGCTACGGCAGACTGACTAAATTTCAACTACTTTTCAACGTCCGGTGACGGTTGTTGCTCAGTGGGTGAGGATGTTGGTTACAGTAAAGGGAAAGAGAGCAGCATGTCTTCAGATTAAACATTGAAGGGGTGCGGCAGGGGAAAAGTCAAGCACAGCAGAGCACTGGTTCCCTGCAACCCCACGTGCAATTCCATGTGTATCTATGGGGGTTTAGACTTAGACTACATATGACTGTCATATTACTTCATTTGAAAAGGTGAACGAAATAGTTAATATATTACCGCTATAATACCTACTGTACACATCATCACAAATATTTAAAATAGTGCAATAGTTTTGGTTTCTTAGAAGAAAAAAAATGGGAATTCCAATATCCACAAAGCCCTCAAAATGAAGTTGATCTTGGGGTGTATTAAAGGGTATTATGAGGCTCATGCAGGATATACACCCTCTAAAGTAACAAGCGCTAACTGATCAAAGCTGAATAAAACAGTGTTTCATTTAGCCCTTCCTCACCTCTAGATAGGTTCATGGGCCGTACATATTCCAGATCTTCCGTTTCCTCACATCGATGCCCTTTCCAGGGTGCTGAAACACAAGCAGGTAAGACGGTCAGGTCAGTCAGTCCCTAATCACTTCATCAGCGGGCAGAACTGAACATTGGGTACACAAAGACAATATCCACCTACCCCCAGTGTGTCATTTCAATCACGGCTATCCAGCGTTTTGATTAGACGTTAAATCACATCACTGATTGAATAGAACACTAGCATGAAATTGGCGCGGATTAAGGCCGCATCCCAAATGGCACCCTATTCCCTATACAGTGCACTATGGTCAATTCCAAGCCATGAGCACCAACATGTGAAGTTCATAGGAGCATGTCAAATGAAAGCTAAGAGTAAAACATTATTTATTAAGGTATATATACATTTTTCAACAACAAATTCTGAATAAGCTAAGACTGATTTCTTGTCAAACAGATGGAAAAGGGGTCTTTCACAACATCTACCAGAAAGTCTTAAAAGGTATTAAAAATACACCAAAACATAATGAAGTAAAGACCCCTGCCAACTAAAACATTTAGTTTAGCAGAATTTTTTTGCCTTTACGAAACATTGCCTTGTGCTTTGAAATTCCATTATCAAAAATCCACTTATCTTTAAGATATTGTCATTTCTCTCCTTCATGAGGGAGGATAATGAAAGTTCACAGAAGTAACAAGTAAAGGTAGACCTACCAATTAGTTAGTGTTTTTACTGATATCAATTTTGTTTATGAATTATTGAAATGAATGTAGACGCAGGGAGTCAGGAAACAAGTGCAGTGAGCTTAATAATAACGAACATTATAAAACAAGAGACAAAAAAAACCAAGGAAATATAAACAATACTACCTGACGACTGATAGATAAATGATAAGTAATCAAGGTGGTAATGAATTCCAGGTGTGACTGATGATGGGGCGCAGGTGTGTGTAATAATGGTTGCCGGGTGTGCGTAATGGTCGCAAGGCCCGGAAGTTAGTAAATCGGCGACGTCGAGCGCTTGAGCGGGAATGGACGTGACAAATTTGAAATCCTGTTACCAAATCGTCAACAGAATTTCAGAAGAATCGGTAACAGAATTTCTGCAACTGAATTGGTTGCAATGGGAAATCAAAGTAGTTACAAACCACAGTTGGGTCTCCCTCTTTGTGGTGGTCAAAGCAAGAGTGCGAAAGGTCTGGACTACACCTCCCTCTCACTCTTCTCTCCAATTAATATCACATATCTCAGTTCTTACAGGTCACCTACCCATGAGCCCCCTCTCTTTCCATTTACTGTAACCAACATCCACACCCACTGAGCACCAATCGACAACTGACATCCCAGGATGTTAAAAAGTAGTTGAAATTTGGTCTGGTCCGGACCAGCCCTGATGTCAACATGCACAGATGTCTGGACCGGTCTTCATTTGGCCCAAATATAGACTTCCATGATTGGTTCAGATTTGGTCTGAACCAATCATAGACATACATCTGTTTCACAAGTTTGGTCAGCACAGTATAGTACAGTAGAGCTCAGTACCGTAAAGTATAGTTCAGTACAGTATAGAGCTGGGTGATATGGACAAAAATAAATTTTGTGACAAATTGCCCTTTTTTTATTAACCTTTAAAGTACTACTACTGGTTTGATGGTTGTAGCCATCAATTGTTAATTGTATTTCATTTCAAACTTCACATTTCTTTAGTATAGGCTACTTATCGTAATGAACGGTATCAGCAAAATGGCTGCGATAAGTGATCGGTTGGTGTCGATCATTTTCGCTTTATCATCCCAGCTCTAGTACAGTACAGTACAGTAAAGAAAATTAGAGTATAGTTCAGTAAAAGTAGAATATAATTTAGTACAATACAGTCCTGTACTGTAAAGTAGAGTAGTGTACAGTACACACTAGAGTACACTAGAGTTGAGTACACTAATGTACTGTACTCTACTCGACTATACTATACTATACTGTACTGTACTCTACTGTGCCTTGATGTCAGAACTTGTGAAACATAGGCGTCTATCATTGGTTCAGATTTAGTCCGGTGCGGACCAACCAAATGTGGTCTTGTTTGGTAGGGGAGCTCGTTAAAATAGTGTGTAGAATAATATGCAATTATGCAAAGGAAAATATAGCATATTTCTACCTTTGTGTACCTATTTAGGATACATCACCATGAAGAGAATGACTCACATCCATAATTATCCATTTCTGTGTATTAAAGATCAGGGACGCATGATGAAATTCCGTTACCAGGTGTAAATCCACTTCACTTACAGTGGTTCAATAACCAAAATAGATTTTTTTCAAAGTGAAGGTACACCACCCGATGTCACAGGAAGGCCAAAAAGATCATCAAGGACAACAACCACCCGAGCCACTGCCTGTTCACCCCGCTATCATAGCTGGGACCGAGAGACTGAAAAACAGCTTCCATCTCAAAGCCATCAGACTGTTAAACAGCCATAACGAACATTGAGTGGCTGCTGCCAACATACTGACTCAAATCTCCAGCCACTTAATAATTAAAAATTGGATGTAATAAATGTATCACTAGTCACTTTAAACAATGCCACTTTATATGTTTACATACCCTACATTACTCATCTCATATGTATATACTGTACTCTATACCATCTACTGCATCTTGCCTATGCCGTTCGGCCATCGCTCATCCATATATTTATATGTACATATTCTTATTCATTCCTTTACACTTGTGTGTATAAGGTAGTTGTTGTGAAATTGTTAGATTACTTGT
Source organism: Salmo salar (assembly GCF_965601325.2). Classification (NCBI taxonomy): domain Eukaryota; kingdom Metazoa; phylum Chordata; class Actinopteri; order Salmoniformes; family Salmonidae; genus Salmo; species Salmo salar. The sequence continues at coordinate 17,628,727 of NC_138297.1, read as the reverse complement.
TAGATATTACTGCATGGTCGGAACTAGAAGCACAAGCATTTCGCTACACTCGCATTAACATCTGCTGTGTATGCGACCAATAAAATTTGATTTTATGTCATAGTTGACACCCCATTCTTTCTGCAGACATTGCAATTGCAATGCCAGGATAATGGGTTCGATTCCCCTGGGGAACCAGTACAAATATGAAAATGTATGCACTCACTACTGTAAGTCCATCTGGATAAGAGCGTCTGATAAATGACAAGAAAAGTTACTGTTGTACTCCCGAGTGGCCCAGCGGTCTACTGCACTGCATTGCAGTGCTTGAGGAGTCACTACAGACCTGGGTCCGATCCCAGGCTGTGTCATGACCGGGAGTCCTATAGGGCAGCGCACAATTGGACCAGCGTCATCCGGGTTAGGGGAGGGTGTGCCCGGGGGGGGGGGGCTTTACTTGGCTCATCGGGCTCTAGCGACTCCTTGTGGCGGACCGGGTGCAGCTGGTTAAGAAGCGCGGTTTGTCGGGTCATGTTTTGGAGGACGCATAACTCGATCTTTGCCTCTCTCTCAAGCCCGTTGGTGAGTTACAGCAATGAGACAACATCAAAATTGGGGAGAAAGAGGGAGTAAAACAAATGTTTATGTAAGAAAACGTTGAAATCAATGTTTTTTGTTTGCCGTTCATTTACTGGCCCGTCAAATGTAGTGCACTATAAAGGGAATACAGTGCCATATGGGATGCAACCTAAAGCTTCTTACGACACACTAGCTACACCGTGTCATTGATTAAGCGTCCAGTGGACATTTGTGAACTAAAAGAGATCGGCAACAAAGGTCAGTTTTCCACAGGTGTCCAGGTGTTATTATTCAGCACCAGGGCATATCAGGTTGTTTTATGTAACTGTGTTCTGGCAACCTAGTGTAGTGTTTATCATACATAGACCATTTCCATAACCAAGATCCACAAAGGACTGTTTGACCGTAAGACCCTTCTCTGCTAGCTCCTCGCCCCATAGGACCTGTTCATTGATAGAACAATGGCGTTATTGTCATAAGAGCTGTCATTTCACACATATTAGCATTCTGTCCATATACTGAGGAGGCCTATCAGAAGATATGTAGCGAAGGCAATATCTTCAAAGACAAACTTCTCAGGGTCTGTTACTTCAGGCCAAACCTAAACAAAGACAAATATTACAGTATGTTGGGACATTAACATGAAAACAACTTCAACAACAACAAACCACTGCTACAAAGAATCTGATCTGTGAGGCTACACTATGAAAGACCAGACCTTGACCATCTCCTTGTACTTGTCCTTCAGCTGTTAGTACATGATGTTGTACTTCTCTACAGGCAGCAGGGACAGGGTGCTCCTGAGCTCACTGGTCTTACTCTCTGTGGCCCAGCTTACCAGTTTGGGCAGGAGCTCCTCAACTAGCCAGGGAAGTTAGGGGTAGGCCCCCCCCCCCCTGTCACTGAACCACTCATCAGGCCGCAGGAGGTGTTACAGAGGAAATCAATGTAGACACTGTCCAATGTGTCCATGCATGACTGGATTGATGGAAGGCTAGGTGAAGAAGCTGACATTGAAATGAAACATCTTAACATGGAAAGACTCACCATTCATCATTGTTCTCAGGCAGAAGGTGTATCTGATAGATGTTCTTCCTTCCAGACGCAGTACCTTCCGAACTCTCTTCAACTGGTACGAAGCTTACTTTACCCTTTGAGATTCAAAGTCTGAAAATGTAAAGATTTTAAAAAGGAACACAACATTTCACACATCCGACTGTTGTTGTGCACATGCTGTAAAGTCAGCCAGAATTCAACGATAAGCAGCTTATTGTCATTAGCATGTTCTTACTTTTGAGTATGTCTTTATGTACTGTTGTGCCATAAGTTTACTTTAGGAATGAATGTCCTCACAGAAAAATACCCGTCTCTGCTTGTCATATTCAAGTTCAATATCACTATTCACTAAAGAAAGAACATCCTTGGACTCTGACGTAACACATCCATGAATTAGGAGGATGTTTGCAAGTTCTTCAAAACCTCTTTTGACTCCACAAAGACGTTTGTTCACAACGTGTGGTTTATTTATCTAAACATCAACGCCAGACCAAAATCCTCCCGGAAGAGTATTACATTTGTCTGTAAACTTAATCTCAAAGAGTTTCAACATGGTTTAGATATAATAGCAAATTGCATAGCACTGAATCATTATACATTGCAAACGTACTAACAAAAAAAAAAACACTTCCGGGGACTTTTATTTTCAATGGGATTTTGTCGCACGTCGATGACGCCGTGAAAGCGCACCGCAGAAGAAAAGAGCGCCATTTGAAAAACCAACAGCAGAGAGTGCTGTTGTATTTTTTATCTCAACATCTTCAACGATCCTGTACTGGTGCTGCTGTCTAGTACCATTCAATTTTACATTATTTTATATGCAGAAAATATGAAATCAGGATGCACATTTTTTTTATCACAAGTTTGACCTCACACCAATGACTAATCTGGGTTTTTACCCTTCACTCTTTTGCCTTTTATGCTGATTTCCAACACTCTGCTCACTGATCACCTGCTTAATGTTTTGATAAACACTTCAGGGGTAGAAGGTCTGATGCAAATTCTGACAACTTCCCTCACATGACTGTTACAGCACCATGAACATGCTTCCTGTGAAACAAAGAGCATCTAAAGATTATGATAATTTACCCCTAAAAGGTTTCCCCTTTCATCTGTGGAGCATCTGAGGTGGATCCTGGTCCCAATTGTCAGGTGAGAAAAGGCTACAGAAAAATGTCACAAGCCTCCAGGTCACACACACTTCATGAAGTACGAGCTTTCCATGCTGTAAGCTGACACTAAGAACCTTTTGGTCAAGAATTTGCATTCTGAACCCTGTGACAGATACGTTTAAAGACAAAATGATGGTTACCACTATTCCCACATACTCATCCTCTCTAGAAACGGAATATCACATCGCAACTTGGTATCATTAGGTCATTATATTTCTCAATCCACTTGGTAAATTAATGGTAATTGGGCAATGCGTCACTCCTACAAAACCAATACAAAATATCTGATATAGCAATGATCTCTTTTCACAATAACAATGATTTTTACATGAGTCGTTATTGATACATAATCATACATTAGCATCTACAGTATGTATATATATATTATTTATTTAACTAGGTAAGTCAGTTAAGAACAAATTCTTATTTACAATGATGGGCCGACACCGGCCAAACCCTAACCAGGACGACGCTGGGCCAATTGTGCGGCCTATGGCACTCCTGATCACGGCCGATTATGATACAGCCCAGGATCGAACCAGGGTCTGTAGTAACACCTCTAGCACTGTGATGCAATACCTTAGACCGCTGCGCCACTCGGAAGCCCTTTCGGTCATTTTATATCCATGTGATAATGTCATGAAAGAGAACCAGTTTCCACTGTTTTTTAAATGAGTACACTCTTGATTGTCCTTTAAATTGAGCTTCATTCCCTTTCTATTGTGTTGTGTGTACCATACCACAAGTACAAGGAAGTGCATGCAGGGGGCACCCGACTTTGATGCAGCCTGGTTGCCCATTCAAATCGGAGGCCATGTGAGAGGCAAAAATCTAGTCAGACTGGCTAGGCAGGAGCAGACATGCACAGTAAAGAGGGAGGGAGAGAGAAAGAGTCTAGTTTCTCTACAGTACTTGAGTTATTGCTGCTGGCAAGTTTCGGCATCATTCAAACAAAACAAGCAAAAGATCAATGGAGAGAAGTACTCTGAGGCTGTTATTGATGGAATATAACAGCAATATGGTTCACTTTATGCAATGGTCACCTGCTATTCAACTATATATTTAGAATTTACAATGTCCACATTCAGGGCCCTTTGTCCACACATGAAAACATAAATAAAAGGGAGGTTCAATCACTAACGTTTTAGGCAAAGGAGAACACAGGATACAACTTACATGATATAACATAATTATTTTCATTTATAATTGATGCATAATGCGCATTCAAGTTGTTCAAAAGAGCCATGCGAATGTATGATAATTAGGCAAATGCCTATATAATTGTGGTAGTTGTGGTGTGATTGCGCAACATTATTATGTGTAATATATTATTGTTAAATAACTTACGTCATACATTATTGTAAAAAAGTGTGACGTGTAGGCGGGTGGCTGGGTTAGTGTAGCACAGGTGGACATTGAAAAGGGGTGGAGTGAAATATGAGGAAGAGAGAGCACTGTGGACAGGTAGCGTGAAACACACCAGTTGAAGTGGGGATTCTCAGATATTTTGCGATGAAATAAAACAACCGACAACACTAAGAAAACAATAATGATCATTTGTTGACGAAATGAAGAAATACAGTATGGCATGTGATGTGGATTATCTCTAGATCTATCGATCCTATTGGGAATCATTTAATTTGTTGTCGCGCATAACCGAAAGCTGGTTTCATAAATAAGCAAGATCGTGGCCCCAGTAGACTTTCGGTCATTTTATTGACGGTAAGTATTTACAACTCATCTTTGTTGAACTAGCCTTTGGCATCAATTTACCCCACCAGTCAATACAGTATATTGACAGTATTTATTCTGAAAGACAAAACAATGGCGTCCCACAACTACCGTTACAGTTAGTGGCGTTCAGTAATTCATAGGCCTACACCTTGATTTACTATCAAATCCAGTGTAACAAATGTTGCAGAGTTACTTTTAACTCTGTTGAGAAAAATGGCAATGACATTTTGATAGGCAAGAATGAATCAAGCATTTGATTTGGAGAAACGCATTTTTCTGTAAGCTACAATGCGTGCCTTATGAACCAGATAAATCAAAGCATATTTTCACATTTTTGTTCTAAACAATTTTTGTTCGAACGTCATCATGGATGATCATTTTAATGCTGACCATACACCAGCAAGCTCAACTGAGGATAAACACAGTTTGACAATGGCAGTGTTTCCCAAACCAAAGGGTGCGTGTTTTGGTTTTTGCCCTAGACCTACAGAGCTGATTGAAATAGTCAACTCAGCATTAAGATTTGATTAATAGAATCCGCTGTATAATGCTAGGGCAAAAACCAAAACATGCACCCCTTGGGGTCCCCAGGACCAAGTTTGGGAAATACTTATTTAACAAGGGTCATAGGCAAATAGTTATGTCACTGCTAAGAGAGGTTAGTGTGTATCCAGGATTGTGTGTGTGTGTGTATATATATATATATATCTCTTTCTTTCTGAAATAACTACTCAACTTCCAGACTACTTCATTGTGATTGCTTGAAGACACTCCCAGAGATTGCTTGAAGGCACTCCCTTTGTTGACTGATGTAGATTGGTGACAGTTCTGGTTGTTATGATTCAGACTGAGTCAGTCAGGCCATGCATTCTGTTAAAAGAGCCCTTCTCTATGAGGAGATGTTATCGTGAAGCTTTGTCAAACTCTCTTTTTGTTAGAATCCCAGCTTATCAGGGATCATGTGTCCAGTAGGTTTTTTCAGACTCCAGTTATCAAATCAAAGTTTATTGGTAGCGTACACAGATTTGCAGGTTTTATGGCAGGTGCAGCAAAATGCTTATGTTACTAGTTACCCCATTAGTTGGTCTTTAATTGATCGAGTGCACCCACCCAACCAGCACCAAAAGATGTAGCCTCAGTTGTAAACAAAGCCTCCCAAATGCTTAATGGACAGAGCAAATAGGCCCAAACAACCCTATAGCCACCTCTCTCTTCTAACACTCATTATCCAGTAACTGAGTGGGTTAAAGATGCATTCCTGTGTACATAAAGCTGAATAACCTCAAAGCAATGGCATGCGTGAGAAATGACCCGTGATAGGTTGCTCGCATGTTTTTACTGCAGACATGGCACAGGATTGTGACTTTCATGAGATCGTTGGGTGTGGGTTTGGGAGTTGTCCTTGGGAATCTCTTTTGACAGGAATAGTGCTTGTCCGGACTAGCCCCTTCTTGCATCTGTCTGCATCAATGTGTTTCTGTCGGTCTTTCTGTGGAAATACAAAATGGATATGGCCTTCATTTGTTAACCAAGCTACAGTCTGCATCCACATCAGGTACCCATTATCAGCAATGACATAGACATACACACATTCTATATCTCATATGTCAGACAGTTAATTTGAGATAACTGGTTTGGGTTTCCCAGAGTAGTTGACACAAGAATGTAGGCCTCTGATTCCCACCCTTCTCTGTGGTTGTTTTATAGCGGCAATTCCCTGACGCGGAAGTCCACACGCAGACAAGGACATGAAATGACGTGTGTAGTTAGATAGACGTTGAGTAGTTGTTGGAAATTACAGCTTGGCGTCACAGGTTGCGCGCCTCTTCGTGAATTGCAAAATTTGAGATGAAGACAGAGAGAAGAACTTGCGCTTCCAGTAGTCTCTGAGCAACAGATGTGTGGGCTTGCTTGCTTTGAGATTGCAAAAAAGAAGACTATTTCAAAGCTGATGTAGGAGCTGGACAAAAATACGTTACTTGATTTAAGAACCGAAGGATGGGCACCAATGTTGAGGTATGATTAGCTTTATATGGGGTAGCAGTAAACAATGAGCAAATGTATTTTGAAACTAAGTGATTAACACCCACTGGCTTATTCTTATTCTAACACACTTTCATCTTTGTTTCCTGCCCCACCCGCTCTTCCCATCCTCCATTGGTTAATTATTCTCCTCAATCATCGCCTTTCCCCTCGTCTGCTATCTTCTCATCTACACTCTGTTTCTGTAACTGGTTCTTTGTCTATGTGGACAGGGGTGATAGGATTTCCCCCAACAAATGTGATATAACAAACTTGATTCAGCTGACACTGTGACTTTGGTGCCAGGTTAAATTTATTTTGCTCATTAGGGTTGTTTTATGGTGTTGATTTGATACAAAACAAAGGTCTGTTAAGTGTTTGGCTGGTACTGAAAGCTGTCACACTCGGCTCCCTCTTGTGTTAGACAGCGCGTCAACTCAGGACTTTTATTGATGAGTTCTTGTTATGGGTGTCCATAGCGACCAGAAGAGGCCGGTATGTGAACTTAGAACATAATTACGGCAAACCGGGCTGGCTCGTTATTGAATTGAGGCTCAAAAAAGGTACTGTCTCATTTGGTTACAGCTCTTGGACTTTCTCTGATGTTCTTCCACTGAACAAAATCTGTGAATTCTCAATTCAATTATGCATAATATTCAAATGGTGAAGCTGCTGGGAATTAGCAACAAGGCAGTGCTTACGCTGTATTTTGGAATTGGCTTGAAATGCATCCTCCCGTAACTCCCTTAAGGTGATCACTTCCTGGACTGGGGAAAGCTATACCCTTGTGTACTTACCTACCCATTCTAGTTAGATCAGAAACAACTTTGACAAAGGAAGGACATATTGTTCTACTAATGGAACCGGACCATCCTGCTACATTATTTGGATCTCCATTAGCTTTTTCAGAAGCAGCAGCTACTCTTCCTGGGGTCTGCACAAAACACAATTAACAAAACACTGATGCACCCTTAAAGATTTAGAAAATAGGGGTGGAAACACCGTCTGCTCCCATTCTCAATAGTTTCTCCTCAAGGTTGTCTATACCTGGTGGCTTAACATTATTAATGGATAACAATAGTTTTCCACCTCTCCCACGCTAACTGAACTAAATTCAAAACAGCAATTCTTTTCTTTCATTATTAAAGCTTTTGTTCAAAAATATGATGGTTCAATGTTGTCGTTTCACTTCTGAGTTTTCCAACTTCACTAGTGAAATATTCATTGAAAGGATTGGCAATATCAAAAGGTTTTGTTATAAATTATCCATCAAATTCAATGAACGATGGAGATTGATTGGAGTACCTTAAATTATGGGCAGGAAACCCAAATAATTTTTCCATTGTGTTTTTTGTCTTTTATCTTGGTTTGGTAATATAATTTCTTTTTTGTTAAGTTTAGTCACAAAATGTCTGTTTACAGTATGTCAACCAATCAGCTGAGCAGCCTGACTTGTTTCCCCCCTATTTTGCATAATTTCTTTGAACAATACAATTTTTCAATTCTTCATAAATACAAGGGGCTCTAAAAATTCTCACAGTTAATTTCTTAACAGGTGTGTGCTTGTCAACAATGGGCATGAATCATTTTACAAATACTTCCAGTGCTGTATCTGGATTCATTTTCTCATGCACATCAGACCAACAGTCCTGAGAACATTTTGTATGATCTCTTATACATTACTTTAGGTGCAAACTTTGTCAATTTGGCTTTTCTTGTTATTGCCTGAATGTTATGGTCACTGCAGCCAATGAGAACTGATATTGCTTTGGAGCAGAGCTCTGCAGTATTAGTAAAGAAATGATCAATACAAGTGGATGTCACCTATCCAACACTATTTGTATGCACTCCAGTTGGTTGAGTGATAACCTGGGTCATATTACAGGCATTAGTCCCAATTAGAAGCTTCATCTTGAGAGGACAGCTAGTTGCTAACCAGTCAATGTTCAGGTCACCCAGAAAATAGACCTCTCTGTTAACATCACACACACATGATCAAGCATTGCACACACATTATTCAAATACTGACTGATAGCACTTGGTGGCCTATAGCAACACTCCAAAATAATAGGCTTTAGATGAGGCAGGTGAACTTACAAGAACAACACTTCAACAACATTGGACATGAGATCCTCTAAGCTTAAGTGTAATATGGCTCTGAACATATACAGCAACAACTCCCGCATTGGAATTTCTGTCTTTTCTGTAAATGTTTCCTTGGGAGCAATTTCCAAATGCCTGAAGCCACCATGTTCATCTGTACAAACAATAGTACGCAAGTATAAACACCATGGGACCACGCAGCCGTCATGCCGCTCAGGAAGGAGATGTATTCTGTCTCCTAGAGATGAACGTACTTTGGTGCGAAAAATGCAAATCAATCCCAGAACAACAGCAAAGGACCTTGTGAAGATGCTGGAGGAAACAGGCACAAAAGTATCTATATCCACAGTAAAACGAGTCCTATATCGACATAACCTGAAAGGCTGCTCAGCAAGGAAGAAGCTACTGCTCCAAAACCGCCATAAAAAAGCCAGACTATGGTTTGCAACTGCACATGGGGACAAAGATCATACTTTTTGGAGAAATGTCCTCTGGTCTGATGAAACAAAAATGGAACTGTTTAGCCATAATCACCATCGTTATGTTTGGAGGAAAAGGGGGATGCTTGCAAGCCGAAGAACACCATCACAACTGTGAAGCACGGGGGTGGCAGCATCATGTTGTGGGGGTGCTTTGCTGCAGGAGGGACTGGTGCACTTCACAAAATAGATGGCATCATGAGGCTGGAAAATTATGTGGATATATTGAAGCAACATCTCAAGACATCAGTCAGGAAGTTAAAGCTTGGTCGCAAATGGGTCTTCCAAATGGACAATGACCCCAAGCATACTTCCAAAGTTGTGGCAAAATCGCTTAACAAAGTCAAGGTATTGGAGTGGCCATCACAAAGCCCTGACCTCAATCCTATAGAAAACATGTGGGCAGAACTGAAAAAGCGTGTGCGAGCAAGGAGGCCTACAAACCTGACTAAGTTACACCAACTCTGTCAGGAGGAATGGGCCAAAATTCACCCAACTTATTGTGGGAAGTTTGTGGATGGCTACCCAAAACGTTTGACCCAAGTTAAACAATTTAAAGGCAATGCTACCAAATACTAATTGAGTGTATGTAAACTTCTGACCCACTGGGAATATGATGAAAGAAATAAAAGCTATAATAAATCATTCTCTCTACTATTATTCTGACATTTCACATTCTTAAAATAAAGTGGTGATCCTAACTGACCTAAAACGGAATTTTTATTAGGATTAAATGTCAGGAATTGTGAAAAATTGAGTTTAAATGTATTTGGCTAAGGTGTATGTAAACTTCCAACTTCAACTGTACTTTTGTGTATATGTAGTGTATATGTAGTGTATATCATCATTACACTTGTAACAACTTAAGCATTATGACTTCTATTCAAACTTCTATTCAAGCAAATAAACCCAGCATAGCAAATGAACCAATATTTTACGTTTACCAAAAACGAGACACTCACGAAACGACGAAAAAAACACCACATGCTGGGAGAAAGATTTTCTGCTGAGTTGGGCCTCCCTCTTCCTATTTCTTTTTGGTAACATCTAAAGGATGATCAAAGGAAATTGGATGCACCTGAGCTCAATTTGGAGTGTCATAGCAAAGGGGTGTGAGTACTTACACTACCGTTTTCGAACACCTACTCATTCAAGGGTTTTTCTTTATTTTTACTCTTTTCTACATTGTAGAATAATAGTGAAGACATCAACACAATGAAATAACACACATGGAATCATGTAGTGACCAAAAAAGTGTTCAACAAATCAAAATATATTTAGCCACCCTTTGCCTTGATGACAGCTTTGCACACTTTTGACATTCTGTCATCAAGCTTCATGAGGTACAGTAGTTATCTGGAATGCATTTCAATTAACAGGTGTGTCTTGTTAAAAGTTAATTTGTGGAATTTCTTTCCTTAATGCTTTTGAGCCAATCAGTTTTGTTGTGACACAGTAGGGCCCTATTTGGTAAAAGAACAAGTCCATATTATGACAAGAACAGCTCAAATAAGCAAAGAGAAATGACAGTCCATCATTACTTTAACACACGAAGGTCAGTCAGTACGAGAACATTTCAAGAACTTTGAAAGTTTCTTCAGGTGACCAAAAACCATGGAGCTTTGATGAAACTGGCTCTCATGAGGACCGCCACATGAATGGAAAACCCAGAGTTACCTCTGCTGCAGAGGATAAGTTCATTAGAGTTAACTGCACCTCAGATTGCAGCCCAAATAAATGCTTCACAGAGTTCAAGTAACAGACACATCTCAACATCAACTGTTCAGAGGAGACTGTGTGAATCAGGCCTTAATGGTCGGATTGCTGCAAAGAAACCACTACTAAAGGACACCAATACGAAGAAGTGACTTGCTTGGGCCAAGAAACACGAGCAATGGACATTAGACCAGGGGAAATTTGTAATTTGGTCTGGAGTCCAAATCACTGTCTTTGGGACACGGTGTGGGTGAACGGATCTCCGTATGTTTATTTCCCACTGTAAAGCATAGAGGTGGTGTTATGGTGTGGGGGTGCTTTGCTGGTGACACTGTCAACAGGACAATGACCCAACACACCTCCAGGCTGTTTAAGGACTATTTGACCAAGAAGAAGCGTGATGTAGTGCTGCATCAGATAACCTGGCCTCCATAATACCCTGACCTCAACCAAATTGAGGTGGTTTGGGATCAGTCGGACCGCGAAGTGAAGAAAAAGCAGCCAACAAGTACTCAGCATATGCGGGAACTCCTTCAAGACTGTAGGAAAAGCATTCCAGGTAAAGCTGGTGAGAGAATTCCAAGAGTGTGCAAAGCTGTCAAGGCAAAAGGTGGCTATTTGAAGAATCTCAAATAAAAAATGTTGATTTAACACTTTTTTTGGTTACTACATGATTCCATACGTGTTATTTTCTAGTTTTGATGTCTTCACTATTATTCTACAATGTAGGAAAAAATAAAGAAAAACCCTTGGATGAGTAGGTGTTCTAAAACCTTTGATAGTGTATGTACATGAGATATTTCATCAGTAAATTAGCTAAAATTCTGAAGACATGTTTTCACTTCGTCATTATGCGGTATTGTGTGTAGATGGGTGAGAATCTAAAATGAATTTAATGTGGAATAAGTCAAGGGGTATGAATACTTTCTGAAGGCACTCTAATATGGTAAAATGAATAAATACATTGTTTATCAGGTCTGTGGGATGTTAGGCTGAAGCTACTGACCCTGAAGCTTGGCTCTCTCATTCCTCCCAGCCTTTAGGGAGGGAGGCTGGACAATGAGCTTGTGTCCCCACGCTCTCTGGCAGCTTTCATAGCTAGGATGAGTTATTTCCACCTCTGGCGCACAGCTTTAGAGAAGTCCTCGTTGAGGAAGATGTTGGTTCCTCTCAATTTCTTAGCTCTCTCCAGAACAGCCGTCTTGTTCTTGAACCTTAGGAACTTGACGACTATCAGTCTGAGTCTGTCACCTGGGCTGGTTACAGGTGTTCCAGACCTGTGGGTGTGGCTCCACCTCAATCTTCCTATGATCCATCTGCAGCTTTTCGTGATAATTCTTCTCACATTCTCCTCAGAATCCATCCATGCTTCATGATTCACAGACAGTGGCTCAGCCTTCTCACATTCTCCTCAGAATCCATCCATGTCTCATGATTCACAGACAGTGGCTCAGCCTTCTCACATTCTCCTCAGAATCCATCCATGCTTCATGATTCACAGACAGTGGCTCAGCCTTCTCACATTCTCCTCAGAATCCATCCATGCCTCATGATTCACAGACAGTGGCTCAGCCTTCTCACATTCTCCTCAGAATCCATCCATGTCTCATGATTCACAGACAGTGCTGATGTCATCTCGAGAGGACTTAGTTTTTTTCCATCTTGCCGCAAGTCTCTTTCAGGACACCCACCTCTCCCTGGGAGAACTGCAAACGGTTCTGAAGGTCCTGGATCTCTGGTCAGATCGTCCATTCTTTTGTTAGTTGAGTTCACCAGTATTTGTAAAAAGTTCTTAAAGCTATTTTCTTGTTGCTGTAACAATTGCTTGTAGATATATTTTTGTTGATTTTGAAAGGTCTCGCACCTGTGATCGCGAAATACTGTCCTCTCCATTACTCCAACCTTTATCTTTGGGTGGCATGATGGTAGCAACAGGCTAATTCCGGTACTCCACAAAATTCCAGCCAGCACCACTGACAAGGCCGATTGGAAACGGCACCTTTACATGACTCTTCCCCTCCATCTTCTTTCACCCCACTAGTGCTGTGGTGTCCTGTAGGGTCATGCTGATGGACCAGGACACTCAGTGGCTGTACCACCTCCTGGCCGAGGTCCAGTTGGAGAGGTTCTACCTGCGTGTCCGGGACGGACTCAACATCACACGCATAGAGCACTTCGACTATGTCAAGGAGTCTGACCTCGAGCAGATCGGCATCAGCAAACCAGGTCAGTGCTCGACACAGTTGCCTCCAAATTATTCGTATCAGCGTTTTGCTGTTTTGACCGGATGGTATACAGTTACGGATTAAAGTGACTTTTCGTAGTAATTTAGGCAGAAGGTTAGGATAATTAACGCAGCAGGTTAGGGGAATTGGGTTAAGGTTAGGAAAACGGTTAGTATTAGCTAAAATACAAAAATTCTAAGTGACACAAACTTGATTATTTATTTTGTTACCATAGCGGTATACCATCTAGCCACAAGCAAACTATTCTCCATGTTGGCACTACCAGTAGATTAGTGGGTTACGGTAGAAGTGAGTTGTAAGTGCTGTTGATCTATTTTGATTTATGATCTATGGTCATTTGTTCTGATTCTAAGTGTATTTGTTGACATGTAGGACAGAGAAGATTATGGGATGCTGTGAAACGGTACAAGATCACCATGAGACCAAAGTCATGGATCACCAAGGTAAGACATGAACACCACCTCCCACAATGTATTTCTTTGAAGATTGTTATTTTTTTATTTGAGAGATATATATATATATATATATATATATATATATATATATATATATATATATATATATATATATATATATATATATATATATATATATATATATATATATATATATATATATATATATATATATATAATTTTATTCTCCCAGGTCTTCAGTGGCCGTGGTCCGGAGGGCGGTGACCAATGGGGCAGTATGGGGCAGGGCCAGGAAACAGGAGGGCGGGCACTCACCTGTCTGATCCAGGACAGTGAACTATCTCTAGGGGAGAAGCTGGGCATGGGCTCCTTCGGTGTGGTGAAGAGGGGAGAGTGGCAGACCCCCACTGGGAGAGTGGTGAGTGTTTCTAGTGGGACACTATTTCCTTTTTTTGTAAAATTATTATTTAAAAAAAAAATGTACTCACCAAGTCCAATGTTATTAATGTAGATATGCAGCAGTACTAGTGAAAAGCCAGAGCTAGGTTTCCTGTTTAGAAGACACACAGGGCAAGATATCTTAAAGATCAATAGAAATTGCATTACAGTATGTTCCCGATCAATAGATTATAATGCAATTTCTATCCCAAATGCTATTAATCAGTACACCTGACTCATCCATCCTTCTCCTTTCTGTTGCCGTGACAGCTGCCAGTGGCGGTGAAGACTCTGAGGAGTAGCCTGTCCAGACAGACGGACACGCTGACAGACTTCCTCCAGGAGGTGACCACCATGCAGTCTCTAGACCACCCAAACATCATCCGCCTCTACGGAGTGGTGCTCACACAGCCCCTTAAGATGGTGAGACTGCCATATTCTTTCCATCCTCTGAAAGATGGAGTATAAAACATATTTAGTATTTCTCATATTTCTACATTGAAATCCTGTCTCATTTCATTCCAGGGCCCAATAGGCTAATATTCTAATCGGAAGATTAAAAAAATAAAATAAAAATGTTATTCAAAGAAACATTCAGTGGTCATTCAGATGTTATGTTTATCACAGAATTCACTTAGGGAATTTGAGGGGGGAAAGTAAAATCCTCAGAGCAAAGAAGTCCCTTTAAAACCGTTTTATCTTTCCCCCAGGTGACAGAGGTGGCATGTCTGGGATCCCTGTATGACACGCTGCGCTCTCGTCAGTACGAGTACCCCCTGGCGCGCCTCTGGCTCTTCGCCACCCAGATAGCAATGGGCATGGAGTACCTGGAGAGTCGCAGGTGAGACACGAAACAGTCCCACTCTACAGACTACAACCACAGATAGAACAATGAGACCGATATTTCACTGGATGTATAAATGTGAAGCATGCGCTTGGTCCACTTACTACCACATATGGTGGTGAGAGGAAGCCTAGTGGCCGGCAGTGGGAGAAGATGGAACGAGATGGATTTTGGCCGACATTCTGCTAATACATTTGATCTCGATACCGTTTTCTGTTCCCAAAACTAGAATTGGTTACAAACAGTGTGGACTAAGTTTTGTAGACTTAACCCTTTGCCAAAGTTGTAAAAAATAGTGTTGTTTAGAAGGAGTGCAAAGGCGACTTGAGTTATTGCACACGCACACTTCAGAGTAGGCATTCCCTAATGGAAATATGCAAATGTCTGCTAGAATTCTGCAATAGGATCTCGCTAGCTTGCGCTTGGCTCTGCCCAACTCCTTGCTTGTTCTGCCCACTATGACTTGTTTGTTCCCATTTGAAACAACGGGCTGTGGTCTATCTTGGTTTAGTTATAAAAACTCTTTGCTACAACCACATATGCCAGTTTAACCACTAACTTTACTGTAACCCTCACCGTAACCCTAAATGTAAACAATTCCTCTGACCAACGTAATACATTTCCTGAAAGCCAATCAAATTTGACCAGAGGCGGATGAAGACACTTCTAACCAATGAAAACCCAGTATCATTTGTGGTTTTGGCTGGTAAAGCGTGCCTGTGTTATATCTCCTCCAGGTTCATTCACAGGGATCTGGCTGCCCGGAACGTTCTGCTGGCATCCAGGGAGATGGTGAAGATCGGGGACTTTGGGCTGATGAGGGGCCTGAGTCAGGAGAAGGACCACTACATTATGACAGCCCACAGACGCATCCCCTTTGCCTGGTGAGCTGAGGAGGAAACATCAAGGAGTGTGTGGGGGGGAAATGTTATTTGCAAGTCATTGATTGTTTAGCAGTGTAACCTAATGGAAGCCGATGTGGAGATATCACTACTGTGGGATTTTCTTTGCTGAATTATTGTCAGTTTGTATTAATTCCATCTCTCTCTTGCGCCCTCCAGGTGTGCCCCAGAGAGTCTGCGTTTGGGCTCCTTCACCCATTCCTCTGACGTGTGGATGTTTGGGGTCCTCCTCTGGGAGATGTTCACCTATTGTGAGGAGCCTTGGCTGGGGCTATCTGGCAGACAGGTATGTGTAGAAAAGTTTTGAAATTGAGTGTGGAGACAGTTTTGTACACCTTTAAGGTAAACCATGACTCAGAACGACTCAAGGCTCCAAGCATCTGTACGACTACTGAAATATTTGAGCCCTTTGTACCCAAAAACTTCAGTATTTCGTGTGACCACAAAAATATTCAATATCTCTACAT
Source organism: Salmo salar (assembly GCF_965601325.2). Taxonomy (NCBI): domain Eukaryota; kingdom Metazoa; phylum Chordata; class Actinopteri; order Salmoniformes; family Salmonidae; genus Salmo; species Salmo salar. Next base: position 17,612,574 of record NC_138297.1, on the reverse strand, counting down.
TGCAATGTCTTTGTCGTTAAACGTTCCTCTCTTCTTTTCTCTCCTCAGATCCTGTGGAGGGTGGAGCGGGAGGGAGAGCGTATGGAGAGACCCCCTGACTGTCCTCAGGAACTCTACTCTGTCATGAGGAAGTGTTGGGCCTGCACCCCATCCGACCGACCCACTTTCTCCCAGCTCACCACTCTGGTGGCAGAGGTAACAGACTACACATTTCAATGTACATTTGTTATGCACTGTATACTCAGCAAAACGTGCACCCGGGGGGCCCCAGGACTGAGTTTGGTGTACTCTGCTCTAATCCAGTTGTTCCTAAACATGTTTACTTTTTAAGCATGACGGCAGTGACAAAAATACAGGCCATTTTCACTTTGAGACGTGCTTAAATAGTTTTCCCCTCCTCCCTCTATCCAGGCTCAGCCTATAGAGGTGCGTGCTGTGAGGGACTTTGCGGAACCTAGGAAACTCACTCTGCTATCCAACGACCTAGTGACCGTCATAGACCATGGGTGAGTGAGGGATAGGAAGAAAGGGAACATTTATGGACACAAAGAAGAATGGGTTAATTTGTTAAACCTGCTCCTTCAAAGAGCTCCACTCATGAACCGCATTCCAACCCTGATTGGATGGTTAACCCTAATCCTCACATTCTTGCCCCCTTGTGGTAATTCTTGAGAGGGGGGTATTATCAAATTCTTTATCATGAAAATCTTACAATTACCCGATGCTCTCTCTGCTTTTCTTAACTTGGCTAACACTACATTATGCAGAGTCTTGTGTAAAAGTGTCAAGAGGGTTGTTAAGGATTTATAAGCAGTTTATTTTTAGTTAAGTCTATAAGTCAGTATAAACAGTTGAAATTGTACGATGGTCACTGGTTTCTTAATGTGATTCTTCCCCTGTAGTCTGGAGCTGTGTGAGTGGAAGGGTCAGAACCAGAGGACCCTGATGGTGGGCTGGTTCCCCCCGAGCCTGGCTGCCCCCAGCAGCACTCCTACTCCTCCCGCTGCCCCTGGTCCTCCTGCCTCCAGCCTCATCTCTCCCCCTCTGAAGGGCAGTCTGCAGCACACAGGGCATGGAGACACCCACCCCGACCGTAGCTGGGGCACCCCGGAGCGCCTCGATGAGTCAGTCAAGTTTTAATTAGGTTTCGATAAGGCTTGGATAATGTTTTGCTGCTGGGGCTTAATCATGCTGTATGCTAATCTTGGTTCCTGCATTCAACAGCGCTGTTTTCTTGCAATGTTTGACAATGATGAGTTGGTTAAGGCAGAAACCACCTGCAGGAGGGTCATAGCTGGTGAATTAACCACCTTCCACTTAGTATTCAGCACTTTTCTTTTGTAAACATTCCACCATGAGGTAATGTAACAACCTACTCAACCCATGGCTATATTATAAATGTAGTAGGACTTTGAACCTTTGAGTATACATCCCATGACCAATGTTCCCTTTAAATGTTTATCACTGAGGAAATTTCAGGTCTGCTGAGCGCAAACTGTAGGCCTACAGAGACTTTTGAAAAGAAACATTCAGGGCTTGACAATAACCTGTTAATCCACTTGTCCTGTGACTGAAAATGTTGTTTGATGCAAGAATCCATTTAAAAAATAAATCATTATTCCCATACAATTATGACAGAGAATCAGACAAATTATGCTACCCTCTGCCTATTGGCTACTTATGCTACCCTCTGCCTATTGGCTTCTTATTAAAGCCTGTCTCAAAATACAACACTGCCCCTTTAAGACAAAAAAAAAGCTCTTTACTTGACTCACTTTTAAAAGTTTTGTGCTCTTGTAGGAAGCAATCACTCCCCTATTGCTGACTACACATCATCTATAACTGGGCTAATAACTGACTAACTAGCAAAGGATATTAACAAAATGTACACACATGACTTCATGCAGTTCACGCTTTGATCTCAAAACAAGCGCATCTACTCACGACCGCTCATGCTGTAAACACAGTCCAGTTCAAAGTGAATGGCACAGATCCATATATGGCAATTGTCTATTTGCATATAGGCCTACTGCAGCTCTGATTCGTTATGGAGCGCCGGTCTGTAGAGTGCGGGCCTGAGTCGTGCATGTCAATGCAGTAGAATTCTACTCAGATGCGTTCTGCCTACAACAACATCTCTTGCATAGATAGTTTTGCATACTAACTATTGCGTAGTTTGTTTTGGTATGTTGCATTGAAAGTGGCTAATATTGCATTGATTCGATCACAATTGCCACAGTAAAGGGAAATGTTGATAGTGTTAACTGACGGGGAAAACTCTAGAAAGTTGAATCTTGTGCTTCTCTGTGCACGCTGATATTTCTTCTGCGCGCACTCAGCTTAGAGGCTGTGACCAGTGTGTGTTTACCTGTGTTTTGTTATCTGACCTTTTTCAGGAGCGTAAACTGGAGGAGCAGCCCAGCAAACAGAGGTCGAGAGGAAGAGGGCTCCAACTTACAGAAAATGTCAGGTAACGACGTCAAGCAGAGCTCTTTGATCAACATATGGCTGATACGAACATGTTATCCATGTTCTACTAGCATTGAGAGCAACGGGTCTGAAGTTCGATACCAACTAGGGATAACCACCCCCCAACATGCTGTATACTGTACATATTTTGTGCACAATAAATATGTTTAATAGAACTATCCCTCTGTCCCCAGGTATGACCAGGAGTCTGGAGTCTGTCCTGAGCGATCCCCAGAGCTGGACTCAGACGGTAGTAGGGGTCAGGGTGGACCCCCGTCGTGGACCCATCCCCGCCATGGTGGGGATGCAGCAGGACATCCGTAGGTTCAGCGACGCCAGCATCACCCCCCCGGCTCGCCCGCCCCCACCCAACCCCAAAAACTTCAAGATCCACCAGGTGGTGAGCCGAGATCAGAGGCCTACTGCAAATCCAGCCCCAGGCACCTCATGGCCTCCACAGCCTCCAGCACATCCACAGCAGCAGATGCTACAGCCAGCCCAGCCTCAGCCCCAACCACCGCAGACCATGGGAGGAAGCAATCTGGGCAAGATGGCCCACATGGCACGGTCAACACCAGCACTGGATAACATTGGGGACAAGGAGAGGGATCAAGAAAAGGAGAGGGTGGCGAGGGAACGAGAGAGGGAGAGGTACCCGCCTCAAGTGCAACGCACTAGGGAAGCCGTCATAGCACAGGTATGGAATGGATGTAGGGTCTTTAGTTCTTGAGGTGTTAGACCGTTCAGGCTCTTTAATTGGTCTAATTTACTAAGGTATTCTGATTGGTCAGGTCATGGAGGCGGTGCATGGAGTAACCAATGAGGAGGTTCGTAACGCACTTCGCCGCAATGAGTGGAACCCTGTAAGGGCCCAGCAACAACTCAAGGTAAGACAGAATTTCTCTTATAATTCTTATGTAATAATTCTGAAATAATGCATATTTTATTTAAATATACTTCAAATGTATTCTCCATTGACCCAACGTAGTTAACTAAGAATACTAAAATGAAGTATTTGGATCGGTGTTTATGTAATTAATACTAAATATGATGCCCCAACCTCACTTAACTCTCTCCTCTCCTCAGATGGAGCAGCTGTACTCTCTGAGCCTGTGTTCTCGTGATGACTGCGTCATGATCCTGTCCCGCTACCAGTGGAATCTACAGCAGGCCAGTCGCTACCTGATCAGAATGGTACGGGAGGACAGGACTGGAGGAGGAGAGAGGAAGAGGAAGGATGGAGAGAGAGGGACACCCCCTGCTGCCATGGAGAGACGGGGAGGAGTATGAGAGCTGGAGGGATGCTGGAAACAACGGACAATAAAGCTTTACAACATTTAAGAGGAACTGACAAGGAATTTTAGGAATTAAATAGATGGGAGGAGGATAAAAAAGGAATTGAATATATATGGAGTGAACCATAAAGATGTTAGTCTTTCAATTCTATTTTTATCCTTTTTTACAGTTCTGTAAACTATTTTTTTGTGACAAACTGCCACATCCTCTCTGTTCTCAAAAATAGTTGTATCATGATGAATTTGTATATATTGTGTTAGCATTGATTTTATATTTGTTGAGTAAATTGTTGATACAAAATGTGCATGAGCTAGTGGTGTACATGTGGCTCATGCCCCTCAATTTTACACCAAGTCATTAGAGCTGGGATGTCGTAGAATCAAGAGGATACACAGTGTGATGTCATTTCCTTTCACAGGAAGTGTTTGGCATTTCTCACCTTGACTTCCTAATTGACCTCTGGTTGTGAGCTTCTCATTATGCTGTCTATAAAACGACAGCAGGAGCTGGTTACATGGGGCTGGAGAATCCAGCACTACTATGGAGGGAGATGGCCTTATGTTAACCTGTACTTCAGCATGCTTCCAGCAAGGGGGAGTAATGAGAACACCTCCCTTATGTTGTGAATCTGCCTTACTCCTTTCAGGCCCCCCTGGCACTTTGCCACTACTATTTTGTGTTTGAGGTTTGAACCGTCAACCTAGTGACCAGGACCTCTTTAAAATCAAGCACGAATCTGTGTAATTGAGATTGACATCACAATAAATGAATTGATTATGCTTTGAAACCACAAGACAATTTCCCATTGAGCCGAAATATGTAACCGTGAATGCAGGAAAATAGATAAAATACCCTTTTTTTAAAGCCTATAACCTATCGGATTGACTCTCAGCCTAAAATATAGACCACTGCACATGTATCAACCATTGTATTTCATATTAGAACTTGGGGTGTCACGTTCACAGATGAATGCCGACACAAAGTGTTTGAACCCAGGTCTGTTTGGGATCGGGGCATCTGTCTCTCGCTCTCTCCTGTATTCCTAGTGTAATTTATTTGTTCATGGGGTGAGTATGAAGTTGACTCTCTATGCCAGGGTTAGGCAACCCTGGTCCTGGAGTGCTGCAGCAGTTCATCTATTTGTTATAACTGACATGGAAGACCAGGTGTGTTGAATTTAGGCAATCACTGAACTGATCAATTAATTAGTTCAGTGTGGTGCCTACTGTACATGTAATTATGACAATCCTGCTGTACCTGCAGCACTCCAGGAACAAGGTTTCCTACCCTGCATTATGCATTATTTGGGGAAAGTGTTTTGTATTAGGTCAAACAATTATTCTTTGTGGTAAATAGAGCAGTTTTGGATCTGTAGTTTTACACTAGCGCCGAGATTCAGTATGTCAGAAGTTCTAGGCACTGCAGCTTTTGTGGTGGATTGAGATGCAGCCCATGCAACAACAAAAAACATCTAGCTTTAAAGGCAATTGCTGACTGAGCCAACATATGCAGTGTTTACCGGGAATAGGATTTGCCTTTCAAAAAGGCAATGTCAAAACCTGCGATTGGATTGAATCCTGGCCTAGGTTTTGTGAGTGCCAGAGACAGCTAGGCCACTGAGGGTGGGGTGGAGAGCAGTGTTTATGAAGCCATGTTAAATAAATGACATGTGTTACTAAGTGGAAAAATGTATCCTGCCTTACAGGCTTTTCTTCTCTCTTTCACCAGTCTCCGCCCAACATTTTTTAAAGTCATGGGCCCAATTCCATTATTTCCCCTAGTCTTCTTCCCTAGCTCCTACGTTGCTATCTGTAATTATGTTTGATGTTATTGCACACTTTTACATCTAAGGTGTTTGGTGCAGTATTTCGGAAGTAAAATATGCAAAGTGTTGTCTTAAAGTCGGAGCTGCTGGGCAGGTCTGTCTCACTGTCTATGCTATTGGATAGAGGGCAATCACCACAGCTGTTCACCCCATGTTAGTGGGCAAATGGACATCATCAAATCAAATTCCAACCCATTTAGCCGTTGTGATGTACGGATGTTCCCAACTCAATTTTAGACGAGACTGACTTTATGACCAAAATAATCCTATTTACACTTTGTAGTCAATTTTGGCACTAGAATAACTGATTCATATGGATGCTGTTTTCAAAGGTATTCCTTGCTTCTTAAAGGCAGTCACTCTTAAAAGTAGTCCATTTAGTTCTGTGTCAATTTTAAAGCTACAAACAGATGTGCAACTTGTATGAAGGCACTGGCTGGCTCATGGCTTGGATCCCTGCCTTGCAAAACCAAGAGGTTTTGGGTTCTGTCGATGTCTCACACATGAAAATAAGTACAATTTATGTGGAGGCAGTAGCTCTGGGGTTTGGTCCCTCCCTTGTAACCCAAAGGTTTTTGGTTCAATCTCATCTCTTCTGCAACTGTTGATGTCAAACATAGAAATGTCAAATAAAAAATGTTAAGGAGTCTGTAGCTCCCATCCAAGAGGTTATGGGTTTGATCCTTGTCCTTTATAGACTACTGCAATTGTCAAATGTACAAAGAAAAGTGTAAGAAGGGTGAAGGAGTCTGTTGCTCTGGTGTAAAGATCTCGACCCATAAGCACGGGGTTGTAGGTTCGAACCTGGCACTGGAGCATGGTTATGTAGACAACATGGACTCCTGGTCAGTGAGCCATGGCTACAAAGATGGCTGAAGGGTGCAACATGTAGGGGGGGTTAAATCCTGGGGTTCCCCCATGCAATTCCAAAACAGTAATGAGCAGTGGTTATGGGGGAAAATTCCCAGAAAAAGGTGGATTCTTAAATACAGGTATGCTTGATTCAAAAATGGAAGTAGCCACCTTTTTCAGGAAATTTCCCCCATAACTGCTGCTTTCCAAGTATCAACCCCGATTAGTCTTCCAACCACCGCAAAGTCAACACAACCACACTCAAGTGCCAAGGCTGGGATCTAACCCACATCAGGATTCAGAGGCAAGCTCCTTACACCTGTGCCACTTATTCCTTCACACATTTCTTCCTGGTCAGAAGCAGAACCCACAACTTCATAGATGAAAAGTCAAACACCAGAGCCAGGCTTTTATTAACAAGTTGACAAATACTGTCTAAGCGCTGTCAGCAATTCTGAGATGGCATTCAAGGTTTAATGCTGCAGATGTCGACTCTGGAAACTACCTCTACATGTCAAGCGAGCTACTACTCGGTTCAGATTGAATCCCACCCCAACTTTGAAATTAGCTGAGGTTGGACATGAACTGAGATTGGACAAATATTGCATGTCCTTTCCTCCTGTTCAAAAAAAAAAAAAGAAGCAGAGGTTTCAAGGAAAGCAAAATATTTCCTGCTGATGGTTCCAGAAGTCGAGGACAGAACAAAAAAAACAAGGAAAGGCTGAGGTGTAGGTTTAATTAGTTGCGTTATACTGTAAATCCTCCGGGTGGAGATTGGTTACTTTTATGCAAGCAATCACAGTTTCTGCCTCAGAACAAGATTGGTTTTCTTAAATCGATCTGCCATTGATTTTGACAAACAATTTGGAGTGAGGTTTTTTTTTTGTATGTAAAAAAAAACAAACATAACATTTGGAAAAGGTTCCCAGGAAAATGTTAACAAAAATGGTACAAAACATCTCCACTTGCACCAAAGCATTTAAATGTTTGACATATTTGCCTAATGCACACACCAAGCACTATCCACAAACAATGCAGCCTCTACACATCCGGGTGGCCTCCCAGAATTTTCAAATGTTCACCTCAACACATCTGTACGTGAACGAACGCCAGTTTGGCATAGAAGAACTACATCACTTCATATTTCACTACCCTATCCACTTGAATAAAATACAAAATAATAGCTAGCAAGATGGAGATCACAGAGGTTATTTTTAATGATTGCATTTTACAAGTGGCTAGTTTGCATCAGTCACTGCTGTTGCCTATGGTCAGGTTCTCAAAACTAAAAACACTGCGTAAAAAGAGTGAACACCGTACCCCATGAAAACGTACAAAATGCACTAGAAACAAAATGCACTAGAAACACATCCATTGGCCATTTCCTTTATAGGGGTCATGCTTACACACAAACGGAACATTAAGCTATCACATACAGAGTACAGTAATGGCAATAATACAATCTCACCTTGTATAAAGTATAGCCTATATTAAATTGAAACAGCAATATGACACTATTTCAATGCTTCATGATAGTGGCTTTGGAGAAGTCATCGACAGATACTTTGTGAGTCCAAAATGGCTCGCCCAAAGTAGTACATTACAATAGGGAAACAATTTGGACATTTTGACAGTGAAGTTAGTTGGGATGTAAAAAGGCACTTTTGTGAACCCCCTCCTCCCCCCCCCCCCCAGGGACACGTTATCCATTTAGACCAGAGAGACTGATAGAGGACTCTTCTTTGTATCTGTCCCATTATGGCATCTGTGATATGGCATCTGTGAGCGCATGGGCATCTCCATTAAAGAGCTACTGAACACGTTGATTTGCACGTGTGTTTTGCTGTTGCTCATTAGAAAAATGTGATTTTAGTCTTGGAGGTGTGTTTCCTGACCGATTTGGTGTTTGGTTAATGATGTTTGTCCCCCCATGAGACACTGCAGACGCAGAAGTCCATATAACTTCCTCAAAATCCCAAGAATGAATCAAAGATTCAACTCAAGAAATCTAATTAATTGACGTTTTTGAAGAGGATGTTTTATTTTTTCAATTTTACATCTAACTAAAGGTGTTTGGTGCAGTATTTCGCAAGTTAAATATGCGACGTGTCGTCTTAAAGTCGGAGCTGCTGGACAGGTCTGTCTCACTGTCTATGCTATTGGATAGAGAGCAATCAATGAAGCTGTTCACCCCATGTTAGTGGGCAAATGGACATCATCAAATCCCAACATTAATTTACCCGTTGTTCCAAACTCAGTTTTAGACGAGACTGACTTTATGACCAAAATTATCCTATATACACTATGTAGTCAAGTTTGACACTAGAATAACTTACTCATATGGAAGCTGTTTTCAAAGCTCTTCCTTGCTTTTTAAAGACAGTCACTCTTTAAAGCAGTCCATTTTCTTTGTCTACTCCTTCTATGAGTAAACAAATTGAAAGGGTACTGCAACCTGGAATGTGTTTAAACAGGTATAAAGCCAATATTTGCAATTTACTGTCACCTGCAGCTGTGGAATGATTGCTTACGAGTATAATTAACTGGCTGATCCCTCCTGATGACCCAGATGGAATTATGTGATCCTTCTTTAACCCATAGGAAGTCCCACCCAGTTAACTACTTCAACTGGTGAAAGTCCTCAATGGCACTGCCCATGCTAAAACAGGCTTTTGGGCACAAGAGTCCTCTATCCATCTCTATGGTAACTTGAGACACACCAATAAGTGACATAAAGGTTAAAGACTTAACGCTTTGTTCCAAGGACGACTACTCTTCGCAACATTTGCGCCACAGTTCCACTGAACTGTTAATTTACTCCTCCCAATCACATGGTAACATTCCAATGTCCATACTAGCATACTACTTAGAATGTATTAATGTATTGGCCATACATTCTAAGTAGTATGCAAGTGGACATTGAAACAGACATTCAAATCTGTTTAAACAGCCATTAAGGATTTATGCCGGGTAAGTACAGTATACTTCCCAACACAATTGGTAAGGCATCCTTTCACTAATATAATAGCATGGTTACACAGGAAAGTAAAGTGTTTTCCTGACTCTTATTTTCCAGGCGGTTAGAGGCTAACCGCCTGACCTCAATGTTCAGTAATGTTCTCTCCCACCCACTATTTCCCTCTATCTACCCACATCTCTTTTTCCGGTTTCCCCCTCTTCCTTTCGGTTTCTACTGGCAGATTTCATCTCTAGAGAAGAAAAAGGAGTGACAGTCTCCATAGCAACCGAACAGACCATGCACACCGCAAACAATGCACAAAGTCAGGGAGACAAACCAAGAGAAAAGAGGCAGGGAAAGAGCAGCCTCGTTGACCTCTACTGCATGTGCTGTAGCCAACTCTTCTGTGTGGCATGACAACATAGTTACACATACTGTATGAGACAAGGCTAGAGAAAGAGCACTTTAGAATACATAAACATATCTACAACTATCCGATTTTCCTACACATTTAGCACAAGCATTCCTAGTCAGAATGAGCCTTCTCCCATTACTGGTAGTGTCACAGTCTTTCAAACGACTAGTTTTCACCATAGCTCATAAGTATGGTTATGGGCATGATCGTCTTACAAAATATGATACGGTGGTATAGTTAGCTGGTATAGTTACTATAGTATTGTACATGCAAATTCTACAATCTCTTTATAAGTACTAGACTAAATCATGAAATTACCAAGATCACTACAGTAATACTGGCTGGTTCAGGTTTAGAAAGATGGACATGTATTAACATATACATTTGGCTTATGAATGACATGATGCTAAATATCAATGCAAAACAGAAATCACAAAATGTAGTGCCTAATATTTCTTCTTAAACTGCATGTTATTCAAGTGGTTGCCACCCAAAAAATCTGGAATGTAGATTTAAGAATGTAAATTTAGGTTGATATAAAACTGGTACTTTTCCATCTATACTGTACTGAAACCCACACTACAGATAAAATAAATCAATTTTAAAAGAAAACATATGAAGAAGAAAAAAAAAGAAAAGAAAACCTTGCTGATTCTTACATTGTGACGGATAGACAGAAACAGTCCAGAAAGGCAATTTTGGCGCAAAGGAAAGCTCATCGTCAGATAAGGTCTCATGCGGTGTTTCACAAAAAGAGTTCTGGGACTGGCATGGAATGGCAGCTTCCTCTAAGCTTTGGAATAAGAAAGGAGTTTCATCCGGAATCTGAAAAAAAAGCGGGTTCCGAACAGGAACCGAAAAACAGAGTGCATTGAATCAAGCGCTCGGTCTTTCCCTCCTTTTTCCTTTGTTACGAGAAGACTGTGTTGCGCTGGTTCATGTCGCCGACCTTCTCGAAGAACATGAAATCCTATGAAGCGAAATAGAGGAAAGAAAATGTCAACGAAATTTCCTCCAACAAATGCACATCTTATTAGCTCAGTGATAGGCCTTACCCATCAAGTTCTGTGATTAGAAAAATCTACATTTGAATTGAATATATCTTTATTTAAACAGACGGACTCACAATGAGGAAGCAGGCGCCCATGAGCACGGCCTTCATCTTGACGTCCATGTCCAGGGGGAACTGGATGCCAAAGTTATCTGTGTCGGTGAAGACCTCCTTTAGCAGGCCACTCCACTGCTTACTGATGCGGCCGATGGGCTTGCCTCCATCTTTCCCCGTCAGCTAAAGGATTGGATGGGTGTGTAGACTTTACTACAATGCTAATTTTTCCACCTTGCCTGATAAGCAACAATCTTTTCTGGTCTACAAGGTGGATTTATATTTGGTAGAGGTCAAGGTGGATTTATATTTGGTAGAGAAAAATAGTCAACTCGATGGAAGCTGAACTCCCAAGTGCCTCCATTGGATGACATGAAGTGGTTTCACCCCCGGGTTTATGACCCCTCACCTCAAAGTTGACGTCCCCGCAGCAGTTGCATGCGAAGCAGGGTCCCTCCAGCTTCATCACGGTCTCCTTGTTGGCCCCCTTGATGGAGAACTTGGGCACACAGGGGTTCCAGTCCTGGGACACATAGCCTATGGTGGTGCCAGGCGGGGCTTGGACCTCAAGCTGGGGGACACACGCATCGCAAATTAGAAAGGTATTTGACCGCGCTTAAAAATAAATTAATAAAAAAACAAAAAAAATCTAGATTTAAAATGTCTCATTTTATTTATTTTTATTTTTTAAATCAGGCTTCGGTCCTTACATTGTGGCTTGAAATAGCAGGTGCTTTGGTTACTGCAAAACTCGCATCGACATGAAATATGGCACTGATTTGAGAAGTGCATTGGTGTATTCTATTGGCTTAGCAACCATTGCAAAGACAAAAGGTACCATGCTTCACATGGTAACAGTGGGGCTATGTCTCCATAGATGCTGAATTAAATGTGTGAAAGTGCAGTCAGAAGGGACGTTGACATCTCATGGGAATGTACTGTAGTTAGCCTGCCAGCAATGTGATTCAATAGAGAGCTTAAAAGGTGAAGTGATGGCACCAGATCAGGACAGTCAGAGAGGGTTTGAACTGACAAAGGACCATTCAGTGTCATTCATGAGTCTTTACAAAGCAGAGGGACTGGGGAGACGTTAGGACAATCCAAAATGGCTTCCAGTCCAATAGTTTGCATGCTTTTATTACCACTTTTTAGCAAAATTGTATGTACAATGCTAACCTGAGGGTAAATAAACCAATTGCATTTTAGGTACCCTGTCCCTTTACTACTAACGTTAAGACTCAACATGATGATTTTGTGTGCGCGTGTAATATATATAACACAAAAAAGCCATCATGTTGAGTCTTAATATGTTAGTATATATCATCGTTCTTATATATTTTTTTCCCCCCTCATGGTTGGGGTCCTGTTTATATAGTCAAAGTAATGAAATATTTGTCAGCGTTCAGCATGCCATCATACCTCCTGCAGGCAGCAGGGGCACCAGCAAGAGGCACAGCGGAAGGGTCGTATGAGGCGGATGACCTCACGGTCCATGTTGTCCTTGATCTTCATGTCGAAGCTGCGCAGGGCGCCGCAGCAGTTGCGCGTGCAGCAGTCGTTCTTCTCTTTGGCCTTGTAGATCTTCTGACCAAGGCTGTTCTTGATCTCGTACTGGTTGTTGGTCTCAAAGCCGATGAACGCTGAGGAGAGGAAAACAGAGGGAGAAGAAAGAGGGGAGGGGATGGTGAGAGGCGAGTTAAAAAACGGTGGTCATTTTACCAGCTTTCGTCCTGATCTCTATACTAAGAGAAGACGAGCAAGCTCACCTTCCAGCAACTCCACTTTTTGGTGTATAAGGATCTGGTCAATCTGAAACATGGAAAACACAGGAGAGAGAGAGAGAGCGCGATAGATATGGATAGAGAGAATGGAAGAAAACAAACCCCAGCATTTACACTGTGACAACAGATGATGTTGGTGAAATCAGTGGATTTGACAACCTGTTATGTCAATCCTCCCCAGCCTAACCTACCTGTGTTAGGTACTCCAGACCAGGTGGAACTCCAACTGGCACAACTCCTGCAGGGGCTGGGGAGATGGCTGCATGAGGCCCTGAGTTAGGCGCACCATATTCGGGCCCGGGACCACCATAGCCTGGGCTAGGACCCATCTGAGGTGCACCATATTCAGGCATGGGCATAGGACCTGGGCCCTGGCCTACTGGTCCAGGTTGGTACATAACTGGGTGGCCTGGCTGGGGTTGTTGGTGGTTGTAACCCATATGGAAGCCAACCGGTGGTGGAGCTTGGTTAGGGTCACCATACCCCCCCTGAGGAACAGGGTATGGGGCCATGGAGTAACTTCCAGGACCTTGGTGAGGGGATGGGTAACCTATAGGAGGAAATACATAAATATATTCATATAAATAGAAAGCTAAACATTAATGTGGAGTTATAGATGCAAGTATGTGGGGGGTGTGAACTGGTGGCTCATGAAGTGTATTGGAGATTCTACATAAAATAAATTACTCTTTTGCTTAACAAAAATGGGCCGTATTGTTAGACATAAAATGGATTCCCAACACCACACCCGTTTCAAAGGAAACTGCAAGGAACAAAAGTATTGTATCCAGCAAACTCAGTCGCTACGTGATTATCCCAATAATCATCACACACAGTTCACATCAACATAGTCAGCCTTTTATACGCCAAGCTCTGGTTTCAAATTCTTATCGAAATAACATTATACAAATCCTGGGGGGGGGGGGGGGGGGGGGGGTGTACCCAGGGGGCATTGCACTATGGTGGGATTTGTTGCCAAGAATCAGCTGTAGGCCTGCTCTCCTCCTGCTCAGAATCTAATTCCAGTAAAAGCATCTCTACCACTGCTTACTATTCTCATCAGGCAGTGGATGGACTGCTATAGACAGACATTCAGTATGGCTACAGGAAAATAACGCATTCAAATCTGTCTGACTGCAATGGTGGGAAGTAAACTCTAATCATAAATATAACCCATGCAAAAAGATAGTGTTCAAAACACAGCATACAGCATACTCAAAACAAAAACAGTCCTCTTGGAGCAAGCTTTAAGCCACCATTTCAGTCAGATAAAACCGGTTTCTTGTTTGTAAAGTTAAGAAAAACAGTTGCTTGTTAACCTCTCTGGGATATGTAGGACGCCTCAACAGCCAGTGAAATTGCAGGGCGCCAAATTCAAAACAACAAAACTCAATTCAAATTCCTCAAACATACAAGTATTATACACCATTTTAAAACTTAACTTCTTGTTAATTCAGCCACAGTGTCTGATTTCAAAAAGACTACGGCGAAAGCATACCATATGATTGTTAGGTCAGCGCCTAGTCACAAAAAAACTGCCATTTTCCAGCCAAAGAGAGGAGTCACAAAAAGCAGAAAGAGATCAAATTAATCACTAACCTTTGATGATCTTCATCAGATGGCACTCATAGGACTTCATGTTACACAATACATGCATGTTTTGTTCGATAAAGTTCATATTTATATCAAAAATCTCAGTTTACATTGGTGCGTTGTTCAGTAATTTTTGCCTCTAAAACATCCAGTGATTTTGCAGGGAGCCACATCAATTTACAGAAATACTCATCATAAAAATTGATATAAGATACAAGTGTTTTACATAGAAATAAAGATACACTTCTCCTTAATGCAACTGCTGTGTCAGATTTCAAAAAAGCTTTACGGCAAAAGCACACAATGCAATAATCTGAGTACAGTGCTCAGACACCAAAACAAGCCATACAGATACCCGCCATGTTGGAGTCAACAAAAGTCATAAATAGCATTATAAAATATTCACTTACCTTTGATGATCTTCATCGGAATGCACTCCCAGGAATTCCAGTTCCACAATAAATGTTTGTTTTGTTTCGATAGTCCATATTTATGTCCAAATACCTCCTTTTTGTTCGCGCGTTCAGTTCACTATTCCAAATGCGGAAGGCGCATGCCAGACGAAGTCCAGATGAAAAATCAAAAAAGTTGCATTACAGTTTGTAGAAACATGTCAAATGATGTATAGAATCAATCTTTAGGATGTTTTTATCATAAATCTTCAATAATATTCCAACCGGACAATTTCTTTGTCTTCAGAAATGAAAAGGAACTCAGCTCGCTCACGGCTGCGCACATGACTGAGCTCATGCCAATTTTCCAGACACCCGATTCCAATAGCTCTTATTCTCTCCCCATTCACAGTAGAAGCCTGAAACAACGTTCTAAAGACTGTTGACATCTAGTGGAAGCCTTAGGAAGTGCAAAATGACCCCACAGATACTGTACATTGGATAGGCAATCACTTGAAAAATTACAAACCTCAGATTTCCCACTTCCTGGTTGGATTTTTCTCAGGTTTTTGCCTGCTATATGAGTTCTGTTATACTCACAGACATCATTCAAACATTTTTAGAAACTTCAGAGTGTTTTCTATCCAAATATACTAATACTATGCATATCCTAGCTTCTGGGCCAGAGTAGCAGGCAGTTTACTCTGGGCACCTTATTCATCCAAGCTACTCAATACTGCCCCCAGATCCCAAAGAAGTTAAGGTGTATTTTATTTTTTATTTCAGCTTTATTTAACCAGGTAGGCTAGTTGAGAACAAGTTCTCATTTGCAACTGTGACCAGGCCAAGATAAAGCATAGCAATTCGACACATACAACAACACAAGAGTTACACATGGAATAAACAAAACAGTCAATAATACAGTAGAACAAAAGAAAACAAAAAGTGTATATACAGAGAGTGCAAATGAGGTAAGATAAGGGAGTTAAGGCAATAAATATGCCATGGTGGTGAAGTAATTACAATATAGCAATTAAACACTGGAATGGTAGATGTGCAGAAGATGAATGTGCAAGTAGGGATACTGGGGTGCAAAGGAGCAAGATAAATAAATAAATAAAAGTATGGGGAGGAGGTAGGTAGATAGATGGGCTGTTTACAGATGGGCTATGTACAGGTGCAGTGATCTGTGAGCTGCTCTGACAGCTGGTGCTTAAAGCTAGTGAGGGAGATATGAGTCTCCACTAGTATAACTAGTGTACTAAAGTAGTTTGTTTATAATATCTAGAAGACGTTTGACAGTTACTAGAACACTTCCTGCCCATCAGTGGTTTCATAAATACACACCACGTCTGTGTTGACACCTCAGTGAACCAACATCCATGTGTCTATGGGTTGGTGTGAACTGCTGCCCACACCCACCCAGACACACAGTGGAAATATGTGTACTTGTTTTTATATTCCTCTCTCAACACTCAAAACGACTTTTGTATTACCTCAAGGTTCATATACACTATACTGTCAATTAGAGCATTAGTGTACCAAATATTGAAATCTGACTGGGCATGTTAAAAGCCGACTATTACAGACAAGCGCATTTCCTCATTTACGATCAAACTCACAACACTTAAGTTAACCTCAGTTCCCAGGACAGTACCCTGACCCAACAGTGGTTAAACAACTTATTGAGGGACGGTCAGGGTAGAGACAAACAAAGGCTCCTAACATAAGTCCCTAATGTATTTTGCTAGTCATTTGACTTGTAAATGGAAGAACGCATCCAGTCAGACAGTAATGGAGCGTTGTTTCCTGACTGCAACCTGGTAGGAGAAGCCCTCTTAAAAACTAGTGCCAGTGACAAATATCTCCCTTTGTAGGAAGACATCATTTTGGGGTTGTATGAATCACAGTGCAGGTGTCATTTTACATTGGATTGTTTTTTTTTTAACCAGCATCTGAAAAATTAAAAGATGTGCGCAGAGCAACCCACTGAATAGTAGACCCATCACTACCTCCAAGGAAGGAAAACAGACCAAGTTAACTAGCTTTTTACTGAGAAATTTCCCCCAGATTACAGACACACCTACAAGAATGGAAAGGTCCATAGCATAGACGTTAGCACGTTTTCCTTTTGTAAACAACTGAATGGAAAAATACAACAACAAAAATTGGGCACGCAAAGAACATTTGTCATTACGTATTTAAAATGTATCAACATTTGAATTTATTAAAGACATGTGTGGGGGGGATTCTTCGAAAGTGTGACCCATTTCAAACATCCTCTCTATTTGAACACTTTTGGGGAGGGTAAGGTTTCAGTGGCCGGCCTCGAAGGAATGTGGAGTAGGTGAAGTTATCCATTTATTCAGGAGACTCAACCAAACAAAATTCACACTCACGAGTTAGTGGTGGCAAACAGAATCACATTAACAATATGAACACATGTAAAGACGCAATTTGAGGACATCGCAACAACCCAGTATAATATCTAAAGCAACAGAGACGTAGAGAAGAAAACATTACCTGGGGCTGACATGATGACTTAGTTACTGGACGCAAAGGGGAAACAGGCAGACTTCCTCTGTTGTTCACTACCGGGATAGCTATGAGACAAAGAGAAAATGAGAGGGTCGGTGGGCGTGTGCTAGGAAAAGCAGGGGGGGGGGGGGGGTTAATGACACTAAACATGTCCACCAGTCTAGACAATCTATTCACAACAAGGCCGCTATTAAAAAAAGGGAACTTTCTCCTCTAATATTCTCAAACATAAAATCCTAAACATGCATAAGTGAATTTGCCACTCAATGTTCTAAAAGCATGTGGATAGGCAACATGGTTGATGATACACAGTACACACACACTAAGTCTTTCTGAGGCTTCAAGGTGTATGGGGGATATCAGCAGAGGCTGGTGGGAGGAGCAATAGGAGGACGGACTCATTGTAATGGCTGGAATGGTATCAAACATGGAAAACACGTTTGACTATGTTCCATTTATTCCATTCCAGCCATTGGAATGAGCCTGTCCTCCTATTGCTCCTCCCACCCACCTCCACTGGAGGATTGGTGTGATGAGTCAGAGGTCAACCATTTTCTACTGTGCATTTTCGATCGGGTTCAAGTCAGAGCTTTGTCCCAAAGCCACTCCTGCGTTCTCTTGGCTGTGTGCTTAAGGTCGTTGTCCTGGAGCAGGTTTTCATTAAGGATCCCTCTGTACTTCGCTCCATTCATCTTGCCCCTCGATCCTGACTAGTCTCCCAGTCCCTGCCGCTGAAAAAACATCCCCACAGCATGATGCTGCTACCACCATGTTTCACCGTAGGGATGGTGACAGGTTGTTTCCTCCAGATGTGACGCTTGGCATTCAGGCCAGAGTTCAATCTTGGTTTCATCAGACCAAAGAATCTTGTTTCTCAGGTCAGAGTCCTTTAGGTGCTATTTGACAAACTCCAAGCAGGCTGTCATGTATATTTTACTGAGGAGTGGCTCCCGTGGGCCACTACCATAAAGGCCTGATTGGTGGAGTGCTGCAGAGATGGTTGTCCTTCTGGAAGGTTCTCACATCTCCCCAGAGAAACTCTAGAGCTCTGGCAGAGTGCCCATCAGGTTCTTGGTCACCTCCCTGACAAAGGCCCTTCTCCCCCGATTGCTCAGTTTGGCCGGGTGGCCAGCTCTAGGAAGAGTCTTGGTGGTTCCAAACTTCTTCCATTTAAGAATTATGGAGGCCACCGTGTTCTTGGGTACCCTTCCCCTGTGCCTCGACACAATCCTGTCTCAGAGCTCTACGGACAATTCCGTCGACCTCATGGCTTGGTTTTTGCTCTGACATGCACTGTCAACTGTGGGACCTTATATAGACAGGTGTGTACCTTTCCAAATCAAGGATGATCAATGGAAACAGGACACACTGGAACTCAATTGAGTCTCATAGCAAAGGGTCTGAATACTGTTTTCACTTTCTCATTATGGGGTATTGTTTGTAGATTGATTAAATTACATTTTCCCCCTCAATTTTAGAGTAAGGCTTTAACATAAAATGTGGAAAAAGCAAAGGGGTCTGGATACTTTCTGAATGCACTGTATTACATTTGTTTTATTACTATTATTTCATTCGAAGTCCTCCTCTCATCTCTATAGAGCTGCTGTCTATGCCGTCTGACAAAAATCACTATTTTAGTAGTTTGTCAAAGTAAATAAGGCATACTTGTATGACTGCTGAACTACCAATAACTTAGTTAATGCACTTTCAGGTAGAGATATTGTACCTCTTGAAACAACTGCAATCTATACTCGATCGCGTATTATTCTGTCTCTTTATTTCTCTGCCCTCACTCTAATCTAACATGGCAGGCGGGCAATGGATTATGGTCATTGAAGTCATCAGAAGATAGGATATACAATTCAGAATACACAAGACCAAACACACAATAACATGTATTTTTTATTTTGAAAGGCATCTTTCATTGACAAGCTATAAGTGATTTATTGATTCCCAGAGCTGGAAACACATCAGATGGATTCCACAACATGTGAACGATATCAGAAAAAAAGGGATTGATAGACCTAACAACTAGAAATGGGCAGATGTTTTAGTAAGTGGTGTCAGGTGAGGTCACGGGACGTTACCAAGTGTCCCAAAACCTCTCCAAAGTGGCATATGTCTGTAAATTAGACAATCCCAGTGCTATTACATATTTGCAATCCCCAAATGGTATTAAAACAACATTTCTATCATATCAACCTCACTCAAACATTGTGATGGTGTTATGGGGTATACAGGGTACATTCAAGTGTCCTTTTAACCTCTCCAAAGTGTCCAAATGTGGTAATTGCAATGTTTTTGCACACTGGGTGTGCTTAAAAGTGAATTGTTTACTATAAAAACTAAAACAATTCTCAAACATTGTTCAAATCAAATTGTATTTGTCACATACACACGGTTAGCAGATGTTAATGTGAGGGTAGCGAAATGCTTGTGCTTCTAGTTCCAACAGTGCAGCAATATCTAACAAATTCACCACTACCTTACACGTGTAAATGGATGGAAAAAGAATATGTACATATAAATATATGGACGAGCGATGGCTGTGCGGCATAGGCATGACGCAATAGTTGGTATGAAATACAGTATATACAGTGGGGGGAAAAAGTATTTGATCCCCTGCTGATTTTGTACGTTTGCCCACTGACAAAGAAAGGATCAGCCTATAATTTTAATGGAAGGGAAGAGACAGAATAACAACAAAAATATCCAGAAAAACGCATGTCAGAAATGTTATAAATTGATTTGCATTTTAATGAGGGAAATAAGTATTTGACCCCCTTTCAAATCAGAAAGATTTCTGGCTCCCAGGTGTCTTTTATACAGGTAACGAGCTGAGATTAGGAGCACACTCTTAACCTGTTGGGGATAGGGGGCAGTATTTGCACGGCCGGATAGAATATGCATATAATTAGTAGATTTGGATAGAAAACACTCCAAAGTTTCTAAAACTGTTTGAATGGTGTCTGTGAGTATAACAGAACTCATATGGCAGTCAAAACCCTGAGACAAATCCTAACAGGAAGTGGAAATCTGATGTGTGGAATCACTTCAAGCCTTTGCCATTGAAACACACAGGGACTTATTAATCATTTAGCACTTCCTAAGGCTTCCACTAGATGTCAACAGTCTTTACAAAGTGGTTTGAGTCTTCTATGGTAGAAACTGACCCAAAGAGAGGCTTGGGAAGTTGGTCACAGGGGGAGGGCCATTTCTACTATGACGTGGGCGGCCATGGGAACCCTTTTGTTCCGAAAAGTTTAGTAAGACAATGCAATCGTCCGCCTTGAATATTATTGAAGCTCTGGTTGAAAAAGGCCCTAAAGATGTATGTTATACAACGTTTGACATGTTTGAACGAACGTAAATATATTTTTTGGGCATATTCGTGACGACAAGTCCCGCGCGCTTCAGTACATTATGAGTAGCCTTCGGAACGCACTAACAAGAAGGAGCTATTGGGACATAAATTATTAACTTTTTAGAACAAAACTACATTTGTTGTGGACCTGGGATTCCTGGAAGTGCCTTCTGATGAAGATAATCAAAGGTAAGGGAATATTTACAATAGTATATTTGATTTTAGATGGTTCCAAGATGGCGCTAACATGTATCGCCTAGTCTATTTTTCTGGGCATACCACGTCGTTTATTGCAAAGTGTGATTTCCCAGTAAAGTTATTTTTAATCTGGCAATGCGGTTGCATTCACGAGATGTTAATCTATAATTCTTTGACTGACAATATTACATTTTAACAATGTTTTCGAATAGTAATTTTGTAAATTGTAGCGCTGATTCACTGGAAGCATTTGAGGGAAAATATTTCCTGAACGTCACGCGCCGATGTAAAATGCTGTTTTTATATATAAATATGAACTTTATCGAACAAAAAAAATGCATGTATTGTGTAACATGATGTCCTAGGAGTGTCATCTGATGAAGATTGTCAAAGGTTAGTGTTGCATTTAGCTGTGTTTTGGGTATTTGTGATGCATCTAGTTGCTTTGAAAATGGCAGTGTGATTTTTTTTGGCAGGGTACTCTCCTAACATAATCTAATGTTTTGCTTTTGCTGTAAAGCCTTTTTGAAAAATCAGACAACGTGGTTCGATTCAGGAGAGGTGCATCTATAAAATGGTGTAAAATAGTCATATGTTTGAGAAATTGAAGTTATAGCATTTATGAGGTTTTGTATTTCGTGCGACGGATTCCACTGGCTGTTGACTAGGGTGGCACGTTCCCAGACAGGTTAAAGGGAGTGCTCCTAATCTCAGTCTGTTACCTGTATAAAAGACACCTATCCACAGAAGCAATCAATCAGATTCCAAACTCTCCACCATGGCCAAGACCAAAGAGCTCTCCAAGGATGTCAGGGACAAGATTGTAAACCTACACAAGGCTGGAATGGGTTACAAGACCATCGCCAAGCAGCTTGGTGAGGTGACAACATTTGGTGCGATTATTCGCAAATGGAAGAAACAAAAGAACTGTCAATATCCCTCGGCCTGGGGCTCCATGCAAGATCTCACCTCGTGGAGTTGCAATGATCATGAGAACGGTGAGGAGTCAGCCCAGAACTACACGGGAGGATCTTGTCAATGATCTCAAGGCAGCTGGGACCATAGTCACCAAGAAAACAGTTGGTAACACACTACGCCGTGAAGGACTGAAATCCTGCAGCGCCCGCAAGTTCCCCCTGCTCAAGAATACATATACATGCCCGTCTGAAGTCTGCCAATGAACATCTGAATGACTCAGAGGACAGCTGGTGAAAGTGTTGTGGTCAGATGAGACCAAAATGGAGCGCTTTGACAGCAACTCAACTCGCCTTATTTGGAGGAGGAGGAATGCTACCTATGACCCCAAGAACACCATCTCCACCGTCAAACATGGAGGTGGAAACATTAGGCTTTGGGGGTGTTTTTCTGCTAAGGGGACAGGACAACTTCACCGCATCAAAGGGACGATGGACTGGGCCATGTACCGTCAAGTCTTGGGTGAGAACCTCCTTCCCTCAGCCAGGGCATTGAAAATGGGTCGTGGATGGGTATTCCAGCATGACAATGACCCAAAACACACGGCCAAGGCAACAAAGGAGTGGCTCAAGAAGAAGCACATTAAGGTCCTGGAGTGGCCTAGCCAGTCTCCAGACCTTAATCTCATAGAAAATCTGTGGAGGGAGCTGAAGGTTTGAGTTGCCAAACGTCAGCCTCGAAACCTTAATGACTTGGAGAAGATCTGCAAAGAGGAGTGGGACAAAATCCCTCCTGAGATGTGTGCAAACCTGGTGGCCAACTACAAGAAATGTCTGACCTCTGATTGCCAACAAGGGTTTTGCCACCAAGTACTAAGTCATGTTTTGCAGAGGGGTCAAATACTTATTTCCCTCATTAAAATGCAAATCATTTTAGGACATTTTTTTACATGCGTTTTTCAGGATTTTTTTGTTGTTATTCTGTCTCTCACTGTTCAAATAAACCTACTATTAAAATTAGAGACTGATCATTTCTTTGTAAGTGGGCAAACGTACAAAATCAGCAGGGGATCAAATTCTTTTTCCCCCCCCAGTGTACATATGAAATGGGTAATGTAGGATATGTAAACATTGTTAAAGTTGCATTATTTAAAGTGAGTGATACCTTTATTAAATCCATTTATTAAAGTGGCCAGTGATTTGGGTCTGTATGTTGGCAGCAGTCTCTATGTTAGTGATGGCTGTTTAACAGTCTGATGGCCTTGAGATAGAAGCTGTTTTTCAGTCTCTCGGTCCCAGCTTTGATGTACCTGTAGTGACCTTGCCTTCTGGATGATAGCGGGGTAAACAGGCAGTGGCTCCTGTGACATCCGGTGCTGTAGGTGTCCTGGAGGGCAGGTAGTTTGCCCCCGGTGATGCGTTGTGCAGACCAGACCACACTACCATCTGAAGAGCCTTGGGGTTGAGGGCGGTGCAGTTGCCATACCAGGCGGTGATACAGCCCAACAGGATGCTCTCGATTGTGCATCTGTACAGGTGACAAGCCTAATTTCTTCAGCCTCCTGAGGTTGAAGAGGCGCTGTTGCGCCTTCTTCACCACGCAGTCTGTGTGGGTGGACCATATCAGTTTGTTTGTGGTGTGTACGCAGAGGAATAAAAAATAAAATGTTTTAAACTTTCCACCTTCCCCACTTCTGTCCCGTCGATGTGGATAGCGGGGTGCTCCCTCTGCTGTTTCCTGAAGTCCACGATCATCTCCTTTGTTTTGTTGACATTGAGTGAGAGGTTGTTTTCCTGACACCACGCTCCGAGTGACCTCACCTCCTCCCTGTAGGCTCTTGTAGTTGTTGGTAATCAAGCCCACTACTGTTGTGTCGTCTGCAAACTTGATGATTGAGTTAGAGGCGTGCATGGCCACGCAGTCATGGGTGAACAGGGAGTACAGGAGGTTGTTGAGCATGCACCTTTGTGGGGCCCCAGTGTTGAGGATCAGCGAAGTGGAGATTTGTTTCCTACCTTCACCACCTGGGGGCGGCCCGTCAGAAAGTCCAGGACCCAATTGCACAGGGCAGGGTTGAAAGCCAGGGCCTTAAGCTTAATGATGAGCTTGGAGGGTACTATGGCATTGAACGCTGAGCTGTAGTCAATGAACAGCATTCTGACATAGTAGAGGTCGACCGATTATGATTTTTCAAAGCTGATGCCGATTATTGGAGGACCAAAAAAAGCCGATACTGATTAATCGGACGATATATATGACAATTACAACAATACTGAATGAACACTTATTTTAACAGTATAATACATCAATAAAATCAATTTAGCCTCAAATAAATAATGAAACATGTTCAATTTCGTTTAAATAATGCAAAAACAAAGTGTTGGAGAAGAAAGTAAAATTGCAATATGTGCCATGTAAAAAAGCTAACGTTTAAGTTCCTTGCTCAGAACATATGAAAGCTGGTGGTTCCTTTTAACATGAGTCTTCAATATTCCCAGGTAAGAAGTTTTAGGTTGTAGTTATTATAGGACTATTTCTCTCTATACCATTTGTATTTCATATACCTTGACTATTGGATGTTCTAATAGGTACTTTAGTATTGCCAGCCTAATCTCGGGAGTTGATAGGCTTGAAGTCATAAACAGTGCAATGCTTGACGCACAGCGAAGAGCTGCTGGCAAATGCAGGAAAGTGCTGCTTGAATGAATGCTTACGAGTCTGCTGCTGCCTACCACCGCTCAGTCAGACTACTCTATCAAATCAGACTTAATTATAATAACACACATAAATACGAGCCTTAGGTCATTAATATGGTCAAATCCGGAAACTATCATTTCGAAAACAGAACGTTTATTCTTTCAGTGAAATACGGAACCGTTCCATATTTTATCTAACGGGTAGCATCCATAAGTCTAAATATTCCTGTTACATTGCACAACCTTCAATGTTGTCATAATTCTGGCAAATTAGTTTGCAACGAGCCAGGCGGCCCAAACTGTTGCATATACCCTGACTCTGTTGCACAGAACGCAAGAGAAGTGACACAATTTACCTAGTTAATATTGCCTGCTAACATGAATTTATTTTAACTAAATATGCAGGTTTAAAAAAAATATACTTCTGTGTATTGATTTTAAGAAAGGCATTGATGTTTATGGTTAGGTACATTCGTGCAACAATTGTGCTTTTTCGCAAAGGCACTTTGTTAAATCATCCCCCGTTTGGCGAAGTTGGCTGTCTTTGTTAGGAAGAAATAGTCTTCACAGTTCGCAACGAGCCAGGCGGCCCAAACTGCTGCATATACCCTGACTCTGCTTACACTGAACGCAAGAGAAGTGACACAATTTCCCTAGTTAAAAGAAATTCATGTTAGCAGGCAATATTAACTAAATATGCAGGTTTAAAAATATATACTTGTGTAGTGATTTTAAGAAAGGCATTGATGTTTATGTTAGGTACATTCGTGCAACGACAGTGCTTTTTTCGCGAACTACTCTTGTTAAATCACCCGTTTGGCGAAGTAGGCTGTGATTCAATGATAAATTAACAGGCACCGCATCAATGATATGCAACGCAGGACAAGCTAGATAAACTAGTAATATCATCAACCATGTAGTTAACTAGTGATTATGTTAAGATTGATTGTTTTTATAAGATACGTTTAATGCTAGCTAGCACCTTAACTTGGCTCCTTGCTGCACTCGCATAACAGGTAGTCAGCCTGCCACGCAGTCTCCTCGTGGAGTGCAATGTAATCGGCCATAATCGGTTTCCAAAAATGCTGATTACCGATCGTTATGAAAACTTGAAATCGTCCCTAATTAGTCGGCCATTCCAATTAGACGGTCGACCTCTATTACATAGCTATTCCTCTTGTCCAGATGGGCATACAGGGGATCTAAAGCGTAAGCAGGCAACATCATATTTTTGATGCGCAAAGACAATCTATGTTGCCATTAAGTCATACATCAGATATAATTGGCAATAGGCTAGATTTGTTCATATGTAGCCCCCCCCCCAATGTAGCTATAGCTCAAAGACAGACCAAATCTAAGCTTACCTTGTAAGATGTTTGCTGTTTGTTGAAAACGTTGTGTAAAATAAACATTTTGACTCCCGGGGCTGATGATCAATAATGGTAGGTCACAGGCAGACAAATAAGATATCCTCATGATCTGTGGAGTCCTGGCTTTCAGTGTATATCAACATATTCCGTGTTTATTTCGTTTGTGCGTCACAACGGTAACCAGAATGTAGGTAGCAGTAATCTTGAAATTAGGTCATCGGCTTGGCCTTATAAAGTTGTATGCCCATATATGGTAGTAAGTCATACCAAAGACTTGAAGGCACAAATCAATAGCCAACCCTGCTTTTGCAGATGGAGGCTACCGTTCTCAGCCCAGACTGAATTGAATGAACACAAATAAAATAAATATGGGGACTTGACATTTAAGAGGTTTTAATTACCACGTTTGCTGTGCTTAACTATATAGATACGAATATTGGCCTGTTGGAAACTACAACTCGCTACTAGATTGCACAGTTCCGGCTTGATCTGAGGTGTGTTCAGTTCACTAGAACGTTTGCTACGTTGCGGAAAAGTTTGTACTGACCGACACGTTTCCCCAAAACGGTTCTTGAACAGACTTTGGAGGTACATTTGCTCCCGTTCGGTGGGAGTGGCAAGGTGTGGATTGAAGCAATGTGTGACGTGTATAAAAGCGGAGTGGCCTCTTAAATTCCTCTGTGGTTGATGTAAGTAACAGATTTACATGAAAATATATTCATTGGCAATATTAACGTCAAAGATAAATGTAGTAATAAACAGATTAGGAATATTGTTTGTGATACTACAATTCCCTCAGCAAGATTACTTTGGTCAAATATCTATGGTGATATACAATGGGGGAAAGCATGGAAAATTGCTAACAAATATTGTATCAGTAACAAAGTTTCATTTAAAACGTTACATAGAATTTATCCTGTGAAGCATGTTTTGGAAAGATTCAAGCTGAATATAACTGATTTCTGTGGAATGGAGGAGACCATTTTGCATTTGTTTTTTGCCTGTATTTATAGTAGAATGTTTTGGATTGACCTACAGAACTCTATTACAAAAAAATAGGACCGGTTGTACTTTAATAGTTTTGATATGATTTATTTCAGAAATTGACATTTAAGATGTAGTATATTTAATTCAACTGCTAATAATACTAGGTAAATTTCATATTCACAAATGGTCTAATTCAAAACCTAACTTTTCACTTTATAAATGAGTTTAAACAATATGGCACCACTAACTAAAATAAAAAACAAAAACGCAATTAAAACGTGTATTATTAATATGATTTGTTTGTTTAGGATTCCTGGCAATGTAAATAGTGTGTTTGTATGCTTGTTTGCATGTGACTATTCCTGTTTTTAGATGTGTTTATTTAAAAAAATGACTTAAAATGTTTTTTAAAAGCGTTCCCCCAATCTCTCCCTGTTGTTCAGTACAGCACCGTTTCCTTGAACGTTCCACAATGTAAAATTGTACTGAATGCACCCCTGATTTTTCTTTAGAGAAACTGCGTAATGTGCGTATTGACCTCAAAGAAAAAAAGTATGAAATGGGATTCAAGTAGTTGAACAGACGTTGGTCAATAAGTTGTTTTTAAAACCGAATTATAACCGACATTTTGATTAATCGCTCAGCACTACGTTCTGTAACTTTGTGCTATTGTTGCTGCAAATGTTGATCGTTAGTGTTGTTTATATAAACACTGTACATATAAATGGCTATATTTTCCATTGTTCAATACCTCCAGAAACACGATGAAGAAAAGGTTGTAACCTAATGTTTTCAATCATGTTGAACACCCAAACAACTTTTCTAACCTTTGTGGTCCGTTGTCTTTACATTAGTGAAAGGGAGGGAGATGGCAGGAATGTCTTACCTTTCAGATGACCAAAAAGGCGCTGTTTGGTGGTTCTTCACCCGAAAAACTGAGGACAATTAGAATAGTAAGAAAATTCCTACTTGCTTGCCAGTCTTGTTTGCTATCGGCTACGTTCGTCTTCTTTTCCATACCCCGCCCCTTTAGGGGCTGTCACAAGACCCATAATTGACCTAATTGTGTAAAGGAGGCAACGTTTTGTGGTATTTCTTTCTGCAACGTTCGAGAACATTTTCGTACTAAACATTTGTATTATTACTATTATTGCAATTCCATATGACGTGATTCTAATGTTTTATAAAAATCCATACATCCTTCTTAATTTTTTTTTTAACAAAACATAAACAGATAAACACACACAGGATTTTTACGTTCAAAGAAATTTGAAAAGCTTAAGAGTATCAATTGATTTCAATACCTTCTTATTCTTACAGAGCATAGTATTCAATGTGGTAAAGTAATTATTTAAGTATAATTTAACATAGCCCTGGTTTGCGGGAAAAGGGGAGGAAAACATAGGCTAATGCTGCGTTCATAGCCAAGTGGGAAGGTGTTAAGCTATTTACCACGTACGACTGGGAAAATCCACTTCAATGTCCCTCAACTGGTAATTATAATATTGGGAAACTTGTCTATCATACCTGAGCTCCAACCTCTTCCACATGATGCCCTTTGACGCACCTACTAATGAAATGACCTCGATAACAGCATTTTCTGCAGTTAAATGCAACAAAACATTATTTTTTAAAACCTATCTATTTATATGATTTTTGAAAACTAATTTGTTTACAAACATGATATCTTTACTTTTAGTTCATGATTGACGTAGCTTGTGGGCCATTAGCCAATCAGCATTTCTCAACAAGTTCAGAGCACTGAATGCATCCAATTGGTTTTACGACTTCACAACTGGTAATTACCACCTTCCCACCTGGTTATGAACGCAGCATAATACTTGCTAGAAACGACCCTGTAAACGGCCCGACAATTTTCAGTCGACAAAAACATTTGTAAGGCGGAGATCTAGATTAACCAGCACTGTAAAGTGAAACATTGCAGCGACGCTCTTCGACTGCGGCGACAATGTAGTGTAGTGAGGCGGTATCTGCTGAAGAGAAGATACAGTATTTTCTCGTGTCTTATCATAATAATAGGTTACTTTCTACAATGAACACTTTGATTCCTTCAGAATCCTCTCAAAATTAGGTCGACGTGTAGGGGTTACATTTCGACAGGTTTTCATGTTTTTCATTAACTGACTACGTCATTAACATTTTCTCAACTTTGACAAAAAAGCAACATCCACAAGAGGGCGATGTCGACTCAATTATGGGCTAATAAATCTTCTACTGATCAGTTGAATAGAGTTAGCCTATAGGCCTATATTTGGCACCCCAAGTTTTCTGTAGAATTTTCATTGTTGGACATAAAAAACTGTAAAAACACCAGGAAATCAACTCCAAGGGATTTTAATTTAGGAAATCTCGGCGGCAGGTAGCCTAGTGGTTAAGAGTGCTGGACCAGTAACCACTGGTTCGAATCCCTGAGCCGATTAGGTGAAAAATCAGTGTGCCCTTGAGCAAGGCACTTAACCCTAATTGTTCATGTAAGTTGCTCTGGATAAAATGTCTGCTGAGTGACTAAAATGTAGATTTCACTCATAATAGAGAGACACGTGATCATATGCAAATGTGGGAAAGGTCAATTTGCAGTCTACAAATTATTTGAAATTATGTTCTGGCCCCCGACCATCCGCTCAAGAAGAAATCGTTGATGATCCTAGTTGATGATCCCTGCTATAGGCTCTTATCCTTGTGGATAGAACATGTTATCCTCGTTTGTTAAGTGAAACGACACCGCTGGTCTTGCTCACATTGCCCTACCCTATGCTTTGACCTCTTTCTCCCCTCTCTCTCCAGATGAAATCTTGCGACTTGTGACGGCCGGCCGCCCAACAACCTGCCCGCTTGACCCTATCCCCTCCTCTCTTCTCCAGACCATTTCCGGAGACCTTCTCCCTTACCTCACCTCGCTCATCAACTCATCCTTGACCGCTGGCTACATCCCTTCTGTCTTCAAGAGAGCGAGAGTTGCACCCCTTCTCAAAAAACCTACACTCCGATGTCAACAACTACAGACCAGTATCCCTTCTTTCTTTTCTCTCAAACTCTTGAGCGTACTGGAATACCTGGGATAGGATAAAGTAATCCTTCTAACCCCCCCCCCCCCCCCCCCCCCGATGTCCTATTGTAAAGTGGTTGTTCCACTGGATATCATAAGGTGAATGTACCAATTTGTAAGTCGCTCTGGATAAGAGCGTCTGCTAAATGACGTAAATGTAAATCAAATACATTTTTATTTGTCACATGCTCCAAATACAACAGGTGTAGTAAACCTTACCATGAAATGCTTACTTACAAGCCCTTAAGCCCTTAACCAACAATGCTGTTTTAAGAAAATAGAATTAAGAAAATATTTACTAAATAAACAAAAGTACTAACTAAAGTAACACAATAAAATAACAATAATGAGGCTATATACAGGGGGTACCGATACCGAGTCAATGTGCGGGGGTACAGCTTAGTTGAGGTAATTTGTACATGTAGATAGGGGTAAAGTTACTATCCATAGATAATCAAACAGCTGGAGGCAGGGCTTTCTCCTATAGAGCTCCATTTTTATGGAATGGTCTGCCTATCCATGTGAGAGACGCAGACTCTCTCTCGACCTTTAAGGCTTTATTGAAGACTCATCTCTTCAGTAGTTCCTATGATTGAGTGTAGTCTGGCCCAGGGGTGTGAAGGTGAACGGAAAGGCACTGGAGCAACTAACCACCCTTGCTGTCTCTGCCTGGCCGGCTCCCCTCGCTCCACCGGGATTCTTTGCCTCTAACCCTATTACAGGGGCTGAGTCACTGGCTTACTGGTGCTCTTCCATCCCGTCCCTAGGAGGGGTGCGTCGGTTGAGTCAATGACGTGATCTTTCTGTCCGGGTTTGGCGCCCCCTCGGGTGCGTGCCGTGGGGGAGATCTTTGTGGGCTATACTTGTCTCAGGGTAGTAAGTTGGTGGTTGAAGATATCCATCTGGTGGTGTGGGGGTTGTGCTTTGGCAAAGTGGGTGGGGTTATATCCTGCCTGGTTGACCCTGTCTGGGGGTCAACTTTTTTAGAAATAAAAGCTGAAATAAATCATTCTCTCTACTATTATTCTGACATTTCACATTCTTAAAATAAAGTGGTGATCCTAACTGACCTAAAACAGGGAATTTTTACTTGGATTAAATGTCAGGAATTGTGAAAAACTGAGTTTAAATGTATTTGGCTAAGGTGTTTGTAAACTTCCGACTTCAACTGTATTTAATCATCAGCCCCAATGGTGCATTACTTCATTCCACAATGAAGTAATGCAACCTGCACCCAATTTTTTTAAAGTTAACTGAATTTTGAGGGGAAACGGTCTCAGGATCAACAGGTTACAAATGACAGTGAGAGATAAAAAATAAACATTCACACCACATGGCATGTATGCAGCCTGATACTGTAGATGACTTATGACCTATAGTAATATTTTTATCCTGTCAACTGTTCATCAATTTCTTAATCAGTGCTATTGAGAGCAGAGACATACACACTCTGTGATTCATAGGCAAAATTGCCATGGGGGATGGGGGGACATGTCCACCCTAATATTCAGAACATTCACACCCCTTGACCTTTTCCACATTTTGTTTTGTTACAGCCTGAATTTAAAATGTATTAAATTGAGATTTTGTGTCACTGGCCTACACACAATACCCCATCATGTAAAGTGAAAATATGTTTTTTGCAATTTTTACATATTATTAATTAAAAACGAAAAGCTGAAATGTCTTGAGTCAATAAGTAGTCAATGCCTTTGTTATGGCAAGCCTAAATACGTTCAGGAGTAAATCTTTGCTTAACAAGTCACATAATGAGTTGCATGGACTCACCGTGTGTGCAATAACATTGTTTAACATGATTTTATAATGACTACCTCATCTCTGTGCCCACACAACAGTTATCTGTAAGGTCCCATAGCTGAGCAGTGAATTTCAAACACAGATTCCACCACAAAGACCAGGGAGGTTTTCCAATGCCTCGCAAAGAAAAAATGGGCACCTATTGGTAGATGGGTGAAAATAAAAAAGCAGACATTGAATATCCCTTTGAGCATGGTGAAGTTCAAATCAAATCAAATATAATTTGTCAAATGCGCCGAATACAACAGGTGTAGCCCTTACAGTGAAACACTTATTTACAAGCCCTTAACCAACAATGCTTTAAGAAGTTAAGAAGAAAAAAGTGTTAAGTAAAAAATAGAAAATAAAAGTAACAAATAATTAAACATCTGCAGTAAAATAACAATAGCGAGGCTATATACATGGGGTACCGGTACAGCGTCAATGTGCGGGGGCACCTGTTAGTCAAGGTAGTTGAGGTAATATGTACAGTGCGCCTCTACGGTCCGGTGTTTCCCGTTACACGCACTAGCCTTGAGGTGCGTGTCTCCGGGCTGGCACGTCCAGTACCAGCTCCACGCACAAGGCTTCGAGTGCGTCAGTCCAGCCCCGCCAGTCAAGAGTCGCCAGAGCTGTCCGTCAGTCAAGAGTCGCCAGAGCTGTCCGTCAGTCAAGAGTCGCCAGAGCTGTCCGTCAGTCAAGAGTCGCCAGAGCTGCCCGTCAGTCAAGAGTCGCCAGAGCTGCCCGTCAGTCAAGAGTCGCCAGAGCTGCCCGTCAGTCAAGAGTCGCCAGAGCTGCCCGTCAGTCAAGAGTCGCCAGAGCTGCCCGTCAGTCAGGAGTCGCCAGAGCTGCCCGTCAGTCAGGAGTCGCCAGAGCTGCCCGTCAGTCAGGAGTCGCCAGAGCTGCCCGTCAGTCAGGAGTCGCCAGAGCTGCCCGTCAGTCAAGAGTCGCCAGAGCTGCCCGTCAGTCAGGAGTCGCCAGAGCTGCCCGTCAGTCAGGAGTCGCCAGAGCTGCCCGTCAGTCAGGAGTCGCCAGAGCTGCCCGTCAGTCAGGAGTCGCCAGAGCTGCCCGTCAGTCAGGAGCTGCCAGAGCCGCCCACTAGTCAGGAGCTGCCAGAGCCCGTCAGTCAGGAGTCGCCAGAGCTGCCCGTCAGTCAGGAGTCGCCAGAGCTGCCCGTCAGTCAGGAGTCGCCAGAGCTGCCCGTCAGTCAGGAGTCGCCAGAGCTGCCCGTCAGTCAGGAGCTGCCAGAGCCGCCCACTAGTCAGGAGCTGCCAGAGCCGGCCAGTCTGCCCGGAGATGACAGAGCCGGTCCGACTGCCCGGAGATGCCAGAGTGGTCCGACTGCCCGGAGATGCCAGAGTCGTCCGACTGCCCGGAGATGCCAGAGTCGTCCGACTGCCCGGAGCTGCCAGAGGGGCCCGACTTCCCGGAGCTGCCAGAGGGGCCCGACTGCCCGGAGCTGCCAGAGGGGCCCGACTGCCCGGAGCTGCCAGAGGGGCCGACTGCCCGGAGCTGCCAGAGGGGCCGACTGCCCGGAGCTGCCAGAGGGGCCGACTGCCCGGAGCTGCCAGAGGGGCCGACTGCCCGGAGCTGCCAGAGGGGCCGACTGCCCGGAGCTGCCAGAGGGGCCGACTGCCCGGAGCTGCCAGAGGGGCCCGCCGGCCCGGAGCTGCCAGAGTGGCCCGCCGGCCCGGATCAGCCAGAGTGGCCCGCCGGCCCGGATCAGCCAGAGTGGCCCGCCGGCCCGGATCAGCCAGAGTGGCCCGCCGGCCAGGATCAGCCAGAGTGGCCCGCCGGCCAGGATCAGCCAGAGTGGCCCGCCAGCTGGCCACAGTCAGAGACACCTGCCAGCCGGTCACGGCAAGAGTCGCCCGCCAGTCGGGCAAAGTCAGGTGCGCCTACTAGTCTTCCGGAGCAGCCAGGGGCGCTACCGAAGTGGGCAACGACGAGGGTGGAGTCCCGCACCTGAACCGCCTCCAACATAGCTGGGTTGGGGGGGGGGGGGGGTGTAGCACAGTGCCGTCATTGACGGCAGCCACCCTCCCTTCCCTCCCTGTAGTTAGGGGGATTTTTTCGGTTTGTTTTGGGTGTTCTGTGTTTTCTTTTGAAGGTGCATTCGGGGTCTGCACCTTTAGGGGGGGGGGTAATGTCACGTCCTGACCAGCAGGTGGAGTAGGTGTATAAGTTTTGGTCAGGGCGTGGCAGAAGGAGTTGTGTTTTGTATGTTCTGTCTAGGTTGGGTTGTTCTATGTATAGTTAATTGGGGTGGACTTCCAATTGAAGGCAGGTGTGTGGTGTTGCCTTTGATTGGGAGTCCTATATTAGTTGGGTGTGTTTGTCTGTGTGTTTGTGGGGAATTGTTTGTGAGCACTGCGTTTATTGAGCCTGCTACACTGTCTAGTCGTGAGTACTGTTTATTGTTTTGTTTTTGTTCTGTGGATGCTTTACGTATTTTCATTAAAAGAATGAGTATCTACATTCCCGCTGCATGTTGGTCCTCACTTCAACACCACGACGAAATCCGTGACAACTGCAAAAAATGTGGCAAAGAAATGAACTTCATGTCCTGAATCCAAAGCCGTACGTTTGGGGAAAATCCAACACAACACATCGCTGAGTACCACTCTTCATATTTTCAAGCGTGGTGGTGGCTGCATCATGTTATGGGTATGCTTGTCATCTGCAAGGACACGGGAGTTTTTTTGATAAAAAGAAACAGAATAGAGCTAAGCACAGAAAAAGTCCTAGAGGAAAACCAGATTCAGTCTGCTTTCCAACAGACACTGGGAGACAAATTACCTTTCAGCAGGACAATAACCTAAAACACAAGGGCAAATATACACTGGAGTTGCTTACCAAGACGACATTGAACGTTCCTGATGAGTGGCCTAGTTACAGTTTTGATTTAAATCGGCTTGAAAATCTTAGAAATAAAAATATTAATGTGCAAATATTGTACAATCCAGGTGTGCAAAGCTCTTAGAGACTTACCCAGAAAATACTTACCCTTCACCTTGGTGTTGTCACGACTTCCGCCGAAGTCGGTCCCTCTCCTTGTTCGGCCGGTGTTCGGCGGTCGACGTCACCGACCTTCTAGCCATCACTGATCCATTTTTCATTTTCCATTGGTTTTGTCTTGTCTTCCTTCACACCTGGTTCCAATCCCATCAATTACATGTTGGGTATTTAAACCTCTGTTTCCCCTCATGTCCTTGTTGGAGATTGTTTATTGTATGTCTGTACTGGTGTGCATCAGGTTATGTTACCCATTGATTTTTATTATTATGTTTTCCGGTGTTTTTTTGTTGTAATAAACTGTGCCGTTGGAAACACAGTTATTTCTCTCCTACGTCTGACTTCTCTGCCGCCAGTTAAACGCCCTTACAGAATCTCCGACCGTACTATGGAGTCAGCAGAAAACAGTACCCCGCCCATAGGAGTGGAGGAGCGTGTCCAGGAGCATGCAGCAATACTACACCATCATGTCACCACCATGAACCGCGCTGTCCAGACAATGGACCGCTGGGAGAGACAGGGAGTTCTTCCAGCGCCTCCACCAGCAAAGCCGGGGTCTCCTCTGAGCGCCCCTTTCCCGCCTGAACCCAGTGGGATTCATCTCTCCTTGCTCCAGGAGTACGACGGGAGGGCTGCGAACTGCCAGGGGTTCCTGTTACAATTAGACCTCTACCTGTCCACCGTCCACCCAGCTCCATCGGGTCGTGAGAGGGTGTCCGCCCTTGTCTCGTGCCTCACCGGGAAAGCCCTGAAGTGGGCCAACGCCGTGTGGAGAGAGGAAGATGCGGTGTTGGACCAGTTTGAGGAGTTCACCCGCCATTTCCGGGCAGTCTTCGACCACCCGCCTGAGGGTAGAGCGGTGGGTGAACGCCTCTACCATCTGAGGCAGGAGACGAGGAGCGTCCATGAGTTCGCCCTGGAGTTTAGGACTCTGGCTGCCGGCGCGGGATGGAACAACAGGGCCCTGATCGACCATTACCGCTGCAGTCTGCGCGAGGACGTCCGTCGGGAGCTGGCCTGCAGATACACCACCCTCACGTTCAACCAGCTGGTGGACCTGTCCATCCAACCTGCTGGCTACTCGCGGACGTCCAGATCAGGGTGTGGTGGTTCCATCCTCCCGCACCCCCTCTCCAATACTCATGGAGCTGGGAGGGGCGGTGCGCAGGGAGACCAGAGGGGGTTCCCGCTCGTGCACCATCTGTGGCTGCAGAGGTCACACTGCCGGTCGGTGCCGGGTTGGTTCCTCTGGGAATCGAGGCAGCAGGCAGGGCGCTCTGGCATCACCTCAGGTGAGCCGGCACCATTCTCACCCAGGGCCCTCTGTTGCACATATGTTTGTGTCTGTCACTTTTCCTGAGTTTTCCCCGCATTCCCAGCATAAGGCGCTCGTAGATTCAGGCGCGGCTGGGAATTTCATTGATAGAGCGTTAGCTCATAGTTTAGGGACCCCCATTGTTCCCGTGGATGTGCCCTTCCCTGTTCACGCCTTAGATAGTCGACCATTAGGGTCAGGGTTAATTAGGGAGGTCACCGTGCCTTTGGACATGGTGACGCAGGGGGGTCATATGGAGAGAATTAGTCTCTTCCTCATTGACTCTCCTGCGTTTCCCGTGGTG
Organism: Salmo salar; assembly: GCF_965601325.2. Lineage (NCBI taxonomy): Eukaryota > Metazoa > Chordata > Actinopteri > Salmoniformes > Salmonidae > Salmo > Salmo salar. Next base: position 17,576,321 of record NC_138297.1, on the reverse strand, counting down.
CTGGACCTACCCTGGTTAGCTTGTCATAACCCCACTGTTTCTTTGCCACAGAGGGCTCTCACGGGGTGGTCGCGAGAGTGCTCAGGTAGGTGTTTAGGGGTTTCCGTTGGTGCTACAACGGTGGAGAGTCCAGACCAGGTCTCCACCGTGCGCATTCCCCCTGAATATGCCGATTTGGCTCTAGCCTTCTCCAAAAAGAAGGTGACTCAATTACCACCTCATCGACGGGGCGATTGTGCGATAGACCTCCTGGTAGACGCTGCACTTCCCAGGAGTCACGTGTATCCCCTCTCACAGACGGAGATGGAGGCTATGGAAACATATGTCTCCGAATCCCTGCGTCAGAGGTACATTCGTTCCTCCACTTCACCCGCCTCCTCGAGTTTCTTTTTTGTGAAGAAGAAGGAGGGGGGTCTGCGCCCCATGTATTGACTATCGGGGTCTGAATCATCACTGTGAGGTATAGTTACCCGCTACCGCTCATAGCCACAGCGATAGTCAATGGACGGGGCGCGCTTCTTCACTAAACTAGATCTCAGGAGCGCTTACAATCTGGTGCGTATCCGAGAGGGAGATGAGTTGAAGACGGTTTTCAGTACCACCTCTGGGCACTATGAGTACCTCGTCATGCCGTACGGGTTGATGAATGCGCCATCAGTCTTCCAAGCCTTTGTAGACGAGATTTTCAGGGACCTGCACGGGCATGGTGTAGTGGTGTATATTGATGACATTTTGATATACTCCGCTACACGCGCTGAGTATGTGTCCCTGGTGCGCAGAGTGCTTGGTCGCCTGTTGGAGCATGACCTGTAAGTCAAGGCTGAGAAATGCCTGTTCTTCCAACAATCCGTCTCCTTCCTAGGGTATCGCATTTCCACTTCAGGGGTGGAGATGGAGAGTGACCGCATTGCAGCCGTGCGTAATTGGCCGACTCCCATCACGGTAAAGGAGGTGCAGCGGTTCTTAGGGTTTGCCAACTACTACCGGAGGTTTATCCAAGGTTTTGGTCAGGTGGCGGCTCCCATTACCTCACTGCTGAAGGGGGGCCCGGTGCGCTTGCAGTGGTCAGCTGAGGCAGACCAGGGCTTTTAGTCACCTGAGGGCTCTGTTTATCTCGGCTCCCATGTTGGCCCATCCGGATCCCTCTTTGGCGTTCATAGTGGAGGTGGACGCGTCTGAGGCTGGGATAGGAGCGGTGCTCTCTCAGCGCTCGGGTACGCCACCGAAGCTCCGCCCCTGTGCCTTCTTCTCGAAGAAGCTCAGCCCGGCGGAGTGAAACTATGATGTGGGGGGCCGGGAGCTGTTGGCTGTCGTCAAGGTCTTGAAGGCGTGGAGACATTGGCTTGAGGGGGCTAAACACCCTTTTCTCATCTGGACTGACCACCGCAATCTGGAGTACATCTGGGCGGCGAGGAGACTGAACCCTCGCCAGGCAAGGTGGGCCATGTTTTTCACCGTTTTGTATTTACCCTTTCCTACAGACCAGGCTCTCAGAACGTTAAGGCAGACGCATTGTCCCGGCTGTATGACACAGAGGAGCGGCCCATGGATCCCACTTCCATACTCCCAGCCTCTTGCCTGGTGGCACAGGTGGTGTGGGACCTGGACGCGGACATTGAGCAGGCGTTGCATACAGAGCCCGCTCCCCTTCAGTGTCCAGCTGGGCATCTGTACGTACCGTCTGCTGTCCGTGATTGGCTAATCTATTGGGCCCATACGTCACCCTCCTCTGGTCATCCTGGTATCGGTCAGATGGTGCGCTGTCTTAGTGGAAAGTACTGGTGGCCCACTTTAGCTAAGGACGTGAGGGTTTATGTTACCTCCTGCTCGGTGTGCGCCCAGTGCAAAGCTTCCTAGACACCTGCCCAAAGGTAAGTTACAACCCTTACCCGTTCCACAACGGCCATGGTCGCACCTGTTGGTGGATTTCCTGACTGATCTTCCTCCTTCACAGGGTAACACCACGATCCTGGTCGTTGTGGATCGTTTTTCTAAGTCCTGTCGTCTCCTCCCTTTGCCCGGTCTCCCTACGGCCCTACAGACTGCGGAGGCTCTATTTACACACGTCTTCCGGCACTACGGGGTGCCTGAGGATATAGTGTCTGATCAGGGTCCCCAGTTCATGTCGAGGTCCTGGAGGCCGTTCATGGAACGTCTGGGGTCTCGGTCAGCCTTACCTCAGGTTTTCACCCCGAGAGTAACGGGCAGGTGCAGAGAGTTAACCAGGATGTGGGTAGGTTTCTGAGGTCTTATTGCCAGGACCGGCCGGGGGAGTGGGCAGCGTTCGTGCCCTGGGCAGAGATGGCCCAGAACTCGCTCCGCCACTCCTCCACTAACCTTTCTCCCTTCCAGTGTCTATTGGAGTATCAGCCGGTTCTGGCTCCTTGGCATCAGAGTCAGACCGAGGCTCCTGCGGTGGACGACTGGTTCCGGCGCGCGGAGGAGACCTGGGACGCCGCCCATGTCCATCTTTAGCGTGCCGTACTGCGCCAGAAAGTTGGCGCAGACCGTCGCCGCAGTGAGGCCTCGGTGTTTGCACTGGGGGACCGGGTCTGGCTCTCGACCCGAAACCTGCCCCTCCGCCTGCCCTGCCAGAAGCTGGGCCCGCGGTTTGTGGGGCCATTCAAAGTCCTGAGGAGAGTGAACGAGGTATGTTACAGGTTACAGCTTCCCCCCGATTACCACATTATCTCTCCTCAGGCCGGTGGTGGCTGGCCCGCTCCAGGAGTCTGAGGTGCGGGAAGTTCCTCCGCCCCCTCTGGACATCGAGGGGGCCCCGGCGTACTCCGTTCGTTCCATACTGGATTTGAGACGTCGGGCGAGGGGCCTTCAGATTTGGACTGGGAGGGGTATGGTCCGGAGGAGAGATGCTGGGTTCCGGTGGAGGACGTGTTGGATCCTTCTATGCTGCGAGATTTCCACCGTCTCCATCCGGATCATCCTGCGCCTCGCCCTCCGGGTCGTCCCCGAGGTCGGTGCCGTCAGTGGGAGGATACTGCCACGACTTCCGCCGAAGTCGGTCCCTCTCCTTGTTCGGGCGGTGTTCAGCGGGCGACGTCACCGACCTTCTAGCCATCACTGATCCATTTTTCATTTTCCATTGGTTTTGTCTTGTCTTCCTTCACACCTGGTTCCAATCCCATCAATTACATGTTGTGTATTTAACCCTCTGTTTCCCCTCATGTCCTTGTCGGATATTGTTTATTGTAAGTGTTTGTGTACGTCTGTACTGGTGTGCATCGGGTTATGTTACCCATTGATTTTTCCAGTGGTTGTTTTTGTAATAAACTGCACCGTTGGAAAAACTGTTATTTCTCTCCAGCGTCTGACTTCTCTGCCGCCAGTTAAACACCCCTTACAGGTGTCCACATTACCAACAAACTATCATGGTCCAAACACATCAAGACAGTTGTGAAGAGGGCACGACAATGCCTATTTCCCCTCAGGAGACTGAAAATATTTGCCATTGGTCCTCAGATCTTCAAACGTTCTACAGCTGCACTATCGAGAGCATCCTGCCTGGTGCTTGTAAGTAAGCATTTCACAGTAAGGCGCATGTGACAAATTTGATTTGAAAGACTCACAGCTGTAATCGCTGCCAAAGGTGATTCTAACATGTATTGACACATGTAAATGAGATTTCTGTATTTCATTTTCAATACATTTGCAAAAATGTCTACATTTTCACTTTGTCATTATGGGGTATTGTGTGTAGATTGCTAAAATGTTTTTATATTTAATCTATTTTAAATTCAGGCTGTATAACAACAAAATGTTGAATAAGTGAAGGGGTATGAATACTTACTTAAGGCACTGTAGAAATATATATATGTATATTTAGTTTGGGGTCCCCATGGAGGTTGGGGTGTCACGCCCTGATCTCTTTCACCTGTCCTTGTGATTGTCTCCACCCCCTCCAGGTGTCGCTCATTTTCCCCGGTGTATTTATCCCTGTGTTTCCTGTCTCTCTGTGCCAGTTCGTCTTGTATGTTCAAGCCAACCAGCATGTTTTTACTGTGTTCCTGTTTTTTATATTCTCTTTTTGTTTGTCATCCCGGATTTGACCCTTGTCTGTTTCTGGACTCTGTACCCGCCTGCCTGACCATTCTGCCTGCCTTGACCTCGAGCCTGCCTACCAGTCTGTACCTCCTGGACCTTTTGCCTGTCCACGACCATTCTCTTGCCATTTTCGACCATTCTCTTGGATTATAATAAATATCAAAGACTCAAACCATCTGCCTCCCGTGTCCACATCTGGGTCTCGCCTTGTGCCCTTATACGGGAGCCCCCAGATAGTATATGAACATGTCATAAGCAATGTCAAAATGCAGGAAATTAGCTTCAATGGTTGACATTGGGCACGAAAAACAGTCCAACACCTCCTCTTTCTCAATTTTCAAATAGAAATGGGGTGTGCCTTTGGTGATTCATTGATGTGTCATTCCGGTCATGGTGTAGCTAGTTTGTTAGCTAAGCTAGCCAATTGTAGCTAGCCAGTAACTCCTCCAGTATGTGTTGACGCATATCATATTCATCCATTTGTTTTGTTTTAAGCATTAAAGGACTTGGTATGATCGTGCATTGATCAGTTATAGAGTTTAAGCCGTTATCTTTGCGTTTTTGCGCAAAGTCAACCTTTAAAGTAACTGTGCAGTGTTTCCAGATATCTAAGAAATATTGCCTATAATTAATTACGATACATATGAAATAGTTTTCCTTCCAAATGTGTTTATTAAGCATGTTAAAAAGCAGCTTTTCTGTGTTGGAAGGGTGTGGGTGGACCCCAACAACAGAATGGTGTGGCCTTATACCAGTCATTAAAACTATTAATGTGAGTAGACCACTGATTAGCTAGCTCATCCTCCTCAGGAGGATTACATCATCCTCTATTAGGAAATAGCAAGGATTTTTGTTTAGGATGGATCAACAACATTATTTGTGTATAAGTTAGCAGAATATTAACTTTTAAAAGTGAGATTTTCACTGGACAGTTACTTTAAAACTCTCAGCCTCATGTCGAAATGTGAAGGGTAGCAGGAAAATGAATTTAAAACTGTAACATTTTCTCTCATCCTCATGGAAAAATTTGAAAATAGTATGAGATGAGCTATAAAACAGAAACAAAAAAATCTGTGACCCATGGCAAAATGTGTAGAAAATAGAAATGCATGTAATTAGCTTTAAAACAGCGACATTTCCTCTGACTCATGACAAAATGTGTGGAATAGCATTACAAAACTGCATTTTTTCTCTCTGCCCTAAGGCAAAATGTCTTGAAATGCAGGAAGTTCACTGTTTTCCCCAAAATAAATCTGTTTTGAGGGTGGCCTTCCACTTATTCTTCCACTTATACTGTTTTCAAAATACCCATTCAGATACTCCTCAAAATACCCATCCATATACCCCTCAAAATACTCCTCAAGAGAGGCATAATAAGTAATGTCAAACTGAGTAGAATTGCAGGAAATACATTATTAAACATTTTAAAAATTCAGGTGGAGGACTCCTAAACCACAAAGTCGCATTGTGATTTATCAGCTCTTGTTCTAAATTTTGCACACACCGTCATCCTGGATACTTATAGGGCAGCCGGGTGTGGGGAAGCAGGGGGGCGTCATGCTGGCCACACACACACATACTTACAGTTAAACAGACACACAATCACACACATTTGGGTGGAGGAGTCTAGAATGAGTCGACCGCACACGCACACACAAACACACACTGGTAATGACCAGCGGTACCACAAGTTGTGTCTCCATAGCTCTGTGATAATTAAGGTAATCAGTGCTGCCTATCTAGTCTCTGCCCCTGTTGACAGACTCCCGGGCGGGCCTAGCAGGGCCACATTCAGCCCCGTCAGTTGAGATCTATCAGCACGGCTCTACGTTAGGTTATTTGTAGTGGCCCCGAAATAGAAATAATTAAGACATGGACGGGAAAAGAGGAAAAGTGAAAACGTGTCAGACCACGCATACACTCCATGCAAGGCCCTTACACCCCCTCCTCCATCTCCCTCTGTCCTTCCCTCCCTCATTCACTGTCTTCCCTTTGTTTCATACTCCTCTGTGTGTATGGACAGAGTGTGTGGGTGGTTGGAGGTCGCAATCCAATGCTGAAATTAGGCGAGACGAGGTAGTCAGGTTTTCCAGTTGGCCACACACACAGCATAGACATCCATCTGATCTGATGCTATCACTCACTGTGCCTGTCTGTCTGTCCGTCTGTCTTCTCAAAGTACTGACCAGGTGATGGCTTATGTGTAAGTCTAAGATGGAGAACTCTACAAGTGATTGATAGAGCTCAATGATTCATGTCCCTCAGAACACTATTATCATATAGTAAGTATCCTATAGTAAAGATAACACAGGAAAACCCAATAGCCTACAATTGTTCAGAGTACTGTATTATGTCAAGATGAAGATGTCCTTTCTAATGTCTTCCCTCTGTGAAATATAAGATATGTAGATAAGGTTGTCTTTTTTATATAAAGAAAACATGACATCTTTACCAATCTTATCTCGATAAGCACAAACAGATGAAAGCCAGTCTGAACCAGTTGGAACTAGTGTAAACAATGAACTGTAGCATCCCATCCCCAATGATGGCCTAATCATTACCTCATCTTTCTTCCTTAGTCCAGAGGAAGGTGGAGGGTGAGGGGTGATGGTGGTGGAGTGGTGTGTGTGCGTGTGTGTGTATGAGTGTGTACATACGCGTGCATGTTGGTGCGTGTATGTGCAATTATCAAAAGTCCTGAACCGCCTAAAAGCTTTGACCCCAAGTTCAGCCATGCCGAGGCCGGGCATGAGATATATGAGATATAATTGTCACGTCTGAAGTCCCATAGTCTCCCACACACCCCCCTTCATCCTACTCCAATATAAACCCACCCCAACCGCATGCCTACAAATACCCTTAACACCAGCAGTCTGCAGAGAAGTCAGAAGCCAACAACCCAGAGGAACTAATTCATTTGCACCAACTATCGTCACAGAACAGATAAGTCTTAAGGTGAGTACATCTTTGGTTGCACTCTTTCGTTGACACTGTGGAAAATCTTTACATGCGTTTTTTTCACGAGAACGTTTTTGTGTGGTATCAGAATTTGAGCTACTTCAGTATATTTTGATTGCGTTATTTATTTCGCATCTCATCAAGTCAACAAAAGAACGACGCTCATCATCTAATGAACTGATGAATGTCTAAAATAGAATATTTTCTGTCTACCATACAGATGCTTTACTCAAGGTGTGTGTTTGCTGTCCTGGGACTTTACCTGATGTTTGGAGACTTGTCTGCCTTCCTGCTGCCTGATAGGCTGAGACAGAAACGGGTAAGAAAATTACACATGCTCAGTGGATTTTCTTAAACAGTTTAAACATGGATAGTGGCAGAAAATATCCTTCATCTTGGAAATACCTTGATGCCATTCTTGTATTGCTTTCATAGATAGTTGCCCTTTGTGTGGGACTGGTGTATCTACTTCAATGAAAATAAGTTTTCAAATAAATAGATTGGTCATTTTATACGAACTGCATTGTCATATGCTGCTTGTCTGAAACTAACCTCCCCCTCCATGTCCACAGGACGTCAATTGGCTGGACCAAGATTTCTTCCCACACCTGTCTGAGCTCTCTGACCTCGCCAACCTTTCGCCACCCGAAGACGCCGGGGAGATGACCCGGGATTGGGAAGAACGTCGTTTCCAGTCTGCCTCCTTCCTCGCCCCTCTGGAACGCATATCCACCCCCGTGGAACACATCCCCACCCCCGTGGAACGCATCTCTGCCCATCATCACAACCACCACCGTCGCAAACCCAAGGACAAGAGGTGAGAGAATGGGGCAGTGGGCGATGATGTAACAACGTTGAGACAAGGAGTAGCCGCTGATGTAATAGTGTAACGTTGTAGTAACATTGTTGCGCTATATTACAGTGCTGTGTACTTGCATCACCTCAGGTACCAAACAAACAAGTCCAGTCTCAGTTATTTAAGATCTTTCTCTTCCCGTCACTCCAGGAGGAAGGCAACAGTTCCTCTGGATTCTATTGGAAGTGGCCTTATGTCCAACCAGCGTAGCAGAAAGGTGAGAACACAGAACAAGGAGGGATAGACTGACCATCTGTTTATTGGGATGTTTGTCCAGAATGTGAACCAGCTAATGTGTATCTGTTTGTCTTGCAGGATGAACCAGAAGGCTGAATGGAGGAGCAACAAACAGCTTCCAACCCCTTCAGTCTCATCCAATGCTCGCTTTACTGTCTTACATTCAATCCAAATAGTTGGTTGTTTTGTAACGATGCACTCCCACAAATATGTTATAACTATTTATTTCTATTTAAGACGCTGTACTTGTGTACTAACCTGCTTAGATGTTTGGGTCTCATCCCCCTCTAGTGGTTCTGTAAGTATGTACAATGACAAACACATCAAGTGTGCCTAACTTCAATAAAATGCATTCCTTACAATATATTAATCTACTTTACATATATTGGAAAGATAAGATACAACACAGGTGCTCCCCCAAAAAAAGAAACATTTTTATTTTTCAAGCTACAGTTAAAGAAAAACAATATCAGATGCCGAAAATATAGCATTTGCTTGGCTCTTTTCCCCTCTCTTTTCACTTTCACATATGTACAGTCATCGAAGAACAGGGTATATACAGAGAATCGAAGGGAAAGGTGGTGGCGAGAGTACATTTGCTTTTTGGGGACTAAACATGACTCTCCCACCAACAAAAACAGGTAAAACCTACCAACATAAAATAAACTGCCACGAGTCCACGACTCCGATATCAACTGATTTTTCTGTACACTACAAACAGTCAACTTTGTTTTTCGAATGAGAAGATCATGAGGGGAAGGGATTTGTATGCTATTCTGATTAGGGAGCAATGTCAACCAGCATTTTCTGAAAAGTTAACCAAAAAACAATAACATGGGAAAAAAAAAAAAAACGTTTTACAACCATTCATGCAAAAAAGATGTTAGAGCCACTTCGACAAGGTAAAGCGACAATTCTCCAACTTTTCCCACCGCGACAGTTCACAACAATGACATTCCCAAACCAGAAGTATCTTGATGAAAAACAATATACACACAAAATGTAAATAAAAACAAAACAAGCATTGTAGATTGAATTTGAAGGCTGTAGCCATGTCAAACCGTAACCAAAAGGGCAGTCATAGGACACCACTGTCATGCTGAGGGAACTCAAAGTAATCAAGCTGTGCTGTAGCAGATGTCTGTTGACAAAAAACAGAAAGGGTGAATAAAGTAACAAATACTTCTGGATATGGGCTGCATCAAAAAAACTCTATGGCACAGCCCTCAGTTTATGAGTTACAGGCTCTTAGTTGCTGAAACTATGAAACTAAAGAAATGAACTTTCCAATGAAAAATAACACCTCAAAGGGGTGTTTGGTTTGGGCTCGCCTTTTAAAACGTGCACTCTTGTAGCACCAACTGACTTTGCATATGTCAATGGGATAGATTCAACATTTCAGATTTGATCTGGTATTTGTTAGAATCTGAAAACATCCAATGAGAGACATCTCATAGGGGCTTAACACTCTGATAAGCAGGTACTGAGTGTTACATTAGACAAAGAAATTCATAAACAATCGCAAATCGAAAGCTTACATGAGAAAAAAGTAGCTACAAAAGGAATCAAATAAAACGAGAGCTGCCCTTCTAACACTAAAAAGAGAAACTTAAGGACAAAAATAAACAGGAGTATCCGTTTTCTTTTCAGAGAAAGAAGGGGGTTGTGCCTGTGTCATGGTGTAGCAGTCGCATTGCATTGATTACCGGTTGCAGAGGGTCTCACAATAGTTCATGTACCATTATAAAATACTAGCTTTTTTTCCTTGAACGTTGACAGACAGAAAAGTTGTCCATCAATGTCCTAAATAAATAATTCTCTATAACTTGTCATGCACCTTATGCTATGACCTTAACATGAAAACCAGGAGATGGATATCTGTTTTGGAGTCTAACATTTCAATGAAAAAAAATCTCAATTTAGTAAGAATACTGAGCAAGAAAAGCGTATCTATTTGTATGTTACAGATAATAAAGAGATCTCCCCCCCAATGTCTTCCTGTTTTAGCCCAATTTTCACAGAGGCAGAACGTGACAAAAAACCTACATGAATAAGTGAGGATAGTGATTGTCAAAAAAGAACACCTAAAAAACTAACGATACAGTTGCTGTCCAGGTGAGGGTTAACAATCAGCTGCAGGCATCGCAGAAAAGAACTTGGATGTTGTAGTGGAACACAGAAAATAGGGTAGATTGAAAAGGGATATAGGAGGGATATAGTCCCTCCCACCCCCTCTCTCTTTAGGGATCTTTCTTTTGCCCCGACCGTCGAGTGTCCCTGCACTTGTGGCAGTAAAAGATGTCAGGGACGTTGGACTTCTTGATCTTGGCGCACGACAGATGGACCCACACGCCGCACTGGTTGCACTCGATCATGGGTCGCCCCGCAAACGGCTTGCCACAGTAACAGGTGATTAAGTCCCAAGAGTCGTCACCTGTGTGAGGAAGGAGGGAGAGGGAAAAGAGGTAAGAGGGGGCATATCATAGCGGGACAAATAGCGTTGGGTTCAGTGGGCACCTAACGGGGGCAAACGTTTTCAAAGAGCAGAGGCGCTTCATCAACTGTTTTGTTTGTTGAGGTTTTATTTTATGGGCCCTTAATTACTTAGAAACTACATGAAAACAGAGTAATTACATCGTTATTATCCATTAAATATTTATTGGTTACATGGTGACTCAAGTTCCAGAAAGTACCAATTGTTACAAAGTAGTTTCTCATTAAATACAAAGTTTCCCCTGACGTGATTTCTTATTCTACATGTCAGAGAGGCATGCTTGTCCTACATAACATATTTTTATCTGAAGCACACAAAACATTGTGTCCTGCTCAACACACCCCAGGTATGAGCCTCTGGTTTAGAACTCCGCGCCAGGCAGAGACACGCAGCTTATTACCAGCCAACACTGCAGCCATAGACTGACACTGAAGTGATGCATCTTGAGTGAGATTACTGCACTCACGTTTACAACTTGAAAGATATTTGCGCTTCCTTGTCCACGGCGTGGTCAGTATGAAATCACTTACCCGACTCCACCATGATGTCCTCATCAGCGATCCAGGTCTCGCCTTCGCTCGAGCTCATTTCTGCCTCCCGGTTGGACTCCTCCACTTGAATCTTAGCCAGCCCCTGCATTCCTGATGAGGAGACCCCGTGCCCTGTCAGGTCATCTCGGACCAGGCGCTCCCCAGGATGGGCATGGCCCGTCTCTGAGTCTGTCTCACTTTGGGTGGCCGAGCTCTTAAGCTTTTTGAGGGCTTTGGCCTGCTTGGGGTTTTTGCTGCGCTTGATACGGGCCCTCTTCTCCCCGCCGCTACTCCCGCTTTCGCCGCCAATGGCAGAACCCATCGACAACTTTTTTAGCTTTTTGTCCTTCTTGCGCTCTGCCTTGCTGCCTGCCTGGCTGTCGTACAGGGAGTCTTTCAGGCGCATCTTGTCCAGCAGGGAGCTGTCGGAGTGCATGCGGCGCATACTCTTGCCCTTGTTGGCGCGGGCCTTGCGGACAAACGTGTGGATGGTGTGCAGGTCGTTGCCGCCGTCTCCCCAGCTGGCCCCCAAGGAGCTGCCGCCGCCTCCTTCACCACCACCCCCGCTTTCCCCTGACGCCCCTGAGCTGTGCGGAGAGCTGGAGGACGCTGGCGACCATGGACCTTCCTACACAGCCACAGGTGTAGCAGAAGAACAATAAAGAAAACAGTACAGGACAAACAATACTTCATGCATAGGGTCATAAATGTTATTTAAAATGTGGTAAGTTCTCAAACCCTATTAAAGACACACAAACACACACCATCAATAATGGGGTAACTTGGTGACCTGGTGTGCCTAGTTATCCTACCTCTTTAGGATTGGGGATATAGCCTGCATATGCCAAGACAAAGTTGCAGAACTTGTTAAAGTCTTCTACGGTCCTCTTTCTCCTCTCTGGAGGCTAAAGAGATAAAAACAATGGCATTCACACAAATTAACCAAGCTAATAAGTCATGCATACAACACCAAAAAAATTGTGAACAGGATCAGAAGGGGGGATTAAAGTAAACGTCACATCAGAAGTCTATTTACCAGAGTATCCGTTTTGCACTTCAATAACGAATCTGTGTGGAAGAAAATAATATTACTATACTATAATCTGTTCAGATTTGTAAACAAAGTCATTACGTAAAAAAACAAAAGCTTCATTATCTCCACTAATCCATCGGCAGTTAAGTATTGTTAGCTGCTAGCTTGCAGTTGGTCTGTTTTTGTTCGGCCTTGGGATGTATCTATTCTAGAGAATATAGCGATAACTAGCTAACATTAGCAATGAAACAACTGAACCAGGCAATGGTTCAAAACGCAAAGTATGCAACCTAACGTAGCTGGGGGCATTTATTTTCTAAAAGTAGCAAACTAGCTAAATTGATGTCTAGCCTCGTGCTGCAACGTCAGTCAGCAAGGATAACGTATTGCCTTTTTAGCTAGCTAGCGTTTAGTTGTCTAAAAATGAGTGAATACCTGCGCTGCTCAAAAACTAGCCAGCTACCGCCAACAACATTGTCGTGATAGTTTCTACTAACGGGTGACGCAAAGTGAAGACCGTTTAAGTTATCCATGGTCGGCTATGTTGGCTAACAGTAGTTAGTTAACAAACGTGAAACATGCATTGTGAGCCTACATTAGCTCACGGCTGCGATGGCGTGGGGAGCCTCCCGAATTTTGAACATGGCTAGGTAGCTAACAGCATCTGGCTAACTAGTTACAGTAGCTTGTTAACCAACGAGCACTGTTTGTTAGCTAACTAATGTTAGCTATTCAAGACATGTTAACGTTAGCTTGCTGGCAAAGCAACAGACATTATGGCTCCATTTGGTTAGCACAAACTTCTAGTTAGCTAGCCAGCGGTTATAACATACCATTAGCTACCAATGACATGGTTAGTTAGCAAACATGAGCTAACTAGGTACAGTAGCCTATATATAGTTATCGTTACTGCATAAAAAATATAACTATGTGTATAGAACTATGCAAGCTAATTGACGTTCTCGACTGTTAGTAGAGATGTAACACACTTCGCTAACTAGTAAACTGCCAGGTAATGTTAACGTTGGATAGCGTTAGTTTGCTAGCCAACTAGCATGGCGATTGAACAACCAACAGTTGCTTCACTGAAGGAGGATTTCTAACAAAACCGAGAATGTCTGCCAACTAGCAATGAACTCAATATACATTTACTATGTGAACTGACACTTTTAAACGTACCTTGGTGTTCAGACATTATTTCAAGCATTGTCGCCTCAGCAACAAGGCCCGTGATGGTAGCTACCAGGTAGCTAATAGCGTCTGTGCTTTTCTCCTGACTTGACTACTGACTGTGCGGGAGAAGCCCTAGCCAAGAACGGAGTAGTCAACACCACTCTTCGAAGACAAGCGAATTTATTTGAGTTTTTTGGCTTGTGTTCTGGATAGTTTAGCCGACAAGGTACCGGGCTAACCAACAGAAAATGCAACAATAATTCCGATTAGCCCGTTTAACAAGATAACTAGCTAGCTAGCTAATTGCTAATTTCTTCGTCACAGCAGCTATTGCATACATAATCCTGGCAATCAAACTACTTTAGTAAACTAACGAGCTAAGTCACCGGAGAAAAACTGCAGCAGGTGCATCCATTGTATAGGACAAAAGCATTCAGGTAACATATTTTTTAGATGAAGTTGACGTTGTTCCATAACACGAGCAACAATCGACAAGAGTTTAACAAAATATACGTCTACTCCGTGTAGCCCCTTGCGCGCCTCCTCGAGCCATCAGCGATGTCAACTGATTGCAGAAGCCCCTTGTGGTTGCCACAACGCAGTGACAGCTCTGCGCTTTGCTGGGTAGTGTAGTTTAATGTGTGTGTATTCTTCTTAATGAGAACGGACGATAAATCTTTAAAACTACACTACCCATGTGCCATTGCACCTACCTGAGGTTTATTTGTATCTAACTCAGTGGTCTGTTAGGCAAACATGTAAAAATGGTTTATTGCACCAAACACAACCACCACACTATCCAATTTCAGAAAGACCACCGTGTCGTTTAACTCAGATTGTAATGCCTGTTCTCCGAGCATTATCTGCAAGAAAATGTGGTCAAATAGAATTCTAAACTTTTGACAGTTAACAATGACCCTTACTGAATCAATTTCAATGTCAGAAAACATGCGCAAAGAAAAACAAATTGTCTGCATCTACCATAAGAACCTTCATTAGGCCCCTGCAGTGACCATCCGAGGGGTATATATAAAGTAGTATCAACGAGTTAACTTAGATACGTATTTTTGGTTGTTGAGTCAGTTAGATTATGCGCATTTCAAGGTTATCTTTCAGGCAGGCTTGTATAAATCATGTAAGAATCTAGTTTAATTTACTACATTAATGATGTCATGACCAAAATATAGACACGAACGGCATCATGCTCAGGCGCAAGCGCAAAAGGTGATACAAACCGGATGCTTATGGAGCATTGAGTTTGCCCTGGCACGAGCTGCGTGATTCGTAAATGGAATACAATCGTACAACTTCATTATTCTCCTAAACGCAAACTTCGGTGTTCCATCTATGTCCAGCTGACAAACGCTTGTCATGAGAATTGTCGTCAGATTTGTAGGGCAGCATCAATATTTGAAGGCGGATGAAGAGGAATCACACGTAATAACCGACACTCTTGCTACAACGTTAGCTAACTATCTGGGCAGCTAGGAAGCTGTTTAGCCTATAACGTTAATATGTTGTTGGAAGTTTTGCAAGGAACAGAAGCGGGAGGATTCATTTTGATACAAGGTAAATATACTTGCTGGTGGTAAACTCGTCATTGTTTTCAGAACCACAGACATTAGCTAATTAACTTGATTTTCTTCTCTTTTTTTGCCTTTGCGTTACTTTGATAGATTCTGTGAATTACTGTGGTCGACACCTCCTGAAAAGCTGCATCAATACAGCACTTAAACGGTAAATAACTTACCCATGACATGAACATTTTCGCAGTTATCTAGTTAGTATTCATATAGTTTGTTGTGCGCTAATGTCATACCAATATATTGTGTTCAGGGAAGAAGTGGTCCATGTATTGGGGTTTGAAGTTAGTCAAGAGGAACTCAATGATGGACTGGACAGAACATCTGCACAGAGGTGACTATAAACAAATAAGAAACTCCCTTTTAGATGGGAGTCAAAACTACTAGCAGATTTCTTGAGATCAAGCGTTAACTTGCTCATGTTTTCCCCGATTTTGAATATAGGCTGCACTTTCACAATGCCTACTCTGACCCTCTCGGCTGGACCGGTAACTCACCGTTTACGGTCCACCAGTTTACCCTAGAGGACATCGGCACGCTTCTCAAACAAACACCTCAGGCCAAAGCAGTGACACTTGTCATTGACTCTCTGTCATGGATTTTGAGGCATCACGACCCTGCTGCTATCTGCCAGAAACTTCAGGCTCTCAAAAAAGGTTTGTCATGGTATTTATAAACACTGTCTTTCTGACTTGACCAGCTCCATTTTATTTCAACGCTGCAGAAAGAGGATAGCTAAGTTTCTCCAATTGCATCAATATTGATGCCATGTTGTACATTGAAGTCAGTGAAATTGTTAGGCTCCAGTTCAGGCTCCAGTTCAGGCTCCACTTTATTCACTCGTCTTTAGGTGGAGTTGTGAGAGCAGTAATTGGTCTGCTGCACTCAGACCTGCATCAGCGAGGCACTGTTGGAAGCATATGCCACTTGGCTACCTCAGTCATCACTGTGGCCCCAGGGACCAGAGGACTAGGAGCTGTCGCCAAAATAACAAGACGCACCAAGTCGGGCAAGCTCATGCAAGATGTAAGAACAGTGGAGCATGGAGTGCTGCTGGTTTGAATTGAAGAATTTAACTGTCTTAGCCATTTTCTGCTGATTGAAGTGTTGTGTGTCTGTTAACAGGAGGAGATCTTCAGCATCAATGAGGACCTGACAGTTACAATACAGAGCAAACGCAGTCATCCTGGAAGCACACCGATGAATACAGACGAATCTGAGGTAGCACACCTGTATTGATTCCTGACATGCACAATGTGAGAATGATAAGGAAAAAGCCAATGGTATTGTATGATTCTCTTGTTTTCCCCAGGTGGATCCAACAGCCCACCTGACCTTTAACCTGCGCCTGTCTGATACACAGAGAGAGGCCAAAGAAAAACTGCCGCTTCCCTTCGTCTTCAGTAAAGAGAAGTGAGATTTTGTTTTCTGCCATGCCTTTTCTACCCATGCTGTCTTGCTACTGTCTGAGGTGTTTATCGAACTCTCCCTATTTGTCTTCTTCCAGGAAGTCAGCACTTCTGCACCCGGGCACCGGTTCAGGACGGATCCTATATGAGCCTGATGCCAATGATGATTATGACCAGGAGGATCCTGATGATGACCTTGATGTCTAGAGGACAGGCTACTAGCCATGTAGAGCACAGTGTCCTGCTCCTTGCAGTTAATGCCACTTTTGGACATTTACATGCCAGAAACCACAATAATAGCCTGGGTTCCTGCCTGAGATATTTATTTTACTTTCCCAGAGGAGATTTAAATAAAAGTTTAAAAAAATAACAGGCTTACCGAATGGCAGTTTTTGCATTGGAGGAAGTTTATTAGGGTGGAGTCTGTAAGTATAGGAGATATATTGCTTGTTACAACAATCAATTCAGGAAGACTGAATGACGCTGAGATCAGATGCCTACAGCCTACGACAGGTCTCTGTTTAAATAAAGGCTACTGTTTGCAGTTTGTCTGTATATTTTCTAACAATTTAGTTATTCTTTTGTAATGAAAATTCCTATTCTATCACATTTGTAATGCCTGAAATTGACACCTTTTTGTATAGAATGCTTGCAGTTTCTACTGCAAACCACTGGTGTGTGAGCTTGAGTCTGTGGCCCTATTGTTCGGTTCTACGCATGTCTAGTCAGACCCAACACATTAGCCACATGAAATCACATAGACTTATGAATAATAATAATAAAATTGTTCTTATAGTTTGTTGCTAATTGTAGGCCTTTAAAGGAGCAACTGAGTTCTTGTGATGGCCCTCAAGGACGCAATTGTATACCAACTTAATAATGGTCAATAAAAGCTTGGCACTGGTCTACTCTCTTAAAACAATCAACATCACTGGCATGGAATAGTCAGCAATGAATATACATGAATACAACTTAAATAGCTTGGCTTGACTTCTACGTCATCATCAGTGATGATAATATAAAACAACACAATGCTTATTGGGGTGGCAGGTAGCCTAGTGGTTAGAGCGTTGGGCCAGTAACAGAAAGGTTGTTGGATTGAGTCCCCGAGCTGCCAAAGTGAACATTTATCGTTCTGCCCCTGAACAAGGCAGTTAACCCAGTAGGGTGTCATTGTAAATAAGAATTTGTTCTTAACTGACTTGCCTAGTTAAATAAAGGTAAATTAAAAATCATTATCTGTGTATTTCACCATGTTTATTCAGGGTAATAATTGCAGGTGAATAGTGGGGAACTGCCACTGAGGATAAGGCAGGAAAAACTTGCATTAGTTTACTGGGTGAGGTTGAAAGGGAGTTCAGAAGGACATCCAGCAGTCACTGCAACTGAGGAATGCTGGGAGCAAGGAATGGGTAAGCAGAGGGTGTACAGGTGGACAATTGCCCAGAAGGTGGTAGAATATGGACTCGGGGAGAGAGAGATAGTGTGATAATTGCATTGGGAAGCGTTCCTCTGTGGCTGCTTCCAAAACCAATTGTAGATGTGGTTATGAATGGGGTGAGGATGTGAGACGGTGTGTGGAGAGATATATAGATAATCGGTATAATACATTTTTAAGGATATTTATTGCTTCAAATGATCCAGTCAGTGGTAGGGTGGGGGGCAGGGGTGTATATCCCAGATTTCAATGTTAGTGTATGTAAGCGGTTAACTGATTATGTGTCGGTGTATGCGGCCGAGTTTATGGCCATGATTATAGGTTTGAGATGGGTGGAGGAGGTGAAACCACGGAAGACAGGCAGGTTGGATATGGGAGACTTGTTTGCTTAGCATTTGATTTTGATTTGTTAGTGGAGATGATGTTGCTGTTAATGGGACTGGAGAGGATGGGAGTGGTGGTAAGCTTTTGCTGGGTTCCCGCCCATGTGGGTGTGGAGGGTAATGAGATGACCGATTAAAAAAAAGATGTATTTCACCTTTATTTAACCAGGTAGGCAAGTTGAGAACAAGTTCTCATTTACAATTGCGACCTGGCCAAGATAAAGCAAAGCAGGTCGAAAGTATACAACAACACAGAGTTACAAATGGAGTAAAACAAACATACAGTCAATAATACAGTAGAAAAATAAGTCTATATACAATGTGAGCAAATGAGGTGAGATAAGGGAGGTAAAGGCAAAAAGGCCATGGTGGCAAAGTAAATACAATATAGCAAGTAAAGCACTGGAATGGTAGATTTGTAGTAGAAGAAAGTGCAAAGTAGAAATATAAATAATGGGGTGCAAAGGAGCAAAATAAATAAGTAAATAAATACAGTAGGGGAAGAAGTAGTTGTTTGGGCTAAATTATAGATGGGCTATGTACAGGTGCAGTGATCTGTGAGCTGCTCTGACAGCTGGTGCTTAAAGCTAGTGAGGGAGATAAGTGTTTCCAGTTTCAGAGATTTTTGTAGTTCGTTCCAGTCATTGGCAGCAGAGAACTGGAAGGAGAGACGGCCAAAGGAGGAATTGGCTTTGGGGGTGACCAGAGAGATATACCTGCTGGAGCGCGTGCTACAGGTGGGTGCTGCTATGGTGACCAGTGAGCGGAGATAAGGGGGGATTGTTTTTTTTTCACCACTGATGTGGTGGCTAAGAATGCTGCGAGGAGAGGGGGTAGATATTCAGAACCCACTGGGCCGCAGAGAAGTCCTTAATCCAGGCAAAAGGGCTTGATCTATGGCTAAGGGAGTGGGATATTAGTAGTAAGGGGAGGCAATTTTTTTCACATATACTGGTCAGTAAAGGAAGAAGTGGAGAGTATAGGATACAGGAAGTTGTGTAGAGTAGACTACGGTTTGGGCACACAGGTTTGAATGCCACGTTGTTGATAATAGGGAGACATGAAACCGATCTGTGATGACTGTTTAGTGGAGGAAACGGTGGCACATGTGTCGATATTTTGTGAACTGTATGATGTAGATAGGGAGAGATTGTGTGAAAGGGTTAGAGAGGCTGGACGGGGTTGGGGTTTGCATGGTGTAGTGGGGGGAATAAAGGGGAGGGAAGGGGTGTCTAAGGTTCTATTTCACTTTCCTAAGTGGAACAGGACTAATGAAGAGAATTTAATGTAGGTAGGCCGCAACACGCCGCATACTCCAGTACAGTAGGTGGCGGTGTTTGCACCTTAAAAGTTGTGATCCACCAACCCAACCCAATACTTTTTTTGTTTTTTTGTTATTGCATTATACAAACATTATACAAAACAACAGAGATATCACACATAACCAAAACAAATTTTTAGAGACACAAATAAAGTATATTACCCTATAGACAAGTTACATTTTGACAAATACTGTACACACTTCTTTGATAATTTGGTATTTATATATTTTAGGGATGTTATATAATAGTGTAAATCAATTAGAAAAATATTGGAACTTTTTTTTTTATCCCATGAACTTTTTTTATGAATGACATTTTTTCCCAATAAAATCAAGAAATTCAAAATCCAATCAAATTGTATTGATCACATACCAATATTTAGCAGATGTCATTGCAGGTGTAGCGAAATGCTTGTGTTCCTAGCTCCAACAGTGCAGTAGTATCTAACAATTCACAGCAATACACACAAATCTAAAAGTAAAATAATGTATTTAAGAAAGAAAGAAAGAAATATTAGATTGAGCAATGTTGGGGTGGCATTGACTAAAATCCAGTAAAATAGAATACAGTATATACAGTTGAAGTCAGAAGTTTACATACACTTATGTTGGAGTCATTTAAAACTCGTTTTTCAATCACTCCACAAATTTATTGTTAACAAACTATAGTTTTGGCAAGTCGGTTAGGACATCTACTTTGTGCATGACACAAGTAATTTTTCCAACAATTGTTTACAGACGGATTATTTCACTTATAATTCACTGTATCACAATTCCAGTGGGTCAGAAGTTTACATACACTAAGCTGACAGTGACTTTAAACAGCTTGGAAAATTCCAGAAAATGATGTCATGGCTTTAGAAGCTTCTGATAGGCTAATTGACATAATTTGAGTCAATTGGAGGTGTACCTGTGGATGTATTTCAAGGCCTACTTTCAAACTCCGTGCCTCTTTGCTTGACATCAGGGGAAAATCAAAAAATTGTAGACCTCCACACGTCTAGTTCATCCTTGGGAGCAATTTCCAAATGCCTGAAAGTACCACGTTCATCTGTACAAACAATAGTACGCAAGTATAAACACCATGGACCACACAGCTGTCATACCGCTCAGGAAGGAGATGCGTTCTGTCTCCTAGAGATGAACGTACTTTGGTGCGAAAAGTGCAAATCAATCCCAGAACAACAGCAATGGACCTTGTGAAGATGCTGGAGGAAACAGGTACAAAAGTATCTATTTCCACAGTAAAACGAGTCCTATATCGACATAACCTGAAAGGCTGCTCAGCAAGGAAGAAGCCACTGCTCCAAAACCACCATAAAAAAGCCAGACTATGGTTTAGAACTGCACATGAGGACAAAGATTGTACTTTTTGGAGAAATGTCCTCTGGTCTGATGAAACAAAAATAGAACTGTTTAGCTATAATGACCATTGTTATGTTTGGAGGAAAAAGGGGGAGGCTTGCAAGCCCAAGAACACCATCCCAACCGTGAAGCACGGGAGTGGCAGCATCATGTTGTGGAGGTGCTTTGTTGCAGGAGGGACTGGTGCACTTCACAAAATAGACAGCATCATGAAGAAGGAAAATGATGTGGATATATTGAAGTAATATCTCAAGACATCAGTCAGGAAGTTAAACCTTGGTCGCAAATGGGTCTTCCAAATGGACAATGACCCCAAGCATACTTCCAAAATTGTAACAAAATGGCTTAAGGACAACAAAATCAAGGTATTGGAGAGGCCATCACAAAGCCCTGACCTCAATCCCATAGAAAACTTGTGGGCAGAACTGAAAAAGCGTGTGCGAGCAAGGAGGCCTACAAACCTGACTCAGTTACACCAGCTCTGTCAGGAGGAATAGGCCAAAATTCACCTGACTTATTGTGGGAAGCTTGTGGAAGGCTACCCAAAATGTTTGACCCGAGTTAAACAATTTAAAGGCAATGCTACCAAATACTAATTGAGTGTATGTAAACTTCTGACCCCCTGGGAATGTGATGAAAGACATAAAAGCTGAAATAAATAATTCTCTCTACCATGATTCTGACATTTCACATTCTTAAAATCAATCAAATGTATTTATAAAGCCCTTCTTACATCAGCTGATGTCACAAAGTGCTGTACAGAAACCCAGCCTAAAACTCCAAACAGCAAGCAATGCAGGTGTAGAAGCACGGTGGCCAGGAAAAACTCCCTAGAACGGCCAGAACCTAGGAAGAAACCTAGGGAGGAACCAGGCTATGAGGGGTGGCCAGTCCTCTTCTGGCTGTGCCGGGTGGAGATTATAACAGAACAAGGCCAAGATGTTCAAATGTTCATAGATGACCAGCAGGGTCAAATAATAATAATCACAGTGGTTGTCGAGGGTGCAACAGGTCAGCACCTCAGGAGTAAATGTCAGTTGGCTTTTCTTAGCTCATCTCTACCGCTCCTGCTGTCTCTAGAGAGTTGACAACAGCAGGTCTGGGACAGGTAGCACGTCCGGTGAACAGGTCAGGGTTCCATAGCCGCAGGCAGAACAGTTGAAACTGGAGCGGCAGCACGGCCAGGTGGACTGGGGACAGCAAGGAGTCATCAGGCCAGGTAGTCCTGAGGCACGGTCCTAGGGCTCAGGTCCTCCTCCTCCTCCTCCTCCTCCTCCTCCTCCTCCTCCTCCTCCGAAAGAAAGAAAGAAAGAAAGAAAGGAAGGAAGAAAGAAAGAAAGAAAGAAAGAAAGAAAGAGAGAAAGAAATACAGAAAAAGAGAGAGAGAGAATTAGAGAGAGAATACTTAAATTCACACAGGACACCGGATAAGACAGGAGAAATACTCCAGATATAACAGACTGACCCTAGCCCCCCCCCCCAACACATAAACTACTGGAGGCTTAGACAGGAGGGGTCGGGAGACACGGTGGCCCTATCCGACGATACTCCCGGACAGGGCCAAACAGGCAGGATATAACCCCACCCACTTTGCCAAAGCACAGCCCCCACACCACTAGAGGGATTTCTTCAACCACCAACTTACCATCCTGAGACAAGGCCGTGTATAGCCCACAAAGATCTCCACCACGGCACAACCCAAGGAGGGGGTGATCCTAACTGACCTAAAACAGGGGATTAAATGTCAGGAATTGTGAAAAACTGAGTTTAAATGTATTTGGCTAAGGTGTATGTAAACTTCTGACTTCAATTGTATATACAGTGAGGGAAAAAAGTATTTCATCCCCTGCTGATTTTGTACATTTGCCCACTGACAAAGAAATGATCAGTCTATAATTTTAATTGTAGGTTTATTTGAACAGTGAGAGACAGAATAACAACAACAAAAATCCAGAAAAACGCATGTCAAAAAATGTTATAAAATGATTTGCATTTTAATGAGGGAAATAAGTATTTGACCCCCTCTCAATCAGAAAGATTTCTGGCTCCCAGGTGTCTTTTATACATGTAACGAGCTGAGATTAGGAGCACACTCTTAAAGGGAGTGCTCCTAATCTCAGTTTGTTACCTGTATAAAAGACACCTGTCCACAGAAGCAATCAATCAATCAGATTCCAAACTCTCCACCATGGCCAAGACCAAAGAGCTCTCCAAGGATGTCAGGGACAAGATTGTAGACCTACACAAGGCTGGAATGGGCTACAAGACCATCGCCAAGCAGCTTGGTGAGAAGGTGACAACATTTGGTGCGATTATTCGCAAATGGAAGAAACACAAAATAACTGTCAATCTCCCTCGGCCTGGGGCTCCATGCAAGATCTCACCTCGTGGAGTTGCAATGATCATGAGAACGGTGAGGAATCAGCCCAGAACTACACGGAGGATCTTGTCAATGATCTCAAGGCAGCTGGGACCATAGTCACCAAGAAAACAATTGGTAACACACTATGCCATGAAGGACTGAAATCCCGCAGCGCCCGCAAGGTCCCCTGCTCAAGAAAGCACATATACATGCCCGTCTGAAGTTTGCCAATGAACATCTGAATGATTCAGAGGACAACTGGGCGAAAGTGTTGTGGTCAGATGAGACCAAAATGGAGCTCTTTGGCATCAACTCAACTCGCCGTGTTTGGAGGAGGAGGAATGCTGCCTATGACCCCAAGAACACCATCCCCACCATCAAACATGGAGGTGGAAATATTATGCTTTGGGGGTGTTTTTCTGCTAAGGGGACAGGACAACTTCACCGCATCAAAGGTACGATGGACGGGCCATGTGCCGTCAAATCTTGGGTGAGAACCTCCTTCCCTCAGCCAGGGCATTGAAAATGGGTTGTGGATGGGTATTCCAGCATGACAATGACCCAAAACACACGGCCAAGGCAACAAAGGAGTGGCTCAAGAAGAAGCACATTAAGGTCCTGGAGTGGCCTAGCCAGTCTCCAGACCTTAATCCCATAGAAAATCTGTGGAGGGAGCTGAAGGTTCGAGTTGCCAAACGTCAGCCTCGAAACCTTAATGATTTGGAGAAGATCTGCAAAGAGGAGTGGGACAAAATCCCTCCTGAGATGTGTGCAAACCTGGTGGCCAACTGCAAGAAACGTCTGACCTCTGTGATTGCCAACAAGGGTTTTGCCACCAAGTACTAAGTCATGTTTTGCAGAGGAGTCTACTTATTTCCCTCATTAAAATCATTTCATAACATTTTTGACATGCGTTTTTCTGGATTTTTTTGTTGTTATTCTGTCTCTGACTGTTCAAATAAACCTACCATAAAAATTATAGACTGATCATTTCTTTGTCAGTGGGCAAACGTACAAAATCAGCAGGGGATCAAATACTTTTTTCCCTCACTGTACAGTACCAGTCAAACGTTTGGACACACCTAATCATTCAAGGGTTTTTCTTTATTTGCACTATTTTCTACATTGTAGAATAATAGTGAAGACATCAAAATTATGAAATAACACATATGGAATCATGTAGTAACCAAAAAAGTGTTAAACAAATCAAAATATAGTTTAGATTTTAGATTCTTCATAGTAGCCACCCTTTGCCTTGATGACAGCTTTGCACACTCTTGGCATTCTCACAACCAGCTTCGCCTGCAATGCTTTTCCAACAGCCTTGAAGGAGTTCTCACATATGCTGAGCACTTGTTGGCTGCTTTTCCTTCACTCTGCGGTCCAACTCATCCCAAACCATCTCAATTGGGTTGAGGTCGGGTAATTGTGTAGGCCAGATCATCTGATGCAGCACCATCACTCTCCTTCTTGGTCAAATAGCCCTTACACAGCCTGTAAGGGCTCTATATTTCCATACTTGTACAAAACATTTCACTATGCAAACAATCACAATATAAATGCTCTAGAATCAAATTTTCCAATTCACAAAAGCTACATTAATTACATATTTAGAAATAAGACTATTACAAGGATAACATCTGTGAAGGATCATGTAAGAGACTTCTCTGATTAGTCCACCCACACTGCCATTTCATATCAAATGAAGATGCCCACTGAAAATTTGCAGCAGCGGTAAACTTGCTGTTAATAATTTCTCTGACTAAATCGTTGTTACATTTCTTATTTAATATATTGATGGCATTAATTTATACACTATCACTGTAACTTAGTGCATGTAATGAAAAGCTTGATCGATCTTTCAGTAAAGTAAGGATTCCATTGGGAATAGCTTTCATTCAAATGTCATATTCCTTACACAACATAACAAAGTTAGATTTGGCTAATAATTCATTGTAAGTATAAAGATTACCATTGTAATTTATAAGCTGATTAACCACGAAGACGTTATTGGCAAACCAATTGTGAAAAAAAGGTTTTATTTCTATATTTAATATCACTGTTATTGTAAATAAAATATTTGTGTGGAGAGAAGTTGTGCTTGTATAACAAGGACCAGCACATTATAGGTTGTTTATGAAATTTGGCTAACTTAACAGGAAGTTTACCCACAGCATTAGGGCAGTGGAGTAAAAAATGAAGCCCCACAATACTCTGGAAAATAAAATGTGGTATTATATTCAAAAGACTAAGGTTTTTGAGATACCTTTTAACCCAGTTCCCTTTTGTAGTCTGGTTAAACAGCATAAAATCTAAAACATTAAGACCACCATCACACATGTTGTTGGTAATGACATCCTTCCTGATCTTGTCTGGCTTATTTTTCCCAATTTTATTGAATAATAATTGGTCGAGAGTGGTACACAGATTTACGAATCTCTAAAGATGTAAAAATATAAGAAGCTCGAGATAAACCCTCTGACTTTGACAGGAGAACTCTAACCTGAAGAGAAAAATCTCTTGCCAACTATGATCATTTGTATATATATATATATATATATACAAAGCAGATTTCACATTTTGCAATATTCAATACCAAATGTTACACTTGAGATTATTGCTCTACTGTATGTATAGCTACTGGAACCTGATTTTAATTTCTTAAAACGGACTGCTCGTTCACTTTTTGTTTGTCTGCTTTCCACGGGGACGTGCTGCGCGCAGCCGTCAGTTTCAAATCGGTTTGAGAATACTTTTCTCCACGCGGAAGTGACGGCAAGGCGGCTCGCAGTTCGATTCCGGATTTGCTGTAGACTGCAAGCGGTCTTCATGCTGACGTTTGTTTGTTTTCAATCATTATTTTTCGTCAGATACCACGGAACAAATACGCGCACGAATTACTGCTTTGAAATTGCAATGGCCGGAAGTTTTTAGTTATTTTTGTCAAGGGTTCAATCAAGGTGGTGGTCAGCCTACCGAGCTAGCTAGCTACTAGCTTGTCAGCGAGACGAGCTGCGTGGTATATTCTGACCGTAGCTAGCCAGATTGGCATCGGATAGCAGTCATCGTGCTAGAGTAACTAGCTACTTCTGTTTTAGCTATTGTTTTTGTAACAATTATTCTGCTACACAATGCCAATTCATTCCATTCGATGAGAGTTGTGCAGCAAGCGTGCAGAGGCTCTCACACGTTTGCTTGGTCTAGTTTGGTTGATTTGGACGCATTTGGTTCGTTTTGGAGAGGTTGTAGCGAAAGTATTCCGATTCGACTCTTCGAAGCCTAGGCCGAACCAAATTGGTCAACTTTGTTGAGAGGGCTGGCTTGTAGTCCCTTCAATCTCCTGTTCCTGTGTGGGTCCCCGTGTGGTCGCCGACATGCTGAAGACCAGACAGTGTCTACTTGGCATCCGCACTTTCCTAGGTGTAACGTCCAGAATATGGGGCTTCTTCTTGTACATTCTCAGGAAGCACCTACGCACGGTAAGCATTACCACAGATAGAACAAGGGTTAGTTATGAAACATCTTTGACATTTATTGAGAAGTAGTTAAACCAACTCACTCCTCGATTCTCACGTTTTTTTTGCTATGTCTGGAGAGTGGGTCCACTGATTTATACACTGAACAAAAATAAACCCAGCATGTAACAATTTCAAAGATTTTACTGAGTTACAGTTCATGTGAGGAAATCAGTCAATTTAAATAAATGCATTAGGCCATAATCTATGGATTTCACGGCTGGGAATACATATGAGTCTGTTGGTCACAGATGCCTTTTAAAAAAGGTAGGGGAGTGGATCAGAAAACCAGTCAGTATCTGGTGTGACCACCATTTGCCTCATGCATCATGACATCTCCTTTGCATAGAGTTCATCAGGCTGTTGATTGTGGAATGTTGTCCCACTCCTCTTCAATGGTTGTGCGAAGTTTCTGGATATTGGCCGGTGCTGGAACACTGTCATACACCTAGATCCAGAGCATCCCAAATATGCTCTATGAGTGACATGTTGGTGAGTATGCAGGCTATGGAAGAACTGGGACATTTTCAACTTCCAGGAATTATGTACATATCCTTGCAGCATGGGGCTGGGTGTTATCATGCTGAAACATGAGGTGATGGCAAAGGATGAATGGCATGACAATGGGCCTCAGAATCTGGTCACGGTATCTCTGTGCATTGAAATTGCAATGAATTGATAAAATGCAGTTCGTTGTACATAGCTGATGCCTGCCCATAACATAACCCCACTGCCACCATGGGGCACTCTGTTCACAACGTTGATGGCAGCAAATCGCTCGCCCACACAGCACCACACACACTGTCTGCCATCTGACCGGTACAGTTGAAACTGGGATTAGTCCGTGAAGTGCTCACTTCTCCAGCGTGCTAGTGGCCATCCAAGGTGAGCATTTGCCCACTGAAGTCGATTACAAGCCCAAACTGCAGTCAGATCAAGACCCTGGTGAGGATGACGAGCACACAGATGAGCTTCCCTGAGATGGTTTCTGACAGTTTGTGCAAATATTCTTAGGCTTTACAAACCCACAGTTTCATCAGCTGTTCGGGTGGTTGCTCTCAGATGATCCCGCAGGTGAAGAAGCCATATATGGAGGTCCTGGGTTGGCGTGGTTACACATTGTCTGCGGTTATGAGGCCAAATTCTCTAAAACAATGTTGGAGGCTGCTTATGGTAAGAAATAAACCATATATTCTCTGGCAACTGCTCTGGTGGACATTCCTGCAGTCAGCATGCCAATTGCACGCTCCCTTAAAACTTGAGACATCTGTGGCATTGTGTTGTGTGACAAAACTGCACATTTTAGTGGCCTTTTATTGTCCTCAGCACAAGGTGCACCTGTGTAATGCTCATGCTGTTTAATCAGCTTCTTGATATGCCATACCTGTCAGGTGGATGGATTGTCTTGGCAAAGGAGAAATGTACACTAACAGGGATATAAACAAATTTGTGCACAACATTTTAGAGAAATAAGCTTTTTGTGCATATGAAACATTTCTGGGATATTTTATTTCAGCTCATGAAACATGGGACCAACACATTACATGTTGCGTTTTATATTTATATCATGCGTCATTGGATGTGTGAGTCTGAGACAGACACGCAACTCGCATATTCAAATGTCTTGGTTACAGCTGTCATAACCCTGTCACAAACCCTGTCACAAACCCAAAACACAATCAACCTAAAATCAGAACCAATCATCTCACCAAGAGCACAAGCTTTATCAGAGCCATAGTCAGAATAGAATTAGGTGGAAATGTGCTTCAGGTGGGACTGTAGGAACCATTGATATTAACACAGACAGAACCTATGCTATGGACCCACACTAACCCTTCTGATTCTGACATTTGTTAATTGAATGCCGCTGCTCATATGTTTCTGGGTTAACTTCTGTAGCCCACTACTGTAGTGTGATGTGAGTGTTAGGATGACAAAGGATCTTGTTGGACAGAAGTCTTTGATATATGGACTTGACCCAGAAGACTCTGGTCACCTACTGGTTCACTGATGCTCCTAATATAAACTTGACATTTTGAGGTGTTCAAGGCTCCACCTGTCCACCAAGTAATGCACAGTCGGGTCTGGTGACGCATATTGTTTGTTTATTATATACTGTCTCTAGGCTGTAAACTCAATGTATCAAATTATTTCGTTTCTGACTTAGTTTTGCAGCGGGGGGGGGTTAAGTCTAAGTATGGTGTAATATTACTTCCAGTTTATTTTGCTTCTGGGTTAACAGAGGGTAGTCCACATTAGGGCCAAAGGGTGAGGGATTACTTAGCCACAAAGACTACCCTGCTACTGTTCACTCTCTCACTCACACGGTTTAGTGAAGCTCCAGTGTTAACAGCTTGTACTGTATTACCTAACAGTGATACATTGTCACTGACCAGAGAGCCTCGGGGCCTAGTCAGTGGGATGCAGACGCAGTGTTTGGATAGAGATGCATCATAGAGTAGCACATCATTCTACATGGCGGGAAATCATTTATTCCACAATGTAGCAACCTGTTACTCCCCTGAACCAGCAGTTTAATGTTCATTCTCTGGAGTATGATATTACAGGTGCGACGGTGGTTTGCCCACTCCCAATGACCAAGGTGACGACGGGCCTAGGTGTCTGGCTGAAGCAGGTTGCACATTCATACAAGAGAGCGCCTGGTATGCTGTAGCCATATAGGCCTAGACCAGGGCTCTCCGACCCTGTTCCTGGAGAGCTACCCTTCCGTAGGTTTTTGCCCCAGATTTAACTAATCTGATTAATCTTATCAACTAGCTAATTACTAGAATCGGGTGCAAACGGGTTATTGTCGTACGGTACATTTGATGTAGTCTGAACAAACCATGTGCCGCATTACAACAAAATGATTCGCGCTACACATCAGCTACTTTTGTTGGTTTACTACTGGGACCGCACGGCAAAGCAACGCCCAAGTTGAAAAAATCCAACACACTCACGCAGTGCCACACACCACAACCTAGTTCGGCAGATGACTCGCAGCGGTGCGGATTGCCTCCCAATGAAATTGATGGACTTCTGTCAGAACTCATACAGTTCGACGCAACCGGTGTGCACAATGCGTTAGTGAACCTGCAGGACGGTAGCTCCCCAGGAACAAGGTTGCAGAGCCCTGGCCTAGACTATGTATAGACACACATTCCCAAAAATGACTTTTTGTTTCATGCACCCATCACTATTGGATTATGGAGCATAAACACACATGCTCCTTAATCTGTGTGCTAGACACATCATGAGCCAGTTGCATCATAATCTTCAAGACCGACAACAATACGACATAAATGCATGGTCTTCAGAATGGAGGGCTGGAGAGTGTTTCCTGGGTTAAGGGGGTAGCATACAGACAACACCCCAGGGGGTACAGAAAGTGGGGCTTTGGGTTCCCCCCATGGCTTCCACCGGCTGCTCATGAACAGGCTATCCCTAGGCCTGGTCAGCCGTGCCAAGCTCCACAGGGCATGAAACTGGCCTGGCAGCGCGGCGCTGTCTAATGGTTTCGGACAAAACACGGTTTTCTTCGGCCCCAGTCAGTCACCCTGCAGGTCTCCCTTTTCCACTTGGTCCCCTATTCCAGTGACAGCCGCGGACAGCTGGGGGAGCTAAATATAGCCCTTCTGGAAAACAGGGGCCTGGGGCCACTGAGTCCGAAAACTGTCAAAGAAGCAAGGAGGGAACGAACCAAGAATGAATGAATGGAGTGAAGAAATGGGTGTGAATAATCTGATATTGCTCCCTCTCGTCAAATCCTTTCCAACAGGTGTCTCATCTGCACTGACGGGTGTAAGCAAATTCCCAGTAGGCATCCACAATACTACATAGTGCTGACAAGTAAATGAAGCAGGTGTAACCACAACTTTTGAAATGCACACAAGGATAGCAGCATAGGTAGCAGACAATGGAATGACGAGGGCTTTTACTGTAAAGTGGGGTTTGATGCATTACATCGTCTTGTAATAGTTATCCATAGCTTGGATTGTTTTGTGTGACATTTTTAGTCCTGTAACACGGCTAAGACCACAGTAACCAAACGTTGTCTAATGTTCTCTTTTCAATTCTTGAATTTTATGCTCACAGATGGACTCTGTCGTTGGCTGAGTTGACTGTTTCATCTCATTCAGTCTGTCTTTCTTTCAGGTTATCCAGTACCAGACAGTGCGGTATGACACTTTACCCCTGTCCCCCATCTCCAGAAACAGACTCAGTGAGTATACAGTCCACTTGTCTAAATTTAGACAAGTCATTGTTCAGTAATGCCTGTAAACCGATCTGCAAAGAAAGAGCTGTAACTTTTTCAGTTTTTGTAAAAAAATAAATAAAATAAAAACCAAGCAAAGTGAGAAAATAGTATCACAAATACAGAACACACATATAGACAACAAAAAAAAGCAACAGGTACAATCTGTACGAGGAAGCTAGTACAGCAAAGTGATGGACATCTAATTGTATACATCTTCAAATGACAACCTACTGTATGTGCATGAAACACAGGTGCTCGCTGGGCACTAGGAGTTCCAAATACTACTGTTTAAGAGCTTGTCTCAAAGGAAAACAGGGGACCGTGCTTTCACAAATGTGGATTCGTGGTCCTGTAAATCCATTGTTAATGTCAGTTCTTCTTAGGCTGAGGAGTATGAACGCACCCAAGTCTTTTCAAATGGCTTTTCCATAGGACAGCCCTGCTCTGCTGTCTTATCCAGTGGTGTAGTGGTGCCTGGAGAAGTGGGTATACTCAAATTGTTCTGGAAAAAAAGCCATTGACAAGCTCTGTTTTCCCATAGTTTATACAACTGGATGTTCTAAGTTCACAACAATGCTTAACTCACATCCGGAGACCATTTTTTTAGGTCTGGGGAAAAACATTTAAAATATACTTTTGGGAGGGTGTAGTTTCCCTTTCATTTAATTGCTCACCTAGCAAGAGACCGTTTTGCTAGCGGTGTTTCTGTACAATGTAGCTAGCCCTACAATTTAGGCTACAGGTGACGGCAGAGTTTGCAAAACAAATGCCCTCCCGATTGATACAAAGACCTACTTTGCAGTCAACATTTAATTGGGAAGGTTTTTTGGGAAAACCTTTTGAATTAAAATGTTAACTGCCATGATGACCGAATTACGCATCGCAAAGATTCAAGCAAGATTTAGGACCAAACTTTTTCAATAACTGGTTTGCATACCCATTGTTGCCTAAATTAGCATTTACTGTAAGATATCATAAATTGAAACGTCTTTCCCAGACTTCCGGCTACCGATATCGTTCAATTCTGTGAGCTGCTCAATGAGAACCAGTTGAGAGCTGCATGCTTTTTCTGCCTGATATTCTGCTGAAACCAGATGTGTGCTGCAGGCATGTGGATATATTTCACGTGCTTTGTGATTGTGTAGGATACTTTGTGCATGATTTCTCTTTTGCGCTATATAATTGATACGGCGTATATACTTGCACTATACTATTGTGATACACATCAGTGGGGATTAAGTTGTGTGTGTGTATATGCAATGCCCACTGGAATTTTTTTTTATATATATGGCATATAAGTATACCTGCGTATAGCCTCCCAATACACCACTGAACTTATCACATATATCGGATACCTTCTGTTGAAGCGTGTGTTCGCAAAACAAATATGTGAGCGCATTGGCGCAAACAAACCATTTTGTCACTTGTGTAAGATGGTAAAATCATCGCTATTACTGTTGTTATTTTATGGTCTTATAGATTAGACCTAGCAAGGTGTGTGTGTGTGTGTATTAAGTAAGCCAGAGCGACCCATAGTGCACAAGCCTCTCCTGTTTCTGTAGCGCCAGGCAGCTTGATGTACAGTACGCCCCCTGGACAGGACACTAGTCTGTCACAGGGACTTGCCCCCCCCCCATCTTCTTTATGCTGAGTGCCAAGCAGAGCGGCATCGGGTCCCATATTTCTTGTCTTTAGTATGACTCGACCGGGGAGCGAACCCCCAATCTCGGGGAGGACAATCTAACCACAAGGCTACTAAGTTGGTGAAGTATGTATTATTGAACAAGTAATAAGTAGGTGTGTGTTTGGCATTCAGATGCAGTAAAGAGGAAGATTCTGGTACTGGATCTAGATGAGACGCTGATCCACTCTCACCACGACGGGGTCCTCAGACCCACAGTGAGACCCGGCACACCACCAGACTTCATCCTCAAGGTAAACCCATGCGTGTAGAGGGGGGGGGGGGGGGGGGTAGCCAAACCTGGACCCTCTGGTCCAGAGGCAAGCATGCTGCGCGTACACACATCTGACCCAAGATGATATTACTCCTAGTCTGTCTCTCTCTCTTGCAGGTAGTCATTGACAAGCACCCTGTCAGATTCTTTGTACATAAAAGGCCGCACGTCGACTTCTTTTTAGAAGTGGTGAGTAAAAGTTAGCCGTTTTTGTCCTTCATCAACTATGAGTTCTATTTTGTACGTCAGTAGCTAGGTTTCCATCCAATTGGCAACTGATTTTCATGTGAATACTCTAAAATCCACATAAAGTAAATATGCACGTTTTCCCACCAGTGGTGTTTCCACCAAATTTACTTGTAGATGATAACAAACAAAAAAAAATTGGTACCTGATAACTTAATGTTCAATGTGTTTACATCACATTTTCAACTCTAGTGATAGTTTTGTCACAAACTGTTGCGTTAAATAGCAAATGTGCCTACTCTGGTGTTGACATATGGCTCTAGCCAACAGCTGGCAGATACAGTGCGGGTAGACTAGTTTACATTATGAAATGATTATGGCTAAATCAGTCATGCATCGATCACCATGTCACCAGAATCAGACCCTAGATATATATTGAAAAGGAGCATCAAGATTACCATGCACTTTCAACACCCTGTAAAGTTCATAATTTATTTAATCTGTAGCCTAATAAACTGCATGGTTTCCAGAGTCGTAGTGGGAGGATATGATCGTTTTATAGTAATAATTATTTGTGTGTTCCTTACTGGAAATGTCTCAACAAACAGCACAGCATCACCAATAGGTGCATAAATGTGGCTACGACAACACATGTGGATACAGTTCGTAATTCAGTTTGTAAATTCTCGGGGGGAGGGGCATCGAGCAGTTGATTTATACTGGTGGGAATGAATTCTTTCTGGGCTCTGTTGGTTTTGTAAAGATGGACTCCGTGTCGGTGGCCTGATGGTAGGAGCTGGTACTCCTGGTTGAGTGGGTGTGTCAGGTTGGTGGCAATTCGCGGTCTTGCCCTCACCACTCCAAGAACAGCGCTTCCATGTTCTTGAGATTCGTTTAATTTACCGCTTTATTACTATTTTGTGTATTGGGTTTTTATTTGCTATGGATAGCTGATTGTACCAGGCTTTGAAACCGAGAGTGATGTCTGAACAAAGGATGTGTAGAATATGGTTGTTATTCTTTTGACCTAATTTATTTAGGGTGCGTTTGTAAATTCACCTTGGCTATCTACTCCGATTTCAGAACACTCTCATTTGAATATGCCAGAGCGCAGAATAACTGATGAATTTACGAACACGTAATATGAATATGACCGATGTCAGTGAACGTCGGCAAAAAACCCCATCATTTTGTTGTCATCGGCACAGTTAGTCGCCAATGCTCTAGATAACATGAAAACAGCCTAACCAGCTCTGCTAGGGCGAGTAAAATGATCAGTGAGGGGTTCTATTAATTGTCTGGAAGTAGCTAGCTAAATTTAGCCAGTTAGCTTGGGTGCTTGACTGCCGTTGTGAGGTCAGAACGCTCGGATCAACCCTACTCCTCGGCCAGAGCGTCCAGTATGCACTCTGAATGGTCCGAGAGCGAAACGCTCTGAATTTACGAACGGCCTGAGCGCACTCTGGCACTCCAAAGTACATTTACAAACACCCTTAATCTCCTCATGAAATAGTCATTTTCCATTTTTGTATATCTGTGTTTGCAGTCCAGGAGAGTTTTGAGTCGATTATAGTTCAGATATTTGTATTGCTCAACTGACACCATTTGTTCTGAGTCAATGTGGATGGGCCCGGAGTCATCTTTTATAGTTCTGAAGTCATTTCCTTGGGGGTGTTTTCACATTAATAACGTTTTCCATTCTTCACCATTGGGTGAAGTGTGCTATTTCTGTCCTGTAGTCATCCTCGAACCACTTAATTAGACCAACGATTGCTGTATCTTCTGCATACTTTACTGTTGCACATTCTGATGTTATTTCGATACAATCATTGGTGTAGAGCAGGTGTGGGGAACTTGGGTGTTGGGGGGCCACTTTGCTGTGTGTGTGTGTGGGGGGGGGGGGGGGGGGGGGGGGGGGGGCACAGTGGCTCGTGGGTCTGAGAATTGAACAAAAAAACCATTGTCTGCGTCCCTACACCATCGCTGGTGTAGAGGGTGAACAGAACCGGTGCCCTGGGGTACCCATATATTGGTGGTTAGTGAGTCCGATGTATTCGCATTGAAGCTCACTGTAATGACCCAACTGGTGAGAATACCGGATCCAATTGATTAGAGGCGCAGGTTTGTTTTCTTCTTCTCACCAGTATATCAAGATGTAATAAGTCGAAGGCAGATGAAAAATCGACAGTTCTGGCATTTATCTAGGTGCATGTAGATTTTATAGAGAAGGAAGAGCAGTGTATCTTTCTCTGTGGCCTGGTTTACATGCAAACTGGAATAGGTCCAGTAGGCTCTCCGTGTGCCAGAGAAGGTATCCCAGGACAATGCTCTCCAAGCATTTGATTATCACCGAGGTCAAGGAGATGAGACGATAGTCATTCAGGGATTTGGGATTATTCACTTTAGGAATGTGCACAATAGTTGCAGTTTTCCAGGAAAAAGGATTCTGTATATGTCACTGTTGCCATTTACACTCCCTGATAATTCGCCTGCTTAGACCATCAAAGCCTGTTTTCCGAGGTTTGAGTTTAGAGAAGACATGGAGGACATTTTCAGCGACGATTATGGGACTGTCATTCGGGAGGGGTAAGTCATTTACAGGAAGCCTGTCCGTTGTTTAAAATCTAGCAAAAAGGTGTTTAAGTTCATTGGCTAGGTTGTTGCCAGTAAGTGGCACTGCTGTCATTTGTTTAAGATATTTCCATGCCTCCCTTGCTTTGTTATTTTCAAGTGTGTTTTCCATTTTGAGTTTGTAATCCAATTGATTTTTTTATCTGTTTTAATGTCTCTCTGTATGGATTTCATCAGTTGTCCTTCGCACACATTACTTTTCACTTTTGGTCAAGTAACTGTTTTAGTTACTTAGTTATCCAGGGTTTTGCTTTCTGGAAAAACGTTTAGTGGTCTTTACTGGAATTATAGTTAATTCAAACCATGTAGCTATGTAGTCAGTAATAGTTCAGTCCCTTAATGTTTGTTCGTGTGTCAGAATTTCTTCCAAATGGTAGTCAAAGCAGCCTTTCAACATGCCCATATTTTTTTGGGACCAATCCTTCACATACCTTTTATACAAGGTTCCTCAGATTACATGTTCTGTTTGTAGCTAGGTGAGAGCAAGAGGAATTGCGATCCGAGTCCCCAAGTGGTGTTGTATGCTTTTATAGCCATGCTTTGTACTTCTATAACAGAGATCTAGTGTTTTTCGATTGCAAGTGTGGCAGGTTACATATTGTTAATAATTTGGGAGGATTTTCTTTAAGGTACAGCCGTTTTAAAATCACTGCAGATTAGTTGTTTGGGTGCCTCTGGTACTACGTTCTCCAATCTCCTGATGAGATCATGGATTATGTCAGCAGCCTTGTCGTAGTTGGCTTTGGTGTGTGTGTATATACATTTGAGTATTACGGTGTTTCCAGCGCCATTTCTCATATAATTAATTTTACCAACACAAAGATCCCACCATGTAGAATGAACAAATGAGCTGTCGGGCATTTAAAAATTGTACCAAGACTTCCTGTTTCCATCACAGCTGTTGTGATTAAAAAAATAATAATAATAAAAAAGTTATACGATATGACTTTACTCGCATAACTGTGGATGGAAACGTGGTTATTCTCAACGATATTTACCTCTGTTCTGGTTGACCAGTTCTTTGACTGTAAATGATGGCGTGAGCCTTACATGTATCCCTGGATGTATGTCATCCCTGTCTCCAGGTCAGCCAGTGGTATGAGCTGGTAGTGTTCACGGCCAGTATGGAGATATACGGCTCGGCAGTGGCAGACAAGCTAGACAACAACAGGAACATCCTGAAACGCAGATACTACAGACAGGTATCACTCTCCCCTTTTCATATGAACACAATTGATTTATGTCCATCCATAGTGACCTAATGTACTCTCTATGGAGACTGATCGATTCTATCATGTATTTGCGATCTGCTTACATCCTGTATGCATTTTCCCTGTCTGCAGCATTGTACGTTGGATCTAGGTAGCTATATTAAAGACCTTTCAGTAGTACACGATGACCTGTCTAGTATCGTCATCCTGGACAACTCGCCTGGAGCTTACCGGAGCCATCCAGGTGAGACACACACACAAACGCACTCATATGGTGGTCATGTATGGCTCAGTTGGTAGAGCATGGCGCTTGCAACGCCAGGATGGTGGGTTTGATTGTCATGTATGGGCGCATGACCTAAGTCTCTTTGGATAAAAAGAGCCTGCTAAATGGCATATACTGTATTCTATGCATATGTATGCTACCGTTCAAAAGTTTGGGGTCACTTAAAAATGTCCTTTTGAAAGAAAAGCCCTTTTTTTTTGTCCATTAATATAACATCAAATTGATCATAAATTCAGTGTAGACATTATTAATGTTGTAAATGGCTATTGTAGCTGGAAAAAGCAGATTTTTAATGGACTATCTACATAGGCGTACAGAGGCCCATTATCAGCAACCATCACTCCTGTGTTCCAATGGCACGTTGTGTTAGCTAATCCAGGTTTATCATTTTAAAAGGCTAATTGATCATTAAAAAAACTTTTGCAATTATGATAGCACAGCTGAAAACCGTTGTGTTGAGTATCTGGAGCATCAGCATTTGTGGGTTTGATTACAGGCTCAAAATGGCCAGAAACAAAGAACTTTCTTCTGAAGCTCGTCAGTCTATTCTTGTTCTGAGAAATAAAGGCTATTCCATGCGAGAAATTGCCAAGAAACTCAAGATCTCGTACAACGCCGTGTACCACTCCCTTCACAGAATAGCTGTCTCTAACCAGAATAGAAAGGAGTGGGAGACTTCGGTGCACAACTGAGCAAGAGGACAAGTACATTCGTGTCTAGTTTGAGAAAGAGATGCCTCGGAAGTCCTCAACTGGCAGCTTCATTAAATAGTACCCTCAAAACACCAGTCTCAACGTGAAGAGGCGACTCCGGGATGTTGGCCTTCATTCAGAGTTGCAAAGAAAAAGCCATCAGACTGGCCAATAAAAATAAAATATTAAGATGGGCAAAAGAGCACAGACACTGGACAGAGGAAGATTGGAAAAAAGTGTTATGGACAGACGAATCTAAGTTTGAGGTGTTCGGATCACAAAGAAGAACAATTGTGAGACGCAGAAAAAATTAGAAGGTACTGGAGGAGTGCTTGACGCCATCTCTCAAGCATGGTGGAGGCAATGTGATGGTCTGGGGGTGCTTTGGTGGTGGTAAAGTGGGAGATTTGAACAGGGTATCTTGAAGAAGGAAGGCTATCACTCCATTTTGCAACGCCATACCCTGTGGACGGTGCTTAATTGCAGCCAATTTCCTCCTACAACAGGACAGTGACCCAAAGCACAGCTCCAAACTATGCAATATTATTTAGGGAAGAAGCAGTCAGCTGGTATTCTGTCTAGAGGTCGACCGATTAAATCGGAATGGCCGATTTTTCTTCTTTTTATTAGGGCCGATTTCAAGTTTTCATAACAATTGGAAATCGGTATTTTTGGATGCTGATTTGGCCGATTTTGTATTTTATTTATTTTTTAGACCTTTTATTTAACTAGGCAAGTCAGTTAAGAACACATTCTTATTTTCAATGACGGCCTAGGAACGGTGGGTTAACTGCCTTGTTCAGGGACAGAACGACAGATTTTTACCTTGTCAGCTCGGGGATTCAATCTTGCAACCTTACGGTTAACTAGTGCAATGCTCTAACCACCTGCTTTACATTGCACTCCATGAGGAGTGACTACCTGTTACGCGAATGCAGTAAGAAGCCAAGGTAAGTTGCTAGCTAGCATTAAACTTATCTTATAAAAAACAATCAATCAATCATAATCACTCGTTAACTACACATGGTGGTTGATATTACTAGTTTATCTAGCCTATCCTGCGTTGCATATAATCGCTTAGGTACATGTTGCTCCAACCATAAACATCAATGCCTTTCTTAAAATCAATACACAAGTATATATTTTTAAACCTGCATATTTAGTTAATATTGCCTGCTAACATGAATTTCTTTTAACTAGGGAAAATGAGTCACTTCTCTTGCAAACAGAGTCAGGGTATATGCAGCAGTTTGGGCCGCCTGGCTCGTTGCGAACTAATTTGCCAGAATTTTACGTAATTGTGACATAACATTGAAGGTTGTGCAATGTAACAGGAATATTTAGACTTAGGGATGCCACCCGTTAGATAAAATACGGAACTGTTCCGTATTTCACTGAAAAAATAAACGTTTTGTTTGAGATGATAGTTTCCGGATTCGACCATATTAATGACCAAAGGCTCGTATTTCTGTGTGTTATGTTATAATTAAGTCTATGATTTAATAGAGCAGTCTGAGCGATGGTAGGCACCAGCACGCTCGTAAGCATTCATTCAAACAGCACTTTCGTGCGTTTTGCCAGCAGCTCATTGCGCTGTTTATGACTT
The DNA here is from genome assembly GCF_965601325.2 of Salmo salar. NCBI lineage: Eukaryota > Metazoa > Chordata > Actinopteri > Salmoniformes > Salmonidae > Salmo > Salmo salar. The sequence continues at coordinate 17,536,780 of NC_138297.1, read as the reverse complement.
CAAGCCTGTCAACTCCCAAGAATAGGCTGGTGTAACCGATGTGAAATGGCTAGCTAGTTAGCTGGGTGCGCGCTAATAGCATTTCAAACGTCACTCGCTCTGAGACTTGGAGTAGTTGTTCCCCTTGCTCTGCATGGGTAATGCTGCTTCGAGGGTGGCTGTTGTCGATGTGTTCCTGGTTCGAGCCCAGGTAGGAGCGAGGAGAGGACGGAAGCTATACTGTTACACTGGCAATACTAAAGTGCCTATAAGAACATCCAAAAGTCAAAGGTATATGAAATACAAATCGTATAGAGAGAAATAGTCCTATAATAACTACAACCTAAAACTTCTTACCTGGGAATATTGAAGACTCATGTTAAAAGGAACCACCAGCTTTCATATGTTCTGAGCAAGGAACTTAAACGTTAGCTTTCTTACATGGCACATATTGCACTTTTACTTTCCTTTCCAACACTTTGTTTTTGCATTATTTAAACGAAATTGAACGTTTCATTATTTATTTGAGGCTAAATAGATTTTATTGATGTATTCTATTAAGTTAAAATAAGTGTTAATTCAGTATTTGTCATTATTACAAATAAACAAATAAAATCGGCCGACTAATCGGTATCGGCCCTTTGGGCCTCCAATAATCGGTATTGGCGTTGAAAAAGAAAAAAAAACATAATCGGTCGACCTCTAATTCTGTCTATAATGGAGTGGCCAGCACAGTCACCGGATCTCAACCCTATTGAGCTGTTGTGGGAGCAGCTTGACTCTATGGTATGTAAGAAGTGCCCATCAAGCCAATCCAACTTGGAGGTTCTTCAGGAGGCATGGGGTGAAATCTCTTCAGATTTACCTCAAGAAATTGACAACTAGAATGCCAAAGGTCTGCAAGGCTGTAATTGCTGCAAATGGAGGATTCTTTGACGAAAGCAATTATTATTTCAATAAAAATAATTTAGAACCTTGTCAACATATTGACTATTTTCTATTCATTTTGTAACTCATTTCATGTATGTTTTCATGGAAAACAAGGAAATTTCAAGTGACTCAACTTTTGAACGGTAGTGCATTTTGTATATCATTCTAGGTCATATCCTTGTTGGTGAGCTTAGATAATTGTTTTAAACTAAAAAGGTTGTGAAATCAGTTGCTTTCAGCTTGCTGGGTGTGGGTGGAAGGTTGCCAAGCAGCTCTTGCACGTTTTACGCAAACAAATCACGCACACCAATTCAAATGTTTCCTATAGAAAGCGTGATTAGCCTTGTGACAGGCTTGTGAGAATCAGGGTAAGTTGGCATCTACGAAGGGACAACACCCCGCACCTTAGTAATACAAGGAATGTTTTGTTGATTTTCTAACTGCAGATAATTTTGTCCTACTCACCTGATTTTTACCTACCAAATATTGTTTCATAACTCTCCTACTTTTGTCACTCGGTACTCTCCTTTGTTTCCGAATCTCTGTATTTGCCTTTCAGACAATGCAATACCTATCAAGTCCTGGTTCAGTGACCCTAGTGACACAGCACTCCTTAACCTGCTGCCTATGCTAGATGCACTTAGGTGAGTATTTCAGGTATTCAGACTGATGGATGAGCAGCCTGCGCTATAGCAGTTTTTTTCCATTTACCTGGTAGCATGAGAAATGTATTACCCTGACAACTGTCTTCTCTCTTAGGTTCACCGCTGACGTCCGGTCCGTCCTCAGTCGAAACCTACACCAGCACCGGCTCTGGTGATTGGCTTATTCTGCAGGGAGGGTTTGGCTGATTGGCCCTCTTTTTAAACCCCTTCCCGGCACGCAGTGGACCTCTCCCCTCACCCCTTTAAGAAGGGGACAGAGGAGAGGAGGGTCACAGCATAACATGAAACAAGGGATGAACAGAGCGAGATCTGGAAGGCCAGGAAACGACTGGGGGGAAGCCAGCTTTTCTTTTTCTTGTTTTCACTTCTTTATTTGTATGTTTTATTTTTTATTTTTAAACAAAATGGAGTCTCAGCCTTACAGTACCTGATATTGACTCTATGTACGCATGGGGCTGCTTTTGTGTACGTTGAGTTGGGCGACTGCTCACATTTGTACGTCTTGCTAAACTTTTGACGTTACAAAAAGAGAAGGAACAGCAAGGCAACGAACGAGACAAGTTTCCATCTTTTGCTTCTTACCCTGGACTCTGCACAACAAAAACAGCAGGCAATGGCCTGTCATTTTACACTCTACTTGGTACTGGACTTTACTTCACTTAAGACGGCCAAGAGCAACCAGACAGGAGAAAATGGAGGATGATTAGTTTTGAATGGGGGTTTTGGGGGAATATAGGCCCTATCAATCAAGGTAATTCGTGTGCCAGGTGTTACCGATGATTGAGTTAAGACTGATAATTTTACACAATTAAGACTTTCTACATACTTAACAGACATCTCTGGATGAATTATAAAGCGACCGACATGATCATGTCTATCTTGAAAGTGTTCCCCCAAAAATGCTTGTAGGATACATCAAGATGGAAGGATGGACTAAAGAAGTTATGAAAGAAAAGAATGGTTCAAAAAAAGACTTATTTGGATGGTGGAACCTCACTCTTTAAATTTCTCATCTTTCAGTTACTGTGATGTGTATAGTATGACCTGGGCATCTCCATTATTGAAAATCTTATGCCTGATACCATTTCAATTTGAGATTTGCACTTCATTTCTGGATTTTTCATTTTTCTGCTGCTGTTTTGTATTTGAAGCAGAATGAGCAGCCACCTGAAAATGTTTTACCTGCTCCCTTGACCGTCACCTCTGTCTTTTCAATGCCATTTGAACAATTTCAATCTTGTCAAGGCTCCAGTCATGACGGCTTCTTTTTGGTTCAGTCCCCAGGTCTGTGTTACTAATAAAAACACTTGTCAGTATCGACCACTTACCTGGCTCTCCTTTTAAAATTCACTCTCCCTGGAAAACTTTTGTTTGCTTGTATCTTGACAACAGTATGCCTTTTGTGTGAATATACAGAACTACCTGCACTGGAAAGAGGAACACATGTTATAAATTACTCATATTGCAGTTTTATTCAAGATCAGTAATAGTGAAATTCTGCTCAATAAGTTCCACAAATATTACAAGTCTTCTAACACTTGACTGCTCTCATGTGGTAAGATGATTAACTGCATCGCTTGCTCTCGTTCCCCTTAGTCGTGGCCTCCGCTTGACTTGAGGGCAACCACACTGCTGGTTTCTATGCTTTCCTTCTAGTCAGGGACTGACCTAAGAAACCAGTGAGTGAACTCTAGCTGATCCATGACATTAGCTAATCAACTGCTAGCAGAAAAGAGAACCAGCAGTGCCGTGGCACCCAGGGCCTGTAATTTGTAGAGTAGGCCGTATTAAGTACCAATGACTATAAAAACAAGTACAAGATATAAGAAATGGCTCAAATTGGAGTATGAAACTGGTATACCCCCCCCTGGATATACCTTGCTTTTCAATCTTATGATCAGTCTACTTGTACGGATATTGTGACCATTACCATTTTATAGCAGCAGCTACATCAGCTGACATGACTCGAGCATATGATCACTTCCACTCTTGTGTAACTGCCCACGCAAACTGCTACATGACACCCACCTTGAAGCTTAAGTGTGAATAGACACTATGGGAACATTGCGAGGAATTATTACAGCCACACTAACTTCTTTCCAGCTCTGTCAAAATTAATAATTGATTTCAGACATTAATTTGGCGGTCTTGAATTCGCTTGCTGCCAATGACTGTTCGCCACGGAACCTGCAGTGGATGGGTCATATGACTAGGGCAACTGCCTCATCACAGCCGGTGAGACAAAATAAAGTAGTACTGTTGAAAAACTGCTAATTTTTTTAAGAATCGTTACATTTCTATTAATTGATGAATACGACTAAATATCAACCCAACCACAAACAGTGTGGTTCTTTGCGGTCAACGTTCATGCTTCCACAATCCATTTTAGCCGTGCGGCGTACAGACCTCCCTTTCGCGTCGTATGTTATGGTATCCCTCCGCCGCAGTCGCACTAGGAAAGAACCCGAACAAAACAGTAGCCCAACTAGCTAGCGTTGTCGACGAATTACTATTTGAGGAATCCCAGTCGGTAATCGCAGATATACCTACCGACAGCCTGTCATTCGTTTGACAATGAAGTTTCAATACAAAGAGGAGCACCCATTTGAGAAGAGACGGTCTGAGGGCGAGAAAATAAGGAAGAAGTATCCGGATAGGGTGCCCGTAAGTAGATGCCTTCTTTGCTAGCCTACTAGCAACAGTACCCTGGCTGGTTTGGCTTCTCAATATGGGTTACTTTGTAGAAAAAAGTGTTGATGTTAGTGAGCCCAGTTACGACATAACTAACGTTCTATAATATCCCCAAGCCATGTCATGTTTGGTTAGGCGCATGTTCACAACGACGCCAAAGAACTAGCTAACTAACGTTGGCTAGTTAGGCAACAACAAACTGCTTCTAAAATGGGCCTAGCAAGCCACCCTACTTGACGGTCAAGTTGACGCAGTTTTGTTGAAAGATTTAAGTCATAATTTCTACATTGAATGGGAATTTTACACTGAATGGGAATTTGTTTTACTAGCTATAGCAAGCTGTCAAATTGTTATTTCTATTGAGAATGATACAGATGTGATTGCATTACACACAGCTAACTATAACAATTTAATTGTAGTTATGTTTGTTTAAAGGTCCAATGCAGCCTTTTTTTTTCTAACCCTATCAAATAATTTCTGGGTAACAATTGAGTACCTAATGTGACTGTTTTCAATTAAAATGGTCAAATAACTTCTTAGCAAAGAACAATTTTGCTAGGACTGTCTGGTAGGGGAATGTGTATCTGTTATCAACAATAATAGTGACGTGTGATTGCGGCCTGCAATTAGGGGCGTTCCAGCATGTGGACATTTCTGTATCTTCAGTTAGCGTCACATTCCAACTCAGGCATCATCCGTACTACGACGGTGGATATTGCTGGTGGTTATGGCTTGTAAACGCTTCGATCACACCGACAGCGTCATTGTGAAAAATAGTATGCAGCTGCATCTGGATATGTATGCAACAAAAAAAAACATTCATCTTCTGCCACCATTTCTGTCAAGCCAGTTTGACGCATACGTTCGATAAATCCCACTGCAACACTGCAAGGTAAACAGCAGAGTTTTATTGGAAATTTAATGTAATTCTGGTGTACCAAAATGCAATAACTCTGTCGGTATGATCAAAGCATAACGCTTGGAACAGACCGACAGCATCATTAACCTCCCTGGGCAAGCGTCCCACCTAGTCAACAGCCAGTGGAATCGCGTGGCACGAAATACAAATACCTCATAAATGCTATAACTTCAATTTCTCAAACATATGACTATTTTACACCATTTTAAAGACAAGACTCTCGTTAATCTAACCACACTGTCCGATTTTAAAAAGGCTTTACAGCGAAAGCAAAACATTAGATTATGTCAGGAGAGTACCCTGCCAAAAATAATCACACAGCCATTTTCAAAGCGTGCATATGTCACAAAAACCAAAACCACAGCTAAATGCAGCACTGACCTTTGATGATCTTCATCAGATGACACTCCTAGGACATTATGTTATACAATACATGCATGTTTTGTTCAATCAAGTTCATATTTATATCAAAAAACAGCTTTTTACATTAGCATGTGATGTTCAGAACTAGCATACCCACCGAAAACTTCCGGTGAATTTACTTAATTACTGACGATTAACGTTCACAAAATACATAACAATTATTTTAAGAATTATAGATACAGAACTCCTTTATGCAATGTCACGTTACAGCAGAGATGCTGTATTTTTGATAGAGATGCCACAGAAGGAGAACAAATTGTCAGACAGGGCACTTCCTGTATGGAATCTTCTCAGGTTTTGGCCTGCCATATGAGTTCTGTTATACTCACAGACACCATTCAAACAGTTTTAGAAACTTTAGGGTGTTTTCTATCCAAATCTACTAATTGTATGCATATTCTCGTTTCTGGGCAAGAGTAGTAAACAGTTTAAATCGGGTACGTTTTTTATCCGGCCGTGCAAATACTGCCCCCTAGCCCCAACAGGTTAAGCAAAATAGTATGCGCCGTCATCTGGATATGTATGCAACCGAAGTTAAACATTCATGTTCTGTTACCATTTCTGTCAAGCTGTCTACGCATACAGTTTGAGGTGTACTTTCGATAAATGCAACTGCCTCCTCAACGTAATGCTGCAAGGCAAACGCAGAGTTTCTTTGGAAATTAATGTAATTCTGGTGTACCAAAATGCAATGACCCTGTCTGTGTGTTTGAAGTGTAACACCTGCCGTCGTGAACAGAACTGTGGGAAAACGGTGCCAGATAGGCGGGGGCAAACGACACTGTCTACCGGTGTCCTAGCTGTCATTAGCTAGCTAGGTAGCTAGCTAGTGTTAGGGTTTGACCAACTATTTGTTTGCATAACCTATATAATATAACAAAGAAGCTATGCTATAATATTAAGTTTATACTCTATATGATAAGAGCATACTGCTGTGTGAGAGGAAGGGGCTCATGGGATGGTGAGTCATATGGAAAGAATGCAGATGCTGTAAATCAGGGATGTGGAAGAGCTTGTTAAAAGATAACGGCAGGATATGGGTGAAATGTATATGCAGAGGGGTGTCGGGGTTTTAGAGAACTGTGCATTGTGCAGTCACAAGATAAATAGACTGCCAAAGATAATAACTACGCCCGGCAACAGGAGGCGTCTCGAGGTTGGGACCAACCGGCACGCCAACGATAGGATGAGTAAGTTTAAACCACGCTCATCCTCCCTCTGACAGTTCCCACTCAATGCTGGCCTATCTCTGTCAGAGTATTTAATGAAAAGCAAAGGATGTGTAACTCAGTTCTCTGTCTGCCCTGCGTGGTGACAGTGAGCCCGTATATACGAACATCATATTTACCATAAATGTGTTTGCATTAATTAAAGTACAAAGAAATCAGAAGTTACTCTGTGTTAACTGTTTTATTCCAATACCAGATTGAATTGACGCGATCCAACACTAGCAAGCTACCTATCCTGCCTGCTGTGTACTGGAGTCCTACCTAGCTAGAATCCAGTGTCTTTGCCTGCCAAACACCTGCCCTCACTGTCGTTAACAGAACTGAGGGAAAACCGTTCTCGGCAGGCAAGGGTAAAGTACACTGTCTACCACTGCTAGCTAGCTACAGGTGTTGTTGCCCAGCCTCTTCTGTGGGGTTCAGGGCATAAAATTCATACCTGCCAAATTTGGCGGGTGATCAATTTGCAGGGCTCTACAGTGTGAGCATTACATTCGTGAATAAAAAGTCAAGTATGAGTACGTTAGTCTGGCACTGTTTTCAAAGTATTTCTGTTTTGTTTCATAGCTGCTAATTGCTCAAATAAATACAAATCCTATATCCCACCTTGCACGGGAGCTGTGTTCGATGACTGAAGTGCTGATTCATTTTTGGAGACGCTGCGAACAGGCATAAAAGTTGATCTAATTTACAAAGTGAGACTTTGTCCTTGTTTTTCTTGGCAATATACATTGTTTTGTTCACAAGCTCTGTTTTTCCATAGGTAGTCTGCTGCTTCAACTGATAGTGAATTGACGCCCTGTCACACAGATGTGTGACAGGGCTCAAGTGGCCCCGTTACCACGGTAACCTCTCCCGCCCTTAAAGGGGCAGCTGAACATTTTCTATATTTTGATTAAAAGACTCGGGTCACTTTTTTTTTTTTTTTTTGCAGTATATTACATTACTTCTTCCTAATACATGTATTGTATTACAAACATTACAAAGTATGCTTGTTTTTTTGTGTGTAATTATGGCAACAACAAAAAAAATTGGCTAGTAAAAAATCTGAGTGGCTGGTAGATATTTTATTATCTACCTGCCACAGTGGCTGGTGGACCAAAACAGACACATTTCAGGTGGTCTTTTAAAACAGCTCTTACACAAAAAGGACATGATCATTATTTTCACAATTTCAGTATTATTCCAACCTCATAGTGTGGAAATGTACATAAAACAGGAAAATCACGTTTTTCACTGCACAGTGCCTTTAAAACAATAACTAGCTACCAAGCTTGGGACTGTTTTCAAAAAGCAAGACCTCATGACTTACAAATAGTAATTTACTTCCAATGCAATACTTTGACAGGTTAATAGATAGCTGTAAGAGTTAAGGTGTGTGTTTAAAGATGTTTTATTTAACTAGGCAAGTCGGTTAAGAACAAATTCGTATTTACAATGTCTGCCGAGGAACAGTGGGTTAACTGCCTTGTTCAGGGGCAGAAGGACAGATTTTTACCTTGTCAGCTCGGGGATTCGATCTAGCAACCTTTCGGTTACTGGCCCAACACTAACCGCTAGGCTACCTGCCGCCCCGATGTGTAATGTTAGCTGCCCCAAATAGTAAGCAGTTCACTTGTTTATTTCACATTTAGCCCCTCTATAGAGGTATTGTTTTCAGTCTACACTGTGTCCCTTTAGTTTTAAAGCCTCACCCTTTTGTAAGAATGTCTTAGGCAGAAATGACAATAGGTTCCTAACCTTCATTTTCAGGGTTTGCTTAAAGCTGTAATAGCCTACTTTTTGGTCGACCTGACCAAATCTACACAGAAATGTGAGTTATAGATCTGTAATTCTCATTGAAAGCAAGTTAAGAAGCAGTAGATATGTTATATGTCCACTGTTTCTATGCTTCCCGTTTAAAGTTTCATATTTGCGTCTTTTGGTTTTGTACACGAGCTGATAATCCTAGCCAGGTCAAAATGTCTATTCCTCATTTGTGATGTAAGGCCTAACTATCCAAATCACAGGAGGTTGGTGGCACCTTAAATTGGGGAGGACAGGCTCGTGGAAATGGCTGGAGCGGATCAATAGAATGTTATCAAACGCATGGTTTCCATGTGTTAATGCCGTTCCATTAGCGCTGTTGCGGCCATTAATATGAGCCGTCCTCCCCTCAGCAGCCTCCACTGATCTCTGGGCTCTCCAAACCTGTGTCTGGAGAGTGACAGTCCTGTGTGTTTTCACTCCAACCCTAATCTAGCACACCTGATTCTAATAATTAACTGTGGTTGGAGTGAACCTAGAGGGGGTAGCTCTCCAGGAACAGGGTTAGAAAGCCCTGGTGTAAACAATCTGCAGAAAGTCTCGGTGTAGGTTTTATGCACTGAATACAGGCCTTCATTCAATCCGCATCGCTGAACTTCATTTTTACAGCATGATTGAAATGTGAAGGCAATGTTCCTGCTTTAGCAGAGACTGCGTTCACGGTAAACACTGCATGTGTCGGCTCAATCTGAAATTACTTTTACATTTCTATCGGGGACTCTGTAACGCTTCAGTTTTGCAGATTGAATAGACCCCGTGGTTGTATTTCAGCCCCCCCCCCCCCCCCCCCAACTAAATCATCCTGTCTTGTGGGTACTTGCTACTAGGGCTGTGTGGAAAACCAACTTGTCCACTAGACATCAGCAAAATAGACATCTGCACTGTGCGTGACGCAACCACAGGTTAAGATGGCATAACTGGCCTTTTTGACCACATCTTTTTGTTTATCAAGCTTGACCAGAGGAAGCAGGGACGCGTGCGGTTTCCCTCTGCCCAAAATCTGTCCAATGCGTTCCGATTGGCTTATTTTGGACCTCAGCTTGTCGCCTGCCTTAACACCTTTGGTACAACAACTCCCGTTGTTAGTGCGGCAACATGCATATCTCGTCATTATATGCAGATCTCTGGCTTGACACAGCAGTAGAATCCAAAATGGAGAAGCATTTAATAATCCCATGTCATTGTGCCATAATGGTTTCTGAAAATCACCTCGCACGATGGAGTTTCAGTGGGTCTGACTATTTTATCAGATCCCCTTTCCTTGAAATGTGAAGCAAACAAGCTTGAATAGCGCAATCGTATGTGACCAAGTTAATGTACCAGGGAGTGGAAATGTAAGAGATATGAATGTAACAAAGTATCTTTTTTTTTAAATGTATTTGATCTTTACATTTTTGGACACACAGCGACACAATATTAAGGCCTTTTCTAAAAGCTTTTTTCCCCTTCTAATTGTAGGTAATTGTGGAAAAAGCCCCCAAAGCAAGGATAGGAGATCTGGACAAGAAGAAATACCTCGTGCCCTCTGACCTCACGGGTAGGTAACCAGTTATTATGGTTATGTGCCATCCATGTACCACATCTATATCACTCTCTTCAGAACTTTAATAGTTCAATTCATTTCTCTCTACTACAGTGGGCCAGTTCTACTTCCTCATCCGAAAACGAATCCACCTGCGGGCCGAGGACGCCCTGTTCTTCTTTGTAAACAACGTCATTCCTCCCACCTCAGCCACCATGGGCCTTCTATACCAGGTATGACTCCTCCCCGCTCCCTTCGAACGCTTTTCTGCTGCTTCCCCCCGCACCTGTACCCCCTGTATATAGCCTCGTTATTGTTCTTTTTTAGTTTATTTAGTAAATATTTTCTTAACTCTTCTTGAACTGCACTGTTGGTTAAGTAAGCACTTCACGGTAAGGTCTACACTTGTTGTATTTGGCGCATGTGACAGTTTGATTTGGATTGGGGATGCCTTTCAGGGAAGCCTCCCCCTCCTGTTTTGTCAACTCATACCAACACCTCTTTATTGTTCTCTCTTTCAGGAGCACCATGAAGAGGACTTTTTCCTCTACATTGCCTACAGTGATGAGAGTGTCTATGGAGACAGCCAAACGGAAGTCTAAACCCCTCCCCCCTTCGTCACCCAAGTCTTCTCCCCCAAACCTCCCTTAACTCCATTGAAATGCTATATCCAGCTCAGCAGCCTAGTTCCCCGAGCAAAGACGTCAGATGCACTTTCACTCCCCCTCCTTCCCTCATCCATCCATTTTTACCTCTTTAATACTCTTCGCACAGTCTGAATTTTATTTGCCTCCGGGTCGCCGAGATGGGGATTTCGGTTGAATGGTCCCGTGGCCAGTTTTCATAGTGCTTTAATCATGCTGAAATGGATAGAGGAGAGATGCCATTTTGAAATTAGTGTTAGAATTAGACCATATTACCAGTCATTATAAAGATGCGTGGAAAATAAAATGTAAACTTTGGATGTAGCGTTGATAGGTTAAATTCTGCTCCATTTGGCAATGATAAAATGTAATGTTTTACTAATGTATTAGTGCTGGTAAGATACTCTGACGACGTAGTGTATTTGACGTCTGACTGGAGTAGAATAGAATTCCGACTGAACAATCATCTTCCGCTTGTCTCCGCTTTCAGTGGTTAAAAAAAAATCTATATTTGGATTGATTACTATTATGATTCTTTATTGTACTTGTAATTTTTAGATGGCTTAATTTCTGAGAAGTATTGTAAAGCTCAGTGCAATTTTACTTTAAAAGTTTTGTTCTACTTTAAAAAAGTTAGAACTCGGTATAGCTGTTACTGGCACTCTCCACTCATGATAAAATGTGATGAAAAGCCAACTTTGTTTCCTGTCTTGTTACTATCTTTTTTCCCCTGACTTTTCCTGCATATCTCTACTGTATATGAACATATGGAAACAGTTTCCGCAACCATAGTCTTGAAAGTGGAGAACACACATTTCCCTCTTTATTTAGGCTATTCTCCTGTTCACACCTGAGCATTCAAAATGGAATCCGTTCGATCACTACACCAGACTGCACTCACTGTGGAGACATCCAATCCCATCATCACATAGAGACAGAAATTAGTATTAATCTTGCTATTGACCCAAGATTGAGTAGTGCTGAGGTAGTTTCCTCACCTTCACTGTCAGATTGGTTTAGTTTGGTATCAGTCTAGGTTGAAGATGGGGAAGAAGGTTAAGACAACGGAATTCTTATACCCCATAATGCTTTGCAACAATGGGACCAGCTATGCTAGTTAGCAGCAGCCAATTAATTTGTTTATTATGTAACGCTGCCGCATTGAAATATTACGTTGTCCTAACCTGCATATTTTCGACCTACATTACAGTTCCAGTCAAGTTTGGACACCTACTCATTCAAAGGTTTTTCTTTATTTGTACTATTTTCTACATTGTAGAATAATAGGGAAGACATCAACTATGAAATAACACATGGAATCATGTAGTAACCAAAAAAGTGTGAAACAAATCAAAATATATTTTAGATTCTTCAAAGTAGCCACCCTTTGCCTTGATGACAGCTTTGCACACTCTTGCCATTCTCTCAACCAGGTTCACCTGGAATGCTTTTCCAACAGTCTTGAGGGAGTTCCCACATATGCTGAGCACTTGTTGGCTGCTTTTCTTTCACTCTGGGGTCCAACTATTCCAAACCATCTCCATTGGGTTGAGGTTTGCTGATTGTGTAGGCCAGGTCATCTGATGCAGCACTCCATCACTCTCCTTCTTGGTCAAATAGCCCTTACACAGCCTGGAGGTGTGTTGGGTCATTGTCCTGTTGAAAAACAAATGATAGTCCCACTAAGCTCAAACCAGATGGGATGGCGTATCGCTGCAGAATGTTGTGGTAGCCATGCTGGTTAAGTGTGCCTTGAATTCTAAATAAATCACCTATAGTGTCACCAGCAAAGTACCCCAACATCATTACACCATCTCCCCAATGCTTCACGGTGGGAACCACACATGCAGAGAACATTCGTTCACCTAGTCTGCATTTCACAAAGACAGTAGTTGAAATCAAATTTTGACTCGTCAGACCAAAGGACAGATTTCCACCAGTCTAATGTCCATTGTTTGTGTTTCTCGGCCCAAGCAAGTCTTCTTATTGGTGTCCTATCGTAGTGTTTTCTTTGCAGAAATTTGACCACATGAAGGCCTGATTGATGCAGTCTCTGAACAGTTGATGTTGAGATGTGTCTGTTACTTGAACACTGTGAAGCATTTATTTGGGTTGCAATTTCTGTGGCTGGAAACTAATTGTGACGGAGAAGTCAGTCACTGGCTGCGGGCAGCATTTGGTACACTAACACACACACACACACACACATTCATCACGCCTCCCTGCTCCGTTATCAGCTACGTTAATAATGTGGGTCGAACTTAGCCTCTGCAGCAGAGGTAGTTCTGGGTCTTCCTTTCCTGTGGCAGTCCTCATGAGAGACAGTTTCATCATAGCGCTTGATGGTTTTTGCGACTGCACTTGAAGAAACTTTTAAAGTTATTGAAATTTTCCGGATTGACTGACCTTCATGTCTTACTAATGGACTGTCATTTCTCTTTGCTTATTTGAGCTGTTCTTGCCATAATATGGACTTGGTCTTTTACCAAATAGGGTTATCTTCTGTATACAATCCCTACCTTGTCACAACACAACTGATTGGCTCAAATGCATTAAGAAGGAAAGACATTTCACAAATGAACTGTTAACAAGACACACCTGTTAATTTAAATGCATTCCAGGTGACTACCACATGAAGCTGGTTGAGAGAATGCCAAGAGTGTGCAAAGCTGTCATCAAGGCAAAGGGTGGCTACTTTGAAGAATCACAAATATAAAATATATTTTGATTTGTTTAACACTTTTTTGATTACATTTTCATTTTTTATTTAACCTTTTATTTAACTACGCAAGTTAGTTGAGAACAAGTTCTTATTTACAATGATGGCCTACCGGGGAACAGTGTTCAGGGGCAGAACGACAGACCTCATCAGCTCGGGGATTCGATCCAGCAATCTTTCGGTTACTGGCCCAACACTATAACCAATAGGCTACCTGCCACCCTACATGAATCCATATGTGTTATTTCATTGTAGTTTTGATGTCCTCACTATTTTCTACAATGTAGAAAATAAACTCAGCAAAAAAAGAAACGTGCATTTTTCAGGACCCTGTCTTTCAAAAATAACTTGTAAAAATCCAAATAACTTCACAGATCTTCATTGTAAAGGGTTTAAACACTGTTTCCCATGCTTGTTCAATGAACCATAAACAATTAATGAACATGCACCTGGGGAATGGTCGTTAAGACACTAACAGCTTACAGACGGTAGGCAATTCATGTCACAGTTATGAAAACTTAGGACACTAAAGAGGCCTTTCTACTGACTCTGAAAAACACCAAAAGAAAGATGCCCAGGGTCCCTGCTCATCTGTGTGAATGTGCCTTAGGCATGCTGCAAGGAGGCATGAGGATTACAGATGTGACCAGGGCAATAAATTGCAATGTCTGTACTTTGAGATGGCTAAGACAGCGCTACAGGGAGACAGAACAGACAGCTGATCGTCCTCACAGTGGCAGACCACGTGTAACAACACCTGCACAGGATTGGTACATCCGAACATCACACCTGCAGGACAGGTACAGGATGGCAACAACAACTGCCCGAGTTACACCAGGAACGGACAATCCCTCCATCAGTGCTCAGACTGTCTGCAATAGGCTGAGAGAGGCTGTACTGAGGGCTTGTAGGCCTGTTGTAAGGCAGGTCCTCACCAGACATCACCGGCAACAACGTCGCCTATGGGCACAAACCCACCGTCACTGGACCAGACACAACTGGCAAAAAGTGCTCTTCATTGACGAGTCGCGGTTTTGTCTCACCAGGGGTCATGGTCGGATTTGCGTTTATCGTCGAAGGAATGAGTGTTACACCGAGGCCTGTACTCTGGATCAGGATCGATTTGGAGGTGGAGGGTCCATCATGGTCTGGGGCGGTGGGTCACAGGATCATCGGACTGAGCCTGTCATTGCAGGCAATCTCAACGCTGTGCGTTACAGAGAAGCCATCCTCCTCCCTCATGTGGTACCCTTCCTGACATGACCCTCCAGCATGACAATGCCACCAGCCATACTGCTCGTTCTGTGAGTGATTTCCTGCATGACTGGAATGTCAGTGTTCTGCCATGGCCAGCGAAGAGCCCGGATCTCAATCCCACTGAGCACGTCTGGGACCTGTTGGATCGGAGGGTGAGGGCTAGGTCCATTCTCCCCAGAAATGTCTGGGAACTTGCAGGTGCCTTGGTGGAAGAGGGGGTAACATCTCACAGCAAGAGCTGGTAAATCAGGTGCAGTCCATGAGGAGGAGATGCACTGCAGTACTTAATGCAGCTGGTGGCCACACCAGATACTGACTGTTACTTTTGATTTTGTTCAGGGACACACTATTCCATATCTGTTAGTCACATGTCTGTAGAACTTGTTCAGTTGTTGAATCTTATGTTCATACAAATATTTACACATGTTAAGTTTGCTGAAAATTAACGCAGTTGACAGTGAGAGGACATTTCTTTTTTTGCTGAGTTTAGTAAAAATAAAGAAAAACTCTTGAATGAGTAGGTGTGTCCAAACTTTTGACTGGTACTGTATATTCAAAAGTATTTGGACACCCCATCAAATTAGTGGATTTGGCTATTTCAGCCACACCCGTTTCTGACAGGTGTATAAAATCGAGCACACAGCCATGCAATCTCCATAGACAAACATTGGCAATAGAATGGTCCGTACTGAAGAGCTCAATGACTTTCAATGTGGCACCGTCATAGGATGCCACCTTTCTGTAGCACATAACAATCGTTGTTACAACACTCATTACCGAGTTCCAAACTGCCTCTGGAAGCAGTCAGCACAAGAACTGTTTGTCAGCCTAAGATTACAATGCGCAATGCCAAACGTCGGCTAGAGTGGTGTAAAGCTCGCCGCCATTGGTGCTCCCGAGTGGCGCAGCGGTCTAAGGCATGGCATCTCAGTGCTAGAGGCGTCACTACAGACACCCTGGTTCGAATCCAGGCTGTATCACAGCCTGCCATGATTGGGAGTCCCATAGGGCGGCGCACAATTGTCCCAGCGTCGTCCGGGTTTGGCCGGTGTAGGCCGTCATTGTAAATAAGAATTTGTTCTTAACTGACTTGCCTAGTTAAATAAAGGTTAAATAAAAACATATATATGTTCAATTGGACTCTGGAGCAGTGGAAACGCGTTCTCTGGAGTGATAAATCACGCATCACCATCTGGCAGTCTGACAGACAAATCTGGGTTTGGTGGATGATAGGAAAATGCTATCTGTCCCAATGCATAATGCCAACTGTAAGGGAATAATGGTCTGGGGCTGTTTTTCATGGTTCGGACTAGGCCCCTTAGTTCCAGTAAAGGGAAATCTTAATGCTACAGCATACAATGACATTATAGACGATTCTGTGCTTCCAACTTTGTGGCAACAGTTTGGGGATGGCCCTTTGCTCTTTCAGCATGACAATGCACCTGTGCAAAAAGCGAGGTCCATACAGAAATGGTTTGTCTAGATCAGTGTGGAAGAACTTGCCTGTGAGGAATGAACTGTGGCTGGGGAGCCCCTTGAAGGAAAGGAAATGATGCATTATGAAAGGAAATAGTACTATGAACAACCTGTATATACATTATTAAAATAAATTACTTTAAAGGGTTATCCACCATTAGAGTCTAAATCCTCTATACCAGGGATCATCAACTCGATTCAGCCGTGGGATAATATTTTTACTTGAGTGGATGGTAAGGAAGCCAGAACATAATTATAAATAATTTGTTGACTGCAAATTTACCCAAACAGATATATTTGACTTAAACATAATTTCAAACCTTGCATACAATCACATATATCTCTATTATGCATCGGAATACATTGGAACAGATATCCAAAATAAAAATCACCTGGAGCTGATTTGCTGGGGGCCCAAATAAAATATACTGTAGGCTTACTTGATGACTGTCAGTTGTGTAATCTGTCTGCATATGAAACATACAAGCGCCATTTCTTTTCACAGTCTTTACATTATAGGTGTCATACGTGCACACCGCTCCATCTTATCAGTGTGCTGTTGAACCATGTTCTGTGTGCCTGCCCTAGATACTCAAAGCAGTGTGAGGTTTTTTCTGTGCAGTGGGAGGGACTGGGAGATATTAAAGCCCTGATGAAGAGTATAGGTTTTGATGAAGATAAAATAACGAAATAAAAGTTCCCAAATTTGCAATCAAGTTCATGTGTTTTCTGCAAACAACGTTTTTTGTGGTATCTGTACTTTGCTTTAGTATTTATATTTTTTGACAACTTTTATATTTAAAACCAAATACTTTGACTTTTACTCAAGTAGTATTTTACTGGCTGACTTTCACTTTTACTTGAGTCATTTCTTTACTTTACTCTCAAGATCCTCTGAGAAGTACTGAATAGAAACCCCAACTCCCAGGGCTCCACAGACGTCAAAACAGGAAGCGTCCTTTCACACCGGAAGTCTATCAGTTCGAAAAAAAACTAATTTATGAAAGCGAAATTCATAATATAGAACCAAAGTTACAGTTTTCCATAGCATAACAAATGTTCCCCTTTATAATCCACACCAAAAAACACACACCAAGCGGAGACAAAAGTTTTCATCTTGGAAAACTCGCAAAGCAACGAAAGTAAGTTCTCTGTTTACAACTTCGCACCTGCTGGCCCTTCATCGATCTAACATTAACAATGTAACGTTAGCTAGCTGCTAGCATAGCCAGATCAGATGCAATGCAACGTTAGCTAGGTGGGGGTGAATGCATGCAATTTATTATTTCTATTAACAACATAGTAAATATTAAAAAAACACGTGTCAGTTCCTAGCAATTATTGTCACCGTTTGCTGTTGCTGCCTGTAACTGTATTTACTAACCATATTTTCTCAATTGATTCTGCTGCATGCAGCTGGCCCCTCCACTTCCTGTCACCATGCCTGCTCTGCAGGACAGACCGAAGCTGTCCAACGCCATGGCCAGAGCCCTCCACAAACACATTATGAGAGAAAGAGACCGCAAAAGACAGGGTGAGATATCACAAGGCTGGCTTGGGTTGACAACTGCATTTCTTCCCAACCATAACCAAAAAGCCAGATTTTTTTCCCACAATTATGTTGTTGTAATTGGTGTCTCTTTTCTTCCAAATCTTAGAGGAGGAAGAGGTGGACAAGATGATGGAGCAGAAGATGAAAGAGGAAGAAGAGCGAAAGAGAACAAAAGAGATAGAGGAGAGGATGTCACTGGAAGAGACGAAAGAACAGGTCAGAGAAAGTCATTACAAAAAGATGGGACATAACGAACTTCAGAGGATGGGCTTTCTCACCTTAACCCTCTGATACATTCCCTTTTCCTCCTCACAGGTGATGAAGATGGGGGAGAAGCTGCAGGGACTGCAGGAGGAGAAGCATCAGCTCTTCCTCCAGCTGAAGAAGGTCCTGCACGAGGAGGAGAAGAGGCGCAGGAAGGAGCAGAGGTGAGAGGAAGGGAGCCTCTGACTCCTCAGGTGCATCTCAATAGTCAAGCTTCCTTAATGTTAGTGTAGCTTGATAAAATAAGGTCAGTAAGCCACATTATATTATTGAAATGCAACCGTCCCAGTTTGGAGTAGGAATGAGATTGTAATAAGGCCATATATAAAGGATTTGCAGATTGTTAGAAATCTCCTGTCAGATATCTCACCTGTTTTTACCTCTCCTGCAGTGACATCACAACACTGACGTCAGCCAGCTACCAGTCCAGTCTAACCATGCACACAGGACAGCATCTCCTCAACATCCAAGGTAAGCTATACACGTGTTCATGACTGTCATCTCCTAAGTAATTACATTAAATGAACATCAAAATAACGTGGTCATTTTCCGGACGCATTTATCACAAGCTGTTTACTTTGAACACATGAATTCAATATATGTGGCACTGGCCCACAATTAGTCTATCCACAAATGACTTCTGAGGTTCCCACCGGTCACTACACCATACTCCCTCATCACTTTTTTTGTTCTCTCTAACCTCTATCAGGCAGTCCAGTCAGTCACAACAGGCCCGGGGCTCTCATGTCGGAGCGCAGTAAGCAGTTGTTTCCAACACCTGTCATCCCGGTGAGTCGCAACTGGGTGGCACTCTGCATGTGTAATGTCTCATCTAACCACTAGATGTCGCTATTGTAATGGCCATCTTTTTATCAAGCAAACTTCAATTATAGTTGATGTCAGAAGTTTACATACACTTAGGTTGGAGTCATTAAAACTCGTTTTTCAACCACTTCACAAATTTCTTGTTAACAAACTATAGTTTTGTTAAGTCGGTTAGGACATCTACTTTGTGCAGGATACAAGTAATTTTTCCAACAATTGTTTACAGACAGATTATTTAACTTATAATTGTGTGGGGGTGCTTTGCTGCAGGAGGGACTGGTGCACTTCACAAAATAGATGGCATCATGAGGATGGAAAATGATGTGGATATATTGAAGCAACATCTCAAGACATCAGTCAGGAAGTTAAAGCAGGGTTGCAAATGGGTCTTCCAAATGGACATTGACCCCAAGCATACTTCCAAAGTTGTGGCAAAATGGCTTAAGGACAACAAAGTCAAGGTATTGGAGTGGCCACCACAAAGCCCTGACCTCAATCCTATAGAACATTTGTGGGCAGAACTGAAAAGGCATGTGCGAGCAAGGAGGCCTACAAACCCGACTTAGTTCCACCAGCTCTGTCAGGAGGAATGGGCCAAAATTCACCCAACTTATTGTGGGAAGCTTGTGGAAGGCTACCCGAAACGTTTGACTCAAGTTAAACAATTTAAAGGCAATGCTACCAAATACTAATTGAGTGGATGTAAACTTCTGACCCACTGGGAATGTGATGAAAGAAATAAAAGATGAAATAAATCATTCTCTCTACTATTATTCTGACATTTCACATTCTTAATTTAAAGTGGTGATCCTCACTGACCGAAGACAGGGAATTTTTACTAGGATTAAATGTCAGGAATTGTGAAAAACTGAGTTTAAATGTATTTGGCTAAGGTGTATGTAAACTTCTGACTTCAATTGTATATCTTGGCATCAATAGTGTCAATAAAGTGAGTTCCAGGCAACAGCATTCGGACCAAGCTGGAATCAAATCCTTAACTCTAGTTACAAACACCACCCACTGAAACATGGTAAATGTCAGTGATGTCAACAACAGACACATAACCCATGCTCTGTGTGACTGCTTATAGAGTGACCGTTTCACTCTCCTCGCTCCACAGGGCCGCCACTACCAGAGCCAGCCTGGATTCAGTGCGGGCCCGGCGGAGCACGGCCAGTTCGGTGGCAGTCAGTCGGTCCACGAGAGCTACGGCGTGGCCCAGACGCAGCACCCCTCCAGCTACGCCCCCGGCCCCTCTGTACCTGTCAGCTTCGCCACTAGCTCCCAGATCAGAGGTAGCATGTGTGTGCAAGCTGAATATGAATGCCTCCGACAGGAAATGCCATTGTGGACTATGTAGTAATTAAAATTGCTAATCACGAGAGCATCCTGACAGTATTAGTTTCCACAGTCTGACTCTTGCTGTCTGTCTCCGGTCCAGGTGCGTCTGCGTTCCAGGCCATGCAGTACCTTCCTCATCAACAGCCTGGCTACGCTGTTCACAGTCACTTCACCTCCCAGCAGGGATTCATCCCTGGTGCTGGAATACCCCTTCAGAAGCAGTTGGAACATGCCAACCAACAGTCTGGCTTCACTGACGGGGTAAGACCATTGGTCAGACAGATGGGGAGGAAGATGCTCTTTCAAGACGTGCACATTATAAGGTTAAGTTTTCTATTCAACCACTAAACCTAGTTGTGAATCTGTTTTAATTAAAGTGCATATTGCACAAATTCAAGTCTGAGTTGTCCTTGATACTCCTTGATACAGTTGAAGTCGGAAGTTTACATACTTAGGTTGGAGTCATTAACTTGTTTTTCCACCACGCCACAAATTTCTTGTTAACAAACTATAGTTTTGGCAAGTCAGTTAGGACATCTACTTTGTGCATGACACAAGTAATTTTTCCAACAATTGTTTACAGACAGATTATTTAACTTATAATTCACTGTATCACAATTCCAGTGGGTCAGAAGTTTTCATACACTAAGTTGACAGTGCCTTTAAACAGCTTGGAAAATTCCAGAAAATTATGTCATGGATTTAGAAGCTTCTGATAGGCTAATTGACATCATTTGAGTAAATTGGAGGTGTACCTGTGGATGTATTTTAAGGCCTACCTTCAAACTTAGTGCCTCTTTGTTTGACATTATGGGAAAACCAAAAGAAATCAGCCAAGACCCCAGAAAAAGAATTGTAGACCTCCACATGTCTGGTTCATCCTTGGGAGCAATTTCCAAACGCCTGAAGGTACCACGTTCATCTGTACAAACAATAGTACGCAAGTATAAACACCATGGGATCACGCAGCCGTCATTCCGCTCAGGAAGGAGACGCGTTCTGTCTCCTAGAGATGAACGTACTTTGGTGCGAAAAGTACAAATCAATCCCAGAACAACAGCAAAGGACCTTGTGAATATGCTGGTGGAAGCAGGTACAAAAGTATCTATATCCACAGTAAAACGAGTCCTATATCGACATAACCTGAAAGGCCGCACAGCAAGGAAGAAGCCACTGCTCCAAAATCGCCATAAAAAAGCCAGACTATGGTTTTCAACTGCACATGGGGACAAAGATCGTACTTTTTGGAGAAATGTCTGGTCTGATGAAACAAAAATATAACTGTTTGGCCATAATGACCATCATTATGTTTGGAGGAAAAAGGGGGAGGCTTGCAAGCCGAAGAACACCATCCCAACCGTGAAGCACGGGGGTGGCAGCATCATGTTGTGGGGGTGCTTTGCTGCAGGAGGGACTGGTGCACTTCACAAAATAGATGGCATCATGAGGATGGAAAATTACGTGGATATATTGAAGCAACATCTCAAGGCATCAGTCAGGAAGTTAAAACTTGGTCGCAAATGGGTCTTCCAAATGGACAATGACCCCCAAGCATACTTCCAAAGTTGTGGCAAAATGGCTTAAGGACAACAAAGTCAAGGTTTTGGAATGGCCATCACAAAGCCCTGACCACAAAGCCCTGACCTCAATCCTATAGAAAATGTGTGGGCAGAACTGAAAAAGTGTGTGCGAGCAAGGAGGCCTACAAACCTGACTCATTTACACCAGCTCTGTCAGGAGGAATGGGCCAAAATTCACCCAACTTATTGTGGGAAGCTTGTGGAAGGCTACCCAAAACGTTTGACCCAAGTTAAACAATTTAAAGGCAATGCTACCAAATACTAATTGAGTGTATGTAAACATCTGACCCACTGGAAATGTGATGAAATAAATAAAAGCTGAAATAAATAATTCTTTCAACTATTATTCTGACATTTCACATTCTTAAAATAAAGTTGTGATCCTAACTGACCTAA
The DNA here is from genome assembly GCF_965601325.2 of Salmo salar. Classification (NCBI taxonomy): domain Eukaryota; kingdom Metazoa; phylum Chordata; class Actinopteri; order Salmoniformes; family Salmonidae; genus Salmo; species Salmo salar. The sequence goes on along the minus strand of NC_138297.1, from coordinate 17,514,565 downwards.
GACAGGGAATTTTTACTAGGATTAAATGTCAGGAATTGTGAAAAACTGAGTTTAGATGTATTTGGCTAAGGTGTATGTAAACTTTCGACTTCAACTGTACCTCTTGTCCTTTCCTTGTGTTTCTCTAAACTCCTGTTGTTTTAGGGTGCTATGAGACCCATGCACCCCCAAGCCCTCCATGCATCTGTTGCTGGCCTGCTGCCCACCCCCTCCTTGGCTGTCCAGATCCCCACTCCAAAGGTACCTCTCAGCCACCCCTCCCCACCTCTCACTGTTACTGCCCACTGTTGACCCACCACCCCATCAGAAATATCGGTGCATCTGAAAGTGTTTGTTTTTTTTAAAGTGGATTGCTTTGCTCATTGTTGTAGTATAGATTGAAAAGTGATTGTATTTTTGTTTTGTACAATTTGTCCAAGCTCTCATAGCTAAAGTCAGAGTAAAACCAGTGTGAATCTTGAATATGAATTAATCTTTATAGTGAACGCATACATTTTTTTTAATATATCACCTGAAATTCTATTTCAATTATGACTTGGTCATTTGAAATATGGATGGTTTGTCTTAAAGTTCTTAACTATTGCTTAGTAACATTTAATTGACGTTTCGTCCACCAGGCACCTTTCCAGAGCTCTCCCCAAACGGCTCCCCGCCATGCCTTCCTCCCTCATGCCCAGAGTTCACAGAGGTTCTATCACCACAGCAAGTAACCACGGTTACCTGCCTAAACTATCTCCCCTGGGAGTTCTTATCGTTCAGATTTCATTGGCTCACTCAAGATTCGTGAAGACTGGAATTATGGCATAGTCAACTTGGATTATGATGGTTGATTGTAAAGCCCAAACCCACAGGCTTGACTTTAATATTTATTGTATAGTTCATTTTATTACTGCTGTATTACTTTAGTTTTAGTGGCCTAAATGTTCTAGGAAACTTCTCTCCAGAAACTGTATAGTGTTTTACTTTCTCCTTTTTTTATTGTGTGTTTGGATGTATTACCTCAAACTGTCCTCAAAACAAATAAAAAAAAATATCACAATTTGACAATTTGTCTTTAATTTTGTTTGGGGCGTGAGAGGTCCCGCACAGTTTGGACTTCTTTGTGAATACAATAAAGCAAAAAACATGCCATAACTTTCTCATGAGTTTGTACAAAGTAATAATGGGTCAAATACTTGGTGCCTCTCCCTATAGGTGACCCAGTGTGTCTACTAGCTAGCTACCTGCTCTGTTGGCAGTCTCTAAGGGTCTTTGCCTAGGTGTCGAGGGAAATGGAAGATAAGGGGCTGATTGTGGTTCCTAAGTTCTTTGCTGAAAGGTCCTGTACGTGGTCTCAATCAGATACTTGTGAAAGACTGAAATTAAACACTGGAATTGGCATGCGAGTTTCCTTTCTCCCAAATGCTACTCTGAAAGGTCTGATCCTGGCATCTTATAACAGACAAGTTTAGGTGATATACGATACACACAATATTGAATAGGACATATGGGGCTCATTCAGAAGGGCGGATCACTCTGAAAATCATATAGTAATGTATAGACCTGACAAGTCTCCATTGTTACATTGAAAATGGTGCCAGTTCTATATTTCTATTGCAACATTACGAGCACAGCGCTCCCGCTGAATGAGCTCCTAAACAGAACAGCATCACTCATCATAAATCTAGAGTTGAAGAAGCCCTTGATCAATCAGGAGAGAATTTACAAAAAAGACATTTGAGACATTTCCACCAGCCCTCCCCTGACTGTAGGTGCAGTAGCTACCTACGCCCGTACAGGCGGCATGTTTCTGAGAGCACTTCTTTCTCCATTTCCTCTCTCTCCGTTAGTCTGTACTGGTGCTGACTTGTATTGTGTGTGTGTGTGTGTGTGTGTGTGTGTGTGTGTGTGTGTGTGTGTGTGTGTGTGTGTGTGTGTGTGTGTGTACTGGTGCTGACTTGTATGCTGTGTGTACTGACTTGTATGCTGTGTGTTTGTGTACTGGTGCTGACTTGTATGCTGTGTGTGTGTGTACTGGTGCTGACTTGTATGCTGTGTGTGTACTGACTTGTATGCTGTGTGTGTGTGTACTGGTGCTGACGTGTGTGTGTGTGTGAGTACTGGTGCTGACGTGTGTGTGTGGTGTGTGTGTGTGTGTACTGGTGCTGACTTGTGTGTGTGTGTGTGTGTGTGTGTGTACTGGTGCTGACTTGTATGCTGTGTGTGTGTGTGTACTGGTGCTGACTTGTATGCTGTGTGTGTGTGTGTGTGTGTGTGTGTGTGTGTGTATATATATATATAGAGAGAATGTTTTGACTGTTTGCAATTTCCAATTATTTATTGAAATAAGTTTCCAATTTCACCCAGAGAAGGGTGAGAAAGTACAGAGGGAGAGAGTTGACGAAAAAGAAAAAAAGAAAGAAGAAGAGAGAATAGCATTGACATGGCCGTATTCCCTCCTTTTTCAGATCCAGTGCATCTTGTTAACCCCTGAAAGAGAGTGGGGAGGACAAGGAAAGTACAGGGGTAGGATAGGTAGAAAACGAGAAAAAGGGGAAAAGAGCAAGAAGAAGTGAATGAGGAAGAAAGAAAAAAAGCGGACAGTGTAATTGAGTGTGCAGCAATACAAAACAGTTCACAAGTTCTTTGAGGTACAGTACACACTCCAAACACAAAGATCCGTTCACACATCAAAATACAGTAACCAACAGCACATTCAACAACCTTGACCTCACATTTCATATCCAGTGGTATTCAAAGTTGGGGTCGCGGCAGAACTTCAGTGGGGTCGGTACTCTTCATTTTTCAAATTAAAGGGAGACTTCAGGATTTTGGCAATGAGGCCCTTTATCTACTTCCCTAGAGTCAGATGAACTTGTGGATACCATTTTTATGTCGATGCACATTATGTAGGAAGTTAGAGGTAGTTTAGCGAGCTAATGATAACTAGTATCAGCACAATTACTGGAAGTCTATGGGTATCTGAGTCTATGGGTACCTGCTAGCATGCTAGCAGATACCCATACACTTCGTCATTGCGCTAACGCTAGTTAGCAATTGCACGCATAGACATAAAACTGGTAAACACAGGTTCATCTGACTCTGGGAAAGTAGATAACAGGCCTCATTGCCAAAATCCCGAAGTATCCCTTTAAGAGTACTGATTATTGCATGGGACAATATACAAACCTTTTGAGAAAGATCATTAGAAAAATACAATTTTATGGACTAAATGTATTTATTGGTTTCTTTTCATTTTGATTAGAGACGAATGCAATGAATTTAAGGTTATTTGTTTATGTAAAACAATTTAACTGATTTTAAGGCTGTGTCAGTAGATTTGGGCCGGGGTTGCGAGAAATTCTTGGGGAAAAAAATTGTGTCACCACTGAAAAAGTTAGAAAACCACTGAAATACACCATTACACTCACACAAATACACCAAGCATGGGAAGCTATATAAAAACAACTCTTTATACAAGATATATGTATATATATATATATATATATATATATATATATATATATACACACATATACACACATTGTGCTTGTACATAAATACCGTAAATGAATAATAACAAGTAAGTAGTAAGTGCATAAGGGGTAGAAAAGTCCATTGCTGTAACATATTGCTTCACAAGTACCCTTCAGAGATTGAATTAACATGTAAGACATCCTCAGTATACAGTCCAGTTATTTCCCCATGTTTTTCAAAACAGACATATGCTGTAGTCAGCATAAAGACTACACAGCCTAGTAAATTAATTAATAAAGTAGCCTGTGTGGCAGCCAAAGCGTTTCAGGATGTTGTTAGGCAAAGTAAAGAGTGTACCTAGCCTTGGCTGATAAATAAACATACAAATAAATTGCATGGCATGACACACACATTCCACACATGTCCAGCCACTTTTGTCACAGGCAGTGTGTGTACGACTGAGGTGAGGGGTGACAGGTAGGTCGGTTGGGATACAGAAAGCGTCTGTGTTTACCTGTAGTGTCTTATTTAGCCATGGCCTTGATGGCAACTGCAGCCTCCTCATTCATTGCAGACAGAACAGTGATCTGGGAAACAAACAAAAATGATTTTAAAATGATTATTATTATAAGAAGAACAACAACTTTGCAGGTGTAGTGGAAGTAAACTAGGTGTGGCCATCTTAGGCTGTGACATCATCCCCTTCCCTGAGACTTGAAGTAACTGTAACCCCCCAAACCATAACACTTTAACTTTTACAGCTGGTTGACTTGGGAATGCAGAGAGCTGCTGGGAGTATGGTACAGTCTTACTGATGAATTCCATGTATCTCTAGTGCTGCCAATACTCATTGTTAACTGTGAAGTGAGGGCATTTGTTTGCTCTGCTAAGCCAGTGTGTGCTCTGATATTTTGAACAGTTTGTGACAGGGACATTCAATTCCCAGAAGTATACGGGTTCAATGTGACAATAGCAGCTGTAATGGGTTATCAATAAAACATCACGATAAATTGCAGAGCGTTTGATTTGTTTTCCGGGGGGCTTGGAAACCCGCAGCTTCTCTAAAACCATTGACAACTGAGTGCCGGTTTCAAGGGATTATTATAGAAATATTAACTATTTGGTTGTAATGTCATCACGTCTTGAAGAGCATTGTCAGAACTACAAATGTCAGATTATTCCATGCAAAACAATTGTGCACATTTAGCTCTATCATCAGAATTATAAACCTACAGAAAGTAGGCATAACTGCATGCTTTCCATGATCAGTAAACATCCATTGATCATGTAATTTCAGATACATGAGGGTAGAGCCTCAACATATCTCTCAAAATTGGCCACCATTAAATGGATATTTGAGTGATATAAGTGAACTTTACCTGACAAGTACGAGTGGTTTAGGTTCATTTCCCATCCTTTTTGGGGTCTGCCTGTCAAGCAGCAGAAGGGTGCATTTGCCAATGTCACGTTACTGATGGCTGATAATATTTACTTTGCAAGCTACTAGTATAAACTTTTTACAGTTGGCTACACATAGTGGTTGGTTAGTAGAAATAATGTACTTTTTTCTCCAACCAACACAGGCCTACTTGGCAAAGTTAGCAAACATTATCCCCTTTTCAACATTGTTTTTAAATAGTGTTTAATCACGATTGCTGCTGACAGACAGACTACATTGATTGATGGGCCACGTCAAATTGGCTAGCTAGCTAATAACATACAGTTGAAGTCGGAAGTTTACATAGCCAAATACATTTCAACTCAGTTTTTCACAATTCCTGACATTTAATCCTAGTAAAAATTCCGTCTTCGGTCAATTAGGATCAACACTTTATTTTAAGAATGTGAAATGTCAGAATAATAGTAGAGAGAATGATTTATTTCAGCTTTTATTTCTTTCATCACAATCCCAGTGGGTCAGAAGTTTACATACACTCAGTTAGAATTTGGTAGCATTGCCTTTACATTTTTTAACTTGGGTCAAACATTTTGGGTAGCATTCCACAAGCTTCCCACAATAAGTTGGGTGAATTTTGGCCCATTCGTCCTGACAGAGCTGGTGTAACTGAGTCAGGTTCGCAGGCCTCCTTGCTCACACACACTTTTTCGGTTCTGCCCACACATTTTCTATAGGATTGAGGTCAGGGCTTTGTGATGGCCACTCCAATACCTTGACTTTGTTGTCCTTAAGCAATTTTGCCACAACTTTGGAAGTATGCTTGCAGTCGTTGTCCATTTGCGTCCAAGCTTCAACTTCCTCACTAATGTCTTGAGATGTTGCTTTAATATATGCACATCATTTTCCTCCCTCATGATGCCATCTATTTTGTGAAGTGCACCAGTCCCTCCTGCAGCAAAGCACCCCCACAACATGATGCTGGCACCCTCGTGCTTCACGGTTGGGATGGTGTTCTTCGGCTTGCAAGCCTGTGGATATAGATACTTTTGTTCCTGTTTCCTCCAGCATCTTCGTTGTTCTGGGATTGATTTGCACTTTTCGCACCGAAGTACGTTCATCTCTAGGAGACAGAACGTGTCTCCTTCCTGAGCGGAATGACGACTGCTTGGTCCCATGGTGTTTATACTTGCGTACTATTGTTTGTACAGATGAACGTGGTACCTTCAGGTGTTTGGAAATTGCTCCCAAGGATGAACCAGACTTGTGGAGGTCTACAATTTTTTTCTGAGGTTTTGGCTGATTTCTTTGGATTTTCCCATGATGTCAAGCAAAGGGGCATTGAGTTTGAAGGTAGGCCTTGAAATACATCCACAGGTACACCTCCAATTGACTCAAATTATGTCAATTAGCCTATCAATTTTCCAAGCTGTTTAAAGGTACAGTAAACTTAGTGTATGTAAACTTCTGACCCACTGGAATTGTGAGTGAGTTTAAGTTAAATAATCTGTCTGTAACCAGTTGTTGTAAAAATTACTTGTGTCATGCACAAAGTAGATGTCCTAACCGACTTGCCAAAACTATAGTTTGTTAACAAGAAATTTGTGGAGTGGTTGAAAAACAAGTTTTAATGACTCCAACCTAAGTGTATGTAAACTTCCGACTTCAACTATATCAAGTCAATATGGCTCGTTAACAAGCAAACTTTCAGGGGATAAACTAGATGGCTATATCCAAATATTGTTTGATTTGCTTGCCATCTATAGTGGTGATGACAGTAGTCCGACTGACAACTTTACCAGGATGAAGACAAGCTCTTTCCCGAAAGGAATTCTTTACCAGGATGAACCATCCTTTACCAGGATGAAGACAAGCTCTTTCCCGAAAGGAATTCTTTACCAGGATGAAGCATCCTTTACCAGGATGAAGCAAGCTAAATGACACATGTTGTTTGCTTTAGCTAGCTAGCTAGCTACATGCCAAATGGATCTGGTTACCCTCACATATCTGAAAAAAAGATGCTGAATTGATCTTTACTGATTGCTGTATAACTCTGATGATAGAGCTAAATGTGAAATAATCGGAAATGTGTAGTTCTGACTATGCTCTTCAAGAGGTGATGATGAGCTGGAGGTCTCCTTGCCCCCCAGCAGACAAATCAAATTCTATTGTGACGTTTTATTGATAACGACCTTTAAGTAAGTAATTTCCACCAAACACACACCGAGTACATGGATCAGAAGAAGAGAGGAAAACATGAATCAGAATGTCTATCTACACACCTGATTAGAGCTATGCAACACTCTTACAAAACCATAACGCTAAAAAGGGACATATGTCGTCCGGGTTTGGCCGGTTTAGGCCGTCATTGTAAATTAGAATTTGTTCTTAACTGACTTGCCTCGTTATTAACAAAAGGTTCAATAAAAAAAAACAATGTAATTTTCTCTCCAGGGAGAATCATAGAAGAACAAGAAAAACCAAGAACAAGAAGAGAGGAAACGGGAACACCACTGACCAGGATCTCCTCTCCAGCGTCGTACTTGGTTTCGATCTCTTTGCCCATGTCTCCCTCTGGCATCTTCAGGTCCTCTCTCACCTCACCACTGTCCTGGAGCAGAGACAGGTAACCATCCGTGATCCCAATCAACTGCAGGGGGAAGTGAGGAGGGAGGGAAAGGATAAGAAGAGATGAGAATAAGGTTGTGTTATGATGACAGAAAAGATAAGAGACAATGTATGAAATAGGCTCTTTGTTTTAGTTTCTGCACCTTTTGTGAATGCCAATGCACTGCCAGTCTACCAATTTCAGCTCTTTTGTGCCCTCCAATCAACCGACTGTCACCCCAACCCACAGTGCCAAAGTCTCCCAGCCCAAAAAGAATGAAAATGAGCACAGGAGAAAGAACAGCTACCTACTTGAGGTTCCCTATCCAGCTCTAAGGACCATGAAAAAGTTTGGAACATGTGCTGGTGTTGATCAAAAGGCATTCCATTCTAGTGTTTTACTAAATAACGACCTTCCTCTACATCAGCACAAATGCTACGACGCGTTCCTCTACCCTGATGGACTTTCCCTCACCTTCCCACTGGATTGGTACAGGAAAAATGCTGATGTCTCCACTTAGCCTGTTAATAGACTAGAGGGAGTTTCCACGATACTGTTGACACCTAATCAATCCCCTCAGATCTTCCAGTGTGCGTCAACAAGGGCAGGTCTACACCTGTTATATTCGCCGCATGTGAGAAATGAAATTGGATTTGATTTGAGGCAGGGGCGTGAGTCAGGGAATTAGAAATAGGGAATCAGAATATCAAGGGACATCTATTATTTGATTAGATTTTTACCAGTGAAGTGGCCATTCAGTTAGAGAGTGAGTTTTGGGTAACTGGCCATCTCACTCAAACTGGCAATACCTCTTTCTCTCTACTTCTCCCTCTCTCCCTCCGTCCTTTCTGTCCTCCTCACTACTTTGGCCCTTCACCTGGTAGTCCAGTCTCTTGATGTTGGGGACGTCCATGTTGTGGGTGGAGGGACAGATATCCTCATACTTCTTGCCGTTGAAGATGTCAATACCAACCATGTGGACCTGCCCATAAAGAAAACAAAACACAAAACTGTTTATGGAGCTGGCAGACACACAGCACATAGACACACAGCACATAGACAAACAGCACAGACAAACAGCACATAGACAAACAGCACATAGACAAACAGCACATAGACACACAGCACATAGACAAGACATATAGTGTGAACTTCAGGATAACGCTGCAAATGTGAGAAAGTCTTCTTCTTTTGACTGGAGGAACGCCTTACCGAATTCAAGATAACAGCCACTCTTTCTCATTACTCTGATCAATGTAATTATGTCTGCATGGAGCACATCTTTATAATCACTATTAGCCAGAGCTAGAAAAATGGTTACAGTCAGGCACCACTGACCTTAGCGTGGCCGTGTTTTCCGGTCTTGGAGGTGGACATCTCCACGATCTTGCAGGGTCGTCCCTTCAGCACCACGAAGCCGTTCTTGCGCAGGGCCGAGCACTGCTGGGGGAAGGTGGCGGATGCCCCGGCATCCCCTGTCTGGAAGTCGACGTCTGCGTCTGCCATACCTGCTCCCGAACCCATGATGTCACAGCGGGGAGAGGGAAGGGGGGATATGGAGAGAGGTTAACGAGGACTAAGAACTGGTTAATGACACTGCTGGTAATGACATCACTGGTAATGGCATCACTCAAATACTGAGGAGTCCTGGGGTAGAAGTCATGGGGAGGGGGATGGGAGTTCAGGGGTTGGGGGAGGAGTCCTGGGGTTGGGGGCAGAGGAGTCCTGCCATAGGGGGAGGAGTCCTGTGGGAGGGCAGTTCAGGGCAGAGACCAATGACTCCAAGTGGCCTACATGCCTCTAACTCCATTCTAATACATATTGGTTATGGCTTATGCTTTGGAAATGAGCTATTTGTTGATAAGTCTACAATAGATGTTTACAAGGCATTGCTAAAGAATAAATGTATACAAAGGGAGTGTACTCCTGCAAGCTTCCTATTATTAACAATAAACACATTCGTAAGCAAAATAAAAATGATTACCTACAGTGTAATGAAGTGTGCAGTAGGCCTATACTGTCTCCCAATTTTCAATAATAATTTTACACCTGTCCAAATGACCAGCGAAGTAATTACATATTTTACTTAATAACTTTAAGAAATGCAACATTATTAATTTAATACACAATTCATGAAGAGCTGGTTCAGTGCCATAAGGAAAGAGAAAAAGAGCAGACTGAGCTAAATAAAGCAACAGAGATATGGCACATTGACCAGTCAGCCAAACATATATAACAGTTTACTCAATCATTTATAGGCCTTACCTTTGTTCTTTTTGTGCCACTGACACAAAAATAGGAAGATTTTCAAATAATTCAATATGGAAACAAGCAGGTGTATTATTTGCTGAGTGTGTGTAAGTGATTATGTGGCGGCGGAAGTGTGCACGCGATTCAACGAAAGGCCCAGTGCGCGGGTGTGTCTTGCTTTTCGGTTAGAATTTCAAGAATATTACAACGGTCAACTTGCTATTAGAATAATGGCAAAGATAAAGGTGGAAAGTAATGTCCATTCAAGATAATGCTCTACAAAAGTATGGCCGGCCCCATATTGCCACATTCCAAGTAATCTACTATGATTTAATTCGGTCTGCAGCCATAGCCTGGTAAACGACACTGATTATACTGGTAGCATCTTATCGACGGCGCTTGACACACACAAGGACACTTTGAGATTAAGAGACTCACGTAAACACACTTATTAATAATAAGGATATGTTAATTTAACATATTAATGACAGAAAAACTGTCGCTGCCACCTTTTTATAGCACGCGTGTCTTGCTCCCGCAGCGTTGGAGCCGAGTGCGGCCTAGTGCGCACAAAACGTTAACCGGCTGTCAGTGACGGCGTCGCTGCATGCAGGAACACTGCTCAGTGGCCGAGGCCCACTATAACATTGTTGCATTAGCGCGTGGTCATTTCAGTGTGTTACATTGTTACATTAAGCACATAAGGAGATATCTTAATCTTGATACATTGAATAGGCGACGTTGATAACTGGAATGTTGGCTACTAGAGTATAATTATTAAGCTTATGCGCATGATAAGGCTACGGCGCGCATACCTGCAGGTTGAGTTTCGGTCCAAGTTATTTGGGTCAATTTCTATGCGTAAAATCGTACCACCAGTTATTTGGATTAAATACATGTAGTGGGCTGATACGTAGCGAAAACTTTATTAGCGAGCAAGGGCCAATTTAACAGCATATTGCTTATCAAACTGGAAACAACGATTGGCTGGAGGGTTATCCAACAATACAATGTTTTTTTATTACTAGGCTATCATCACACAATGCTCACAAGTGACCAGCTATGTTGCATGAAAATAACGTGACAGCTATGAGCAGCCATGTGCATTTGCAATGTTATTCTCACGCAAGATCACGCCCTTTATATTCATGTTATGATAAGTAGGCTAACTTACCCGGTGTACTAAGGTTTCCACACTTTGGTTACTCTGTGCGCTTTACACAAATGTCAAACCGTCCCCCTTTTAATTTTTTCCTTTTCTCTCTCTCTCCGTCGGTAGCTAACGGTTGTCTGGCTGGTGTCTACCGCCGCGGTGTCTCTGCTTGTCGTTCCTTTACTCCTAAATCAGCTCTCACTTTATTCTTCTCTCATTCCAGTCGCTTTCACTAGCCTCCGCACGGTCGAAATCGTTCTCGTCGGGGGGCGCACGCTTAGGTCAGCCGCCAGCCTAAAAAGAGTGTGAACCTTAAAGTCTAGCACTCTCCACCTTTCGCTCACTCCCTCACCCAGCCTTTCCAAATACCCATAAAATGAACCTCGGCAGTATGGTGCTCAGTGCGCAGGCGTGGTCACCCTCAAGCCTCTCAAATTCTAGACCAGGGGAGGGGGGCGAAATAACGGGAATATCGAGAGACTTGGAATGGAACCTCTTGTCCAAATGAGCTCAGAACCAGAAGAAAATTACATACATTTACATCAACTGCATCAAATAATAGTATTTTATTAGGATCCCCATTAGCTACTGTTAAAGCAGCAGCTATTGTTCCTGGGGTCCACACAAAACATGAAACAGGACAATACATTACATTAATAGACAACAGCTCGACGACAGCATAATACATGCTTTCATACACGTGCGCCTTAACATTTCATGCATCATACTCATATTCATCCTCAATGTTAACAGCTATACTGCAGCCATTCATTGGTACATGCTCAACTGCTACAACGGATTTCTCTAAACAGGTGTTGTGCCGAAAATCTCCCTCCTGACAGAATCCCCCCCCCCCCCCCCCCCCCCCCGCGTGAACGCGCACACACTCAATTCTTCATTGCTGTGACTTGCTTGCTAGTTGAGATTTCTGCTCTTCACTCCGTTGTCAGTTTAGCTTACGTTTCACTGATCTTAGTAGCAGAAAGCATGTTTTATTTGTGTCCTTCAAGACAGCTGTTAATGATCACGTTAGGCTGCATTTCATTTTATTTTTATGGCGGTTTGATCTGCAGTTTTAGGTTTGGCTATTTGTGTATTAGTCTATAAATAAATCTCTTTGCCAAAATGTGTCATCTCTCCCATGTCTTATTCGACTAGTGATGTTTTATGTGTCGCGTTTACGTTCAATTGCATATGCATAGTAGCATTATGCATAGTATTGACGTCACGTGAAGTATTTGACTCTAGTGACACAATTAAGGAAATTAGAAGGGGGGATTTCAGGAGGCAAGAAAATGGTCTTGCAGAAATCCCCCCCTTCTAATTTCCTTAATTGTGTCACTGGAGTCAAGTTCTTCATGTGGCTCACATCAGGGTCAAATACTTTCTATAGAACAAACTTCACGTCAGGATAGGCTACGGAAATGAACAATTAATGTATGTGTGTTATATTAAACATAGAGGAGGGAGTAAAATGTAGTCAAGCAATAAACATTTCAGAACAACTACCAGTCGAATAAGAGATGGGAGAGATGACGAATTTTGGCCAAAATATTTATTTATAGACTAATACACTTGAAACAAATAGCCAAACCGAAAACTGCAGATCAAACCGCCATAAAAATAAAATGAAATGCAGCCTAACGTGATCATTAACAGCTGTCTTGAAGGACACAAATAAAAAATGCTTTCTGCTACAAAGATCAGTGAAATGTAAGCTAAACTGACAACGGAGTGAAGAGCAGAAATCTCAACTAGAAAGCAAGTCGCAGCAATGAAGAATTTAGTGTGTGCGCGTTCACGCGAATGGGGGGAGAATTCTGGCAAGGGGGAGATTTTCGGCACAACACCGGCACTGATATCCTTATCTCACAGCTCCAGTGTTCTGTAAACACCAGGAAGTCACACACGATACAATAACACAAACGTTCCCTGTCCTTGGTCCTTTTACCTTCAGCAGTCTGACGCCAATATTATCAACCGATATGAACGTTGAGTCTAACATTCGAGTCTATGAGCCCCAGTTTAACACAAACAAACACTGGCAGAATCATGTGTTTACCATCCGTGTCCTTCCGTTTGACGTCAATACTATGCATAATGCTACTATGCATATACAATTGAACGTAAACGCAACACATAAATCAATAACGCACACTTAGATACTGACCGAAGCCTCAATAGAGAATGAACCCTTACCCTTCACCATTTTTGACTTTCAAGGCAATATTATACTATAGTAAAATGTTCAACCTTTTTTGTAAGTAGGTTCTGGTTTTAAGGGGTTCTGGTTTTAATGCTGAATATATGTCGCTGATGTAGCCCAGGCCTAATAACAGCGTCTTATTATTGGTAAAAGTCTTTGCACTTTGTGAGAGGCTACCTATGGTGGTATTGCCCCCAATGGTGGCATTGACATGGTGGCAGTCACAGTCAGTGTCCAGTGGATGGCCCCAAAGAACTTGGCAGTTCGCCGCTGGGTTAAATTTATCCCAGTGAAACACGAATCCCATGTCCTACAGTACCAGTCAAAAGTTTTAGAACACCTACTCATTAAAAGGTTTTTCTTTATTTTGACTATTTTCTACATTGTATAATAATAGTGAAGACATCAAAACGATGAAATAACACATATGGAATCATGTAGTAACCCAAAAAGTGTTAATCAAATCTAAATATATTCTATATTTGAGATTCTTCAAAGTAGCCACCCTTTGCTTTGATGACAGCTTTGCACACTCTTGGCATTCTCTCAACCAGCTTCATGAGGTAGTCACCTGGAATGCATTTCAATTAACAGGTGTGCCTTGTTAAAAGTACATTTGTGGAGTTTCTTTCGTTCTTAATGCGTTTGAGCCAATCAGTTGTGTTGTGACAAGGTAGGGGTGGTATACAGAAGATAGCCCTATTTGGTAAAAGACCAAGTCCAAATTATGGCAAGAACAGCTCAAATAAGCAAAGAGAAACGACAGTCCATCATTACTTTAAAACATGATGGTCAGTCAATTCAGAAGATGTCAAGAACTTTGAAAGTTTCTTCAACTACAGTCACAAAAAACATCAGGCACTATGATAAAACTAGCTCTCATGAGGACCACCACAGGAAAGGAAGACCCAGAGTTACCTCTGCTGCAGAGGATCAGTTCATTAGTTACCAGCCTCATAAATTGCAGCCCAAATAAATGCTTCACAGAGTTCAAGTATCAGACACATCTCAACATCAACTGTTCAGAGGAGACTGCATGAATCAGGCCTTCATGGTCGAATTGCTGCAAGAAACCACTAATAAAGGACACCAATAAGAAGAAGTGACTTGCTTGGGCCAAGAAACACGAGCAATAGACATAAGACCGGTTGAAATCTGTCCAAATGTGTGATTTTTGGTTCCAACCGCCGTGTCTTTGTGAGACACAGAGTAGGTGAACGGATGATCTCAGCATGTGTGGTTCCCACCATGAAGCATGGAGGAGGAGGTGTGATGGTGCTTTGCTGGTGACACTGTCAGTGATTTATTTTAATTCAAGGCACACTTAACCAGCATGGCTACCACAGCATTCTGCAGCGATACGCCATCCCATCTGGTTTGAGCTTAGTGGGACTATCATTTGTTTTTCAACAGGACAATGATCCAACACACCTCCAGGCTATGTAAGGGCTATTTGACCAAGAAGGAGAGTGATGGAGTGCTGCATCAGATGACCTGGCCTCTACAATCACCAAACCTCAACCCAATTGAGATGGTTTGGAATAGTTGGACCCCAGAGTGAAGGAAAAGCAGCCAACAAGTGCTCAGCATATGTGGGAACTCCCTCAAGACTGTTGGAAAAGCATTCCAGGTGAAGCTGGTTGAGAGAATGCCAATAGTGTGCAAAGCTGTCATCAAGGCAAAGGGTGGCTACTTTGAAGAATCTAAAATCTAAAATATATTTTGATTTGTTTCACACTTTTTGGGTTACTACATGATTCCATATGTGTTATTTCATAGTTTTGATGTCTTCACTATTATTATACAATGTAGAAAATAGTACAAATAAAGAAAAACCTTTGAATGAGTAGGTGTGTACAAACTTTTGACTGGCACTGTATGTATGGAAGGCCAAAGGGCCAGGTGGAGGCTCTGAGGTAAAAAGGAGGAGTGGGTAGGATTGGGACTGGTGGATGAGTCAGGGCATGGGCCTGAGAAAAGATGAGGGGCCGGGGCCTTTTGAGCACCATGTCTGCCTGGGGTGTTTGTGCTGACTGATTTGGCACGGGACCAACTGTGTTTAATTTATATCTGACGGCAGCACGAGCTGTAATATCCAAAACAGAGAGACAAGTGCACACCAGGTTGTGTAGTAGCCTAGGGCCTGTAGCAACAGACTGGACAAGTAGGGCTATTTGGTC
Organism: Salmo salar; assembly: GCF_965601325.2. NCBI lineage: Eukaryota > Metazoa > Chordata > Actinopteri > Salmoniformes > Salmonidae > Salmo > Salmo salar. The sequence continues at coordinate 17,499,316 of NC_138297.1, read as the reverse complement.
TACATTATTGATTGACCAAGTAAACTAAGCCTAAGTATGCCTTAGGCTAGAGCCTATTTTGTGCGTTATTGTTGTATTATTATTATTATTTTTAAATATATATAATGCGCTCATTGCTCATGCTATAGGAGAAGGGAACACCAAGAAGATCTAGACTTTATCATATATGATATATAGGCCATCTGAATTCCACTTTGCGTCTTAAACACACATTGTTTCCTATGCTAATGTTTCCTATGCTATGTGCTTTCAAAATAATTTGTACATCCTATATATTGGCCATGCCCGCTCATTCACAGTCCTGAGAGGTTGCATGCAGAACAACACCTCATTCAGTCAATCACCGGTCTACCTACCTGCTTTCACCGTCAAACTTGTCATTATTCGCAGCCTTGGCCCTTCCAATTGCCTTCCTTGCTGAGCCAATGAGACTGCTGGATTGGCTATTAGGATACCAATGAGGGCGTGGTTAACATCGGGAATCCCGGGAGGTGGTCTGGATAAAAAGTTTGCGGTGGTGATCTGAGCAAAGTTAATAAGACAAGAGGGGGACATTATTGGGAATCTGTATCCGTGCGAGTATGACCGACACAGAAGCGCAGAGCGCCCCATCGTCGGCACCAGTGGAAGAACCGCCACAGCCGGAGAGAAAAATTATAGGTAGGGAAAGTATAATTACTAGTGGAGAAGAGACCTTCCTTGACAAAAGTTTGAATAATTCGTTAGTGTTGTGTGTGTGGATGTGTCAAGGCAGCAACATTGGCCAGGTGTTTCAAATCAATGCGTAAAAGATGTCAGCTGGCTACAAATTGGGTAGGTAGAAAGTGCGTAGCCTATATTGTCTTGTCAGTTTGTAGGTCTTGGGTGATGTTAATCAATTGGGGTAGCCCACATTGCACACCCATATCAAATTGTGCTGAACCTAAGCAGTTTCTGGAGTGTATCGTTTCTCAAGTTCCACGTCCATCTTTTACGCCCTGACTTGGGCTTCAAACAATTGGATTACATGTCTGCTCTATTATAGGACTATGACATTAATGTTGCTACATATTATTCAAGAAGCGCGTACGACGTACGATTTTTCAAATTACCCCTATATGTGCCAACCTATTTATACGCACTCGGTTTTTATAAATTAATTGAAACAAATGTAGTTATCGACGTGGTTGAATGTAGGCTAATGCTGTCAAAATAATAATCTAACTTCACTTTATCAGATGTCACGTTTTCCAAGACGGAGGGAATTCATCCACAGGTGTAGGTCATTGATTGAAGTCTGATTTTTCCCATCTGACAGTCCTTCGGCCCAAAATAATCACTTATCCATACTTATTTGCCACGTTCTGACTTTCATAAAATGTTTTCTGCATTGCGCAGTGGTGCAAATTCTTTGGCTGAAGTTGCAATTCAACATTCCAATAGCGGTGGCAGTTACCTTTTTTGTTTTTAGTTGCAACTACTAGGCGTATTCATGTATTGCACTAACTACGATGTCGAAAAATGAACTGTTTTCACAGGAAACACTAGTCCCACTTGCCCTAGTCGGTAGGTTCTAGTCAAGTATTGTTAATGATTGACGCGAATGCCACATCCTGCAGCCTAGCTTGAAGTACTTTGGTTGATAAAATAAGTTGCGATAAGGGAGAACATTTTAGACACGTTAATATAATACTTTCCCGTTAAGTCTTCAGATGCTATTAATTTTTGCCAAATTGACTTAAAGGTTTGACTTGAACTTGATATTTGTGAATAGTATTTAACTAAGTCTGAGGAACTTTCTTTTACTGACAACTGTGTTCTATGGTTGTTTTACTTTTCGTTTATTGATGTGTACACTAGTTGTGTATGCAGGGCTCACCTGTAAAATACATTTGTCCCAGCATGAATCCCAAATAAAATACATGTGAAAAAAATACAACTTTGTTTTTGCAGCCACTGCAGTCCAAGGCACCGTGAAATGGTTCAACGTGCGCAATGGCTATGGCTTTATCAACAGGTAACCTGTTATGCGCTAGACGGTGCCCCTGAATCATTTATTTTGTTTAATGTGGCTGTCTGATGTGCAATTAAACTGTACACTGAAGGGCATTACATTTGACACAATGGGCATTACTTTTGTCACAATGCATGCACTTTGTAGTACAGCGATCTGACACTAACATGGATATGGTTTGTCATGGATGGGATAACTGATGTTATTTTTCCCCTCAGAAATGACACCAAAGAAGATGTTTTTGTTCATCAGGTAAGCCCAGCAAGATTAAGTCCATGTCAGGAAGAGCACCTGCTGCTTATTACCACTGGGTCACATTCATTCATGCGCACTGTTTTACAATTGAAAAGGAGGGTTTCCTATTGGACCAGTTCAGGTAGTCCCTTACTGTTTCAGTCTGCTTTCTTCTGTTCGGTGCCTAGTGAATACAACCCTGTATCACATCACCCAATCCATCTGCTGTTTAGACTGCCATCAAGAACAACAACCCCAGGAAGTTCCTTCGCAGTGTTGGAGATGGGGAGGTGGTGGAGTTCGACGTGGTCGAGGCCACCAAGGTAGGTAAACCTGTAAGGATGGGCTTTCATTTTATATCACCCTTAATTAACAAGCCTTAAAGGATAGGTATCACAAATCAAATTGTGAAAAACCTTTTCATGCCTCTGACTTAGTTGTAAGCCAAGTTCAGTTTTATGTCGTAAGGTGTGCAGCTTTCTACATTCGGAGAAATGTCAAATGACTGGGTAATAATGATTGTGGGAACTATGCTTCAATGTCACTAAAACTGTTTGAATTGCACATTGAGAATTCAATAACATTTTCATTGTCTTAAATATCTCTCCAACAAGCTCTTTCCCTCTCTCAGGGCTCTGAGGCAGCCAGCGTAACCGGGCCTGGCGGCGTTCCTGTGAAAGGCAGCCGCTATGCGCCCAACAAACGTCGCTTCCGCCGCCGCGTCTCCCCTCGCAGCCCTCGGCCTGATGATAAGGGTGACGGCACCTCTGTCCCCACCTCGGAAGGCGAAGGGGAGAATGGCAGAGGGGAGAACGGTGGTGAACGACCCGCACCGCGACGACGCAGGCCCCGCCGACCCAGACGGGAAGGACAAGAGGTGAGGGGGTAGATGGATGGGGAAGGTGCATCCTAACAGATTAAAGTTCCTTTCCCTCCATGTTGACTTATTTGAAGAGAAACAGATGGATAAAGTAATATGGTGAATGGAACTTACTACCAGCAATTTACTTCCACTTTAATTTACTATGAATATTGCTTCCTTCTGTCCAGTTTGTAAATGTCTGCAAATGGAGGGATGGGGTTGAGGAAGGTTGGACGTCATCCTGTGAATATCTGTTGTGTAATCAGTTCTCTCCTTTAGTGTCGTGTTGTCTGGTCTCTCCCCAGGGCGAGTCAGGGGAACAGGAGGGAGCAGTGGAAGGCGACCAGCAGAGGCCGCCACCGCGCAGGTTCAGGCCCCAGTACCGCAGGTGAGACTTGCGACATGGCACTTTTTTGCTGGCAGAGCTATTTGGGATAGGAGGTTAAAATGTCAATGGCTCTTTTTGAGCCCATAGGCCTATTTGACTTTGTCCCACGCCACTTAACCTTCTCAGGCCTTTCCGTCCTCGCCCACCCCCTGGAGAGGGTAAGCAGGATGGCAGCGCCCGCACCGAGAGGCAGGAAGGCCAGGCAGCGCACGGACAGGAGGTGGAGGCCCAGGAGGCCAAGCAGACAAATGGGAAGCAGACCAATGAAGACAGCCAGAAACCCCGCCGACAGTTCAGCCGCCGCAGGCAGAGGAACTCTGAGTCGAACACTGTCTCTAAAGTGAGCCGCTCAGTGCTGCCTATGTAATGTTGCGACGGAAATGTTTCCTCTGTACAATATGTTACCTGACAAAGTTTCCACTCTGTTCATATCTTAGGATGGGACAGAGAAGCCAGCCTTGGGGCCTAGCACCCCCCTTCAGACCTCCAAGCCAGCTGATGTCAAGGCCTCCCCCAAGTCCTCCCCTAAAGGCTCCCCTAAGATGTCCCCCAAGTCCTCCCCCAAAACCATCCACAAATCACCAGAGGTAGGAGGCACCCCAAAGTCTTCAGTACTTTTATTTTTACTGTTTCTTCTGGTCATAACTTGGATGCTGAAGTCTTACTGTAGGTACTCATTTATGTAGTTTTGTCATTTTAATAGTTTTTTTGGATAGTTATGGCGAACTAAGTCTAAAAAAAATCTTCCTTTCCAGGCACCTGCCACGACAGTTCCCGTGGTCGCAGAATGACGCCTCTGAGCGGATGGTGTCACGTCACCCCAGGCAAACGGTGGAACCCCACACTAAACTGATGCAACCTTTCAGGGATTGGGTGGAGGAGGGTTTAGGGTTACGCCTATTGCACTACTACAAAACGGCATTGTTGGCCATCTCGTAGCTGATGTCACGAGTATGTGACCATTTAGTTCCTCAAGTAATGAGTTAATTTTCTACATATGGGTTTTTAGAGGAATTACAAATCTTTTGACGGGATGGGAAGCACCAGGCGTGGATTATGCTTTTCCTGTTTGCTTTATAATTTTGGGACATTCTGGCCTTCAATGAAAGCCCACCTATATTGCAGGTGTAATTTGGTTGCCAATTGAAGGCTCAAATCCTGTGGGACCCACGGCTTGTTTTAAGTTGTGGCATTATTTTGTGTTCAGTTTATCTTGTTTTAATGTCGGTCTCTCCCCTCTTGGCATTCTGTCGGTCTCTCTCTGTAGGTCCTAGGGACTGTTAGACCCAGTCCCCCATCTAACAGTACATACCCACCTGATTTGTGTCAGTAGTGGGGGTTGTGTGTTTACAATTGAGAAAATACTCATTTTTTTAGAAATTGAGAGGGGAAAAAGTGTAAACCTGCTTGGATGCCCAGTTAAACCACAACCTCCAGCAAGTTTTCTTTAATTGACTGAGAAAGGGCAGAGCGGATACAGCCTCTATTTAAGTTTGATAACATGAAAGCAAAGCAGGTTTGAGTAGTGATGCGGTCTGGGACCTGACACACCCCCCCCAGATTCTAAAACATGCTGCTGCCCACACCCTCTCATAATCAAGGCCTGAGGCTGGTTTAAAGAAATACTGTAATTCTTTTTTTTTTGTGGTGTTTTGAAGGGGATTGTGCGATGTCAGTTTATCAGAATGTCTATAAAAATCATGTTTGCAAAGACTACAATGCAGTTCTTTGTATGCCCACATTACTCAGTGCAATGTAAATGTCTTGGATCACATTTAGAGGGATAAAACCAAAGTTGAAGTTATTTAATTTCTTCAACTCGAGCTCCAGTAGCATCAAGAACAGGAGCCTGTTACATATTTCATCTAAACTATAACATGACTTAAGTTGCAGTATATTTGATATGCTTTATGACACTTCTGGGGATGGTAATATGAAATTACTCTGAAATGTTGGCTCAACATGTCTGTCAAATGGGGACAATTGTCACGTGAACCACAACACGGCATACCTTGTTTTTTTTTTGTTTTTTTCGTACTTTACATAAACCACAGGTCCTACTTGATACAAATCTTCATGAAGATGGTCACTCAAAATGGTACAGAATACAGAAACCAGCACATGCGTAGTTATTTAGGGACAGATGGCTGCTACGGTATCAGGCCTGTTGCCATATCAACTATATAGGACTACTTTTGGAAACCAGTAGAATAAATACTAGTAGTGCTCATTGGGGCCCTGTCCCATTCAGAAACTGAAGATCTACTAAATACAGGATTTCCTCTCCGTGAAGTCTCTGTAGGCTGTGCAATGAGTCGCATGTTAAAGCGGTCCACTATTTTGTGTAAGCAAGTTTAGGGACACGAAGTGGGTTGCTAGCGGTGGAGTGGTTAGCCTGCTTTGAGACTTGTTAACTTGATCAGAAATAAAATCTGTCAGTCAATGCCACACGCCATAGCTTTGTAAAAAGGTACATGTTTTTTGTCTTATTTCAACCAGGTTCTCTCTCTCTGAAAACATCTGTATTTGTAGATAAAGTGCAGGAATACAAGTTTCTCCAAGTCTCTTTCCCTCTATTGAACATCTGTGCAGTCTCTCAGAATCAAATCACCCCCATCTGTACATGTACACCGGGGGTGGGGTAAATGCCTCAAGGTTCAGAAACATTCTAGTTCCTGATCACCCATTATGGGTTGCTCTGGTAATAAATCTCCCACCCCACTGACCCTTCACCCTTTCTGGCGTCTGTTCAGTTGGTGCAATGTTTTGTAATATTGTGTAACCTTTTCCTTGACTCAAATCCTGCAACCCCTGATTCTGCCAATATTTTTCACTCTAGTCTAATTTCCCAGTGGCAGCTATTGCATCAACTATGGCCCCCATTCCAAACAGATTACACCTCCCTATCCCTCGACCCACACGCCATCCCTCTTCCCTACTTGATATGCCTAGATGCAACTCGATAAATGGTGAAAGGATGTTACCATTTTTCTCTTCCCCTGCCCACCACCCCACAGTCTGTCTGGCCTCCTCTGCCTGCCTTCCCCAGTTGCCCAATGGGATCCCCTCAGTTGAGGCTCCCCTCCTCCCCCAGGTAATCCATCTCTGTGCTGCGTTTGCCCAGCTCCATGTCCAGGTCCATATCTATCATGGCGGGTGAGTGTTTGCTGAAGGTGTTGGAGATCTGGTCGAACGTCTTCCCCCGTGTTTCCGGCACCCGGAAGAAGGTGAAGATGAGGAAGAATAGCAGGAGCGCGGCGAAGATGAGGAAGACATATGGCCCACAAAGCTCCTGTGGAGCGGGAGAGGAGGGAATATGTTCACTGATGTATCTTAAGACATTCATTCAACATTTCAACTCAATCAGACACCATCCACTTCACTGATCAATATCCATTATATTACCATCCCAAAATTCCCCCAAAACACCATAGTGACCACTGTACTTACAGCAACATATTGGAAGCCAAAGCCGATAATGAAGTTGGCTGTCCAATTGGCGAATCCGGCCACGGCCATAGCAGCAGGCCTGGGGCCTTGGGAGAAGAGCTCAGCCACAAAGAACCAGGGGATGGGGCCGGGGCCCACCTCGAAGAAGGCCACGAATCCAAAGATGGCCAGCATGCTGATGTAACTCATCCAGGGAACACTGTCCTGCCAAGGGAAAGGAGACGGTTTTGCCAGAGGTACATGGTTGGTGAGTGGAGGACTGATCATAAATGACTGGAATGGTATCAAACACAAGGAAATCATGTGTTTGTGTCGATACCATTCCATTCCAGCCATTACTATGAGCCCGTCCTCCCCAATTAAGGTGGTACATGCATAGAAATAGTCATTATGGCCTCATTGACTTGAATAGGGTGCCCCTTCTATACTGAACAAAAATATAAATGCAACATGCAACAAATTCAAAGATTTGACTGAGTTACAGTTCATAAAAGGAAAAAAAAAAGCTAGGCGCATGGATCAGAAAACCAGTCAGTATCTGGTATGACCACTGTTTACCACATGCAGTGCGACATCTCCGTCGCATAGAGTTGATCAGCTGTTGATTGTGGCCTGTGGAATGTTGTCCCACTCCTCTTCAATTGCTGTGTGAAGTTCCTGGATATTGTTGGGAACTGGAACATGCTGTCGTACACGTCGATCCAGAGCATTCCAAACATGCTCAATGGGTGACGTCTGGTGAGTATGCAGGCCATGGAAGAACAGGGCCATTTTCAGCTTCCAGGAATTGTGTACAGATCTTTGCAACATGGGGCCGTGCATTATCATGCTGAAACATGAGGTGATGGCGGCGGATGAATGGCATTACAATGGGCCTCAGGATCTCGTCGCATTCAAATTTCCATCGATAAAATGCAATTGTGTTTGTCTGTAGCTTATGTCTGCCCATACCATAACCCCATCGCCACCATTGGGCACTCTGTTCACAGCGTTGACATCAGCAAATCGCTCGCCCACACAACGCCATACACGTGGTCTGAGGTTGTGAGGCCGGGTTGAACGCACTGCCAAATTCTCTAAAATGACGTTGGAGGAGGCTTAAGGTAGAGAAATTAACATTAAATTCCCTGGCAAGAGCTCTGGTGGCCATTCCTGCAGTCAGCATGCCAATTGCACGCTCCTTCAAAGCATGAGACACCTGTGGCATTGTGTTGAGACAAAACTGCACATTTTAGAGTAAAGTTTTGTTGTCCCCAGCACAAGGACCAACACTTTACATGTTGCATTTATATTTTTGTTCAGTGTAGTAATTTTATGTTTATGGATACATTATTCCAGTCCACCAAAGTTGCCATTATGATATGTTAATGTCTTATTGAGCTTGTTGGTATTCGTCTGGGACTGACCAATAGGGCGAGAGCCATTGTCATGACAATGGCGCAGCCGCACATTCCAGACAGGCCCAGCATGTGTAGTGTCCGGCGACCCGTCCTCTCAACCAGGAAGAGCTGTTGATTGGATGAGAACAAGGTGACAAACAGGTCATTAACAACAGGTCCGGGTCATGCTTGCTCATTTCTAATTGAGGCAAAACTTTGCAGATGATTCTGACTGAATTTTCCAACTGGCGTTTGCCTAAGGAATTCTCCAATCTAAAAGACTGTATTTTATGTAGGAGCTTTCTACAGGATGCAAACACAAAAGTGATGGCTTAACTAGAGAAGTTTGCATTTTAAAATCAAAGATCAACCCTCAACCCAATCAATAACATTAAAAAAACAAATCATGACCTGGCAACCCAACTCTGGCCTATTTGGAGGGGAAAGTCTAGGTTGGGTCGACTCACTACGTTATCTTCTTTGTTCAGTGATAAAGGTGAAGAGTTAAACAGTAATGGAGGTGCCTGGTTACAGGACCTTGCTAGCGTACCGAGACCACGGTGAAGGCACAGTTGACCACACCGGCTCCTATAGTGGCGTAGACAGGGCTCTGGACCCCTGCCTTCTGGAAGATACTGGTGGAGTAGTAGAAGATCTGGACAGGAGAGAAATAGAAGATGGTTGGTCAAGGAACGTGGTCGCTGTCTGAGTAATACTGACTAAATATGTGCCGAAAGGCAATATGGTTTGTGTAACGGTGGAATTGTCCATTCTAACACTGATTCAAATTGTGAAAATGGCCAAAGAGGATTGCCTGTGGAAGAGTTTGAACACACACACACACGCACACACACACACACACACACACACACACTTTCCCTTTGTTTTGCTTTATTTTGACAAACACAGCTTATCTGGAGACTCAACACAGCAAGGTTACAGCAACACAGACAGACACACCCTGACACAAACTCAACCAGGTGTATAACACACATTGGGACATTTATTAATGAACCATTCTACCATGTCTCAGAATAGAATAGTATAGACCAGAACATAACACATAGAATATTGTAGAATAGAACTATGTCCTCTGACGGGAACTGCTTTGCACAGTCTTGTTTAGTTAAAATAAAACAAAACAGTAAACACATACACAATCCATGTCTCAACCCTTAAAAATTATTCTTTAACCTGTCTCCTCCCCTTTATCTACACTGATTGAAGTGAATTTAACAGGTGACATCAATAAAGCATCATAGCTTTCAACTGGAATCACCTGGTCAGTCTATGTCATGGAAAGAGTAGGTGTTCCTAATGTTTTGTATAGTCAGTTGAATGCTATGATCCTTTTTGATGTTACCTGTTGAATCCATTTCAATCAGTGTAGATGAAGGTGAAGAGATATGTCAAAGAAGGATTTTTAAGTCTTGAGACAACTGAGACATGGATTGTGTATGTGTGCCATTCAGAGGGTGAATGAGCAAGACCAAATATTTAAGTGCCTTTGAACGGAGTATGGTAGTATGTGCCAGGCGCACCGGTTTGAATATGTCAAGAACTGCAATGCTGCTGGGTTTTTCATGCTCAACACGTTTCCATGTGTATCAAGAATGGTCCACCACCCAAAGGACATCCAGCCAACTTGACACAACCATGGGAAGCATTGGAGCCAACATTTGCCAGCATCCCTGTGGAATGCTTTCGACACACTTACATTTTAGTAATTTAGCAGACACTCTTATCCAGAGCGACTTACAGTAGTGAGTGCATACATTTCATACATTTTTTTTGTACTGGCCCCCGTGGGAATCAAACCCACAACCCTGGTGTTGCACACACCATGCTGGCATTGCAAACACCATGCTCTACCAACTGAGCCACAGGGAAGACACCTGGTAGAGTCCATGCCCTGACGAATTGAGGCTGTTCTGAGGGAAAAAGGGGGTGCAACTCAATATTAGGAAGGTGGTACTAATATTTGGTATACTCAGTGTATTTGTTTTTATTAATAACATAACATATTGATAACATTTTTGGAGAAGAATCTGTCAACCCTATCTAGCTATGAAACGACCTCCACTCATCACTGTCAAACGCTCCCTGAAACACTTCAGCGAGCAGGCCTTTCTAATCGACCTGGCCCGGGAATCCAGGAAGGATATTGACCTCATCCCTTCAGTAGAGGATGCCTGGTTATTTTTTTTAAATGCCTTCCTCACCATCTTAAATAAGCATGCCCCATTCAAGACATTTAGAACCAGGAACAGATATAGCCCTGAGTTCTCTCCAGACCTGACTGCCCTTAACCAATACAAAAACATCCTGTGGTGTTCCGCATTAGCATCAAACAGCCCCCGTGATATGCAACTTTTCAGGGAAGTTAGAAACCAATATACACAGGCAGTTAGAAAAGCAAAGGCTAGCTTTTTCAAGCAGAAATGTACTTCCTGCAACACAAATTCAAAAAAGTTCTGGGACACTGTAAAGTCCTTGGAGAATAATAGCACCTCCTCCCAGCTGCCCACTGCACTGAGGATAGGAAACTCTGTCACCACCGATAAATCCACTATAATTGAGAATTTCAATAAGCATGTTTCTACGGCTGGCCTTGCTTTCCACCTGGCTACCCCTACCCCGGTCAACAGCACTAAACCCCCCACAGCAACTCGCCCAAGCCTTCCCCATTTCTCCTTCTCCCAAATCCAGTCAGCTGATGTTCTGAAAAAGCAAAAAAATCTGGACCCCTACAAATCAGCCGGGCTAGACAATCTGGACCCTTTCTTTCTAAAATTATCTGCCGAAATTGTTGCAACCCCTATTACTAACCTGTTCAACCTCTCTTTCGTGTCGTTTGAGATTCCCAAAGATTGGAAAGCAGCTATGGTCATCCCCCTCTTCAAAGGAGGGGACACTCTTGACCGAAACTGCTACAGACCTATATCTATCCTACCCTGCCTTTATAAAGTCTTCGAAAGCCAAGTCAACAAACAGATTACCGACCAATTTGAATCCCACCGCACCTTCTCCGCTATGCAGTCTGGTTTCAGAGCTGGTCATGGGTGCACCTCAGCCATGCTCAAGGTCCTAAACGATATCTTAACCGCCATCGATAAGAAACAATACTGTGCAGCTGTATTCATTGACCTGGCCAAGGCGTTCGACTCTGTCAATCACCACATCCTCATCGGCAGACTCAATAGCCTTGGTTTCTCAAATGACTGCCTCGCCTGGTTCACCAACTACTTCTCTGATAGAGTTCAGTGTGTCAAATTGGAGGGCCTGTTGTCCGGGCCTCTGGCAGTCTCTATGGGGGTGCTACAGGGTTCAATTCTTGGGCCAACTCTTTTCTCTGTATACATCAGTGATGTCGCTCTTGCTGCTGGTGAGTCTCTGATCCACCTCTACGCAGACGACACCATTCTGTATACTTCTGGCCCTTCTTTGGACACTGTGTTAACTACCCTCCAGACGAGCTTCAATGCCATACAACTCTCCTTCCGTGGCCTCCAACTGCTCTTAAATACAAGTAAAACTAAATGCATGCTCTTCAACCGATCGCTGCCTGCACCTGCCCCCCCGTCCAGCATCACTACTCTGGACGGTTCTGACTTAGAATATGTGGACAACTACAATACCTAGGTGTCTGGTTAGATTGTAAACTCTCCTTCCAGACTCACATCAAACATCTCCAATCCAAAGTTAAATCTAGAATTGGCTTCCTATTTCGCAACAAAGCATCCTTCACTCATGCTGCCAAACATACCCTCGTAAAACTGACTATCCTACCAATCAATCCTCGACTTCGGCGATGTCATTTACAAAATAGCCTCCAATACCCTACTCAATAAATTGGATGCAGTCTATCACGGTGCCATCCGTTTTGTCACCAAAGCCCCATTTACTACCCACCACTGCGACCTGTACGCTCTCGTTGACTGGCCCTCGCTTCATACTCGTCGCCAAACACACTGGCTCCAAGTCATCTACAAGACCCTGCTAGGTAAAGTTCCCCCTTATCTCAGCTCGCTGGTCACCATAGCAGCACCCACCTGTAGCACGCACTCCAGCAGGTATATCTCTCTGGTCACCCCCAAAGCCAATTCCTCCTTTGGCCGCCTCTCCTTCCAGTTCTCTGCTGCCAATGACTGGAACGAACTACAAAAATCTCTGAAACTGGAAACACTTATCTCCCTCACTAGCTTTAAGCACCAGCTGTCAGAGCAGCTCACAGATTACTGCACCTGTACATAGCCCATCTATAATTTAGCCCAAACAACTACCTCTTCCCCTACTGTATTTATTTATTTATTTATTTATTTTGCTCCTTTGCACCCCATTATTTCTATTTCTACTTTGCACTTTCTTCCACTGCAAATCTACCATTCCAGTGTTTTACTTGCTATATTGTATTTACTTCGCCACCATAGCCTTTTTTGCCTTTACCTCCCTTATCTCACCTCATTTGCTCACTTTGTATATAGACTTCTTTTTCTACTATATTATTGACTGTAGGTTTGTTTTACTCCATGTGTAACTCTGTGTTGTTGTATGTGTCAAACTGCTTTGCTTTATATTAGCCAGGTCGCAATTGTAAATGAGAACTTGTTCTCAACTTGCCTACATGGTTAAATAAATGTAAAATAAAATAAAAAATAAATGATAAGATATGAACTAAGTATGAAGTAACGGTGCATTACAGCCCATGTTTAACTAATGTGAACTCATTGGTATGTTGTGGAGGCTTGTGGAGCCAGTCAGCTTTCTGTGTTGAAGGTAAACAGATGTAAACAGTAGGAAGGCCTGGTCAGTCTCTCCCAGAACCCCTAGCTGTCAGTCACCATGGCAACAGGTGCCTGTGAGATGATGGGAACTATATGGAACTCAGCGTTCAATCACCCAATCACACGATAAAGTCCTGGACACGGCTACAAAGATCCTTAGACACACACACACTCTTCCCCACTCTCCTCCCTCCTCTAGTACTCACAGCGTTGACCCCGGACAGCTGTTGTGAGAGCTGCAGTAGGATGGCGATGATGATGGGCTGCCGGTACATGGGGGAGCGGAAGAGCTCTGCGATGGACACCTTCCTCTCCATGTCCATCCTCCTCTTCTCCTCCTTCATCTCCGCCAGCATATCCCCCACTTCCTGTCTCCCCGTCAGCCTCCTCAAGCCTAGGGATGAGTGGGAATGAGAATCAGGCTGAGAATAAAACTTCAGATGGGTTTCAGAGTGTGTGTGTGGTGGGGGAGGCTGACTTGCTCTGGGGTTGCCCAGACTCCCTAGCCCCCCTGTTATTCAAACCCTGCCCCTGTTCTGCTTGTGGTCCTCTCCGTTCATCCAGAAAGAAAAAGAGACAAAGAAAGGAGACAAGCAAAAGAGGCCATTAGAGAGTCCTGGTACATGGTCGTGACTGGATCCTCACCGCTCTTGGCGTGGTGCTCCTGGGAACGGATGATGTAGAGGAAGCGGGGGCTCTCGGGGCAAAAGGGCAGCAGCACCATCTGCAGGACAGTGGGCAGAACGGTCACACCCACCAGCACTGGCCACAACTCCTCACTGCCCAGCAAAGACTCCAGACCCAGGACCTAAGGAAAAGGTAGGAAGAGGGAGGGAGGGAAGGAAGGAAGGAAGGAAGGAAGGAAGGAAGGAAGGAAGGAAGGAAGGAAGGAAAGAAAGAAAGAAAGAGAGAGAGAGAGAGAGAGAGAGAGAGAGAGAGAGAGAGAGAGAGAGAGAGAGAGAGAGGAGAGAGAGAGAGAGAGAGAGAGAGAGAGAGAGAGAGAGAGAGAGAGAGAGAGAGAGAGAGAGAGAGAGAGAGAGAGAGAGAGAGAGAGAGAGAGAGAGAGAGAGAGATTGACTACTTTAATACTTGTTCAGATAGATGTGTTGTGGAGAACAAACACCATTCTCTGGCCTGTAGAGAAAAATACATTGTGTGGTCTGAGAGCTGTACCTGTGCTATGAGAATCCCTGTGACAATAGCCAGCTGGTGGAGCGTGCCCAATGCCCCTCGCAGACTGGTAGGGGCTATCTCACCCACATACATGGGCACCAGCCCCGATGCCAATCCTGGGAGAAAGAGAATGAAGCTCCGATTCAGAAACTGGTACACCAAGGTGTGTAGAAAACCGAGCAGCGATAGTGGTTCCTATGAACTATTTCACTGGTCAGTACTGTTCATCTACAACCATAGAAAACAATATAGTCTGTCTACAACTACACCACTGAAAAGCCATTCAAACAGCATTAAACCACATCAAAACACATTTCTGAGATAGTCAATCTGCAGGATGAGTGCTGACCACAGTATGCACCGATGACGAATCGTCCCAGAATCATCATCTCGAAGGACCGGCTGATCTTGGCCATGCCCATCAAACCTCCTCCGATGAAGGCAAACAAGTTGTTAATGAGCATGGCTTTCCTCCTGTCAGAATAAAGAGAAATATATTAGTTATCATTGGTATACTAGAAGTAAATATTATGTACATTTCAAGTTATTAGTTGTTGGTTTGCAGATATATAATTGATATTTGTGAGTAGTGTGTGTTCTGCCAGTTAGACAGTACAAGAATAGGTCTTCGACAATTCCACCATTTAGCCTCTTAATGGCAGATCACAAAACAGAGATAATGCCTCTGCTGCTTATCCATGTTACAAAGTGTCATAGGAGAAAGTGTCACAGGCAGGGTTGGGGAGTACAAGTAAGGGATTACAAAAAAACGGTAACTGTACATTACAAGCAAAAATATTGTAATCAGATTACAGATTCTTTTGAAAAACTAGATGATTACCTCAAGGATTACTTTTAGATTCAGAAAGGATGTTTGATACTTTTCTCAATGACATTCAAATCAGAATTTAAAAAAGGTGCGAGTTTAAGTTTGTTCCACCTGAGCGAGTCTGACCACAAGTCAGAGACCACTATGATGACACACCAAATATGTTTGATGAATCGCGGAAAAAGAGCAGGAATAGGCTTTTGTAGGCTACAGTCCAAGCTATGTTTTCCAATGGTGTGACTGCTGTCGGCATCCAAAGACTTTCCAACTTAAATAAACGCTTGGAGGTAAGGATGACAGCAGTGGTTTAGTCTACGGCGATACGGATACCACTCATTATTGATATCTACATAGCGCATTGATGTGAATCACACTGCTGCTCTCATTTAGCTATTTGCGATTCATGGATTGTGGTTGTTGTGGATGGCTGTTCGCAAATCTAAATGTATAGTTGATGGTTGAATTCAAGAAGTTTAAGCTGCCTATCAATCTTTGTTTTTGAAACCAGTGGACAGCCAGAAAAATGTGTTCTTGCAACAGCTGCAGTGCGGATCCCAGCCTATGGAATAAAAGTCTGGCTTCTATTACTCAGTCTAATTCATGCTGATAAAGAAAATGGACACATGCACAAACCTGCACACTTTTGATAGACTTAAAGGGGCAATCTGTAATTTTGCCCACCATGAGAAACTCAAGTCTAGGGGGAAAGACCGACTCAGGCTTTCTTACTCCCACTCTACTCCATTGGGATCCTCTTTCAATCACAGAGGGCTCTGGGTCTGTGTCCAGATAACATCCTTGCTTGGGTTACAATAGGAAACTGAGTCGAGCCACTGCCTCGTAACACTTTCTCCCACTGACTGACACTATCCATAGGGAACCATGTTGGATCTGACCGACACAGTCACTCCCACTGTTTTTCCTATATATTTCTCTCTGCATTATTGGGAAGGGCCCATAAGTAAGCATTTCATTGTTAGTCTACAAAGCATGTGACAAGTTTGATTTGCTAACACTATCCATAGGGAACCACATTGGATCTAACTGACTGACACTATCTATGGGGAACCATGTTGGATCTAACTGACTGACACTATCTATGGGGAACCATGTTGGATCTAACTGACTGACACTATCTATATGGAACCATCTTGGTTTAACTAGGCAAGTCAGTTAATAACAAATTTGTATTTACAATGACGGCCTACACCGGCCAAACCCAGATGACACTGGGCCAATTGTGCGCTGCCCTATGGGGACTCCCAATCACAGCCAGTTACGATACAGCCTGGATTTGAACCAGGGTGTCTGTAACAATGCCTCAAGCACTGAGATGCAGTGCCTTAGACCGCTGCGCCACTCATGAGTGCTGACAACTAGGCATTACGTGGGTGTATCAGTGTGTAGGTCTATGTGTGTACATACTAGCCCTAAGTCTGTGAGAAAGTGAATACATCTCTCTATGTACCTACATCTATGCAAAATAAAAAAATAAATGTGCTATGAAGTTTACAAGTGTGTGTGTGCTTGTACTTGTGTGTATATGTGCATTATGTGTGTGTGTGTGTGTGTGTGTGTGTGTGTGTGTGTGTGTGTGTGTGTGTCCGCTCTCACATGCATACATGTGTGTATCATCTCTCCTACCTCCCCAGCCACTCTGAGATGACGCCCACACAGAAGGAGGAGATCATGCCGCCGATAGAGAAGATGGCTACGGACAGGGACCACAGGGTCGTGAGGGTACTGCTGGGGATGGGCTCTCCATACCGATGCACCCATGTAGCGTTGTAGTCCGCTTCAATGATCTGGACAGGCAGGAGAAGAGATATGAGACATTTAATAGAGCTAATATTTTTCCTTAGGAAGACTATAGCCTAGTCCCAGGTCTGTTTGTGTTGTCCCAGCACGACAGTGACCATAGGAGTTGGTAAGACACAAACTGATCTGGGAACAAGTTAGGAAGACAACAATGTTAAGATAACATTTCTTTAGTTGGTTAAGTTGGTTGGAGCGTTGTGCTTCCTTACAACACCAGAGTTGTTGGTTTGATTCCTGCATTCGGGGCTCCCGAGTGGCACAGCGGTCTAAGGCACTGCATGTCAATGCAAGAGGTGTCACTACAGTCCCTGGATCAAATCCACGCTGAATCACTGATACTGAATTGCGTTTGGTTGTCAGCACAACCAAATATCAACATTTGAAGGAGATGTATGTTCTGCTTGGATAGTTCCATCTGTACCACTGACTTAGTCTGGCTTTAATTCTAGTTTGTATACAAATTAATCATTGATATGTTGGATTCAGGTATCCATCTCAACTATATCAAATCAAACTGTAAATAAAGTTTGATCCTATTCTTTTTTGTGATATCCAATTGGTAGTTACAGTCTTGTCCCATCGCTGCAACTCCCATACGGACTTGGGAGAGGCGAAGGTTGAGAGCCATGCGTCCTTCAAAACATGACCCTGCCAAGCTTCATGACACACTGCTCACTTAACCCTGAAGCCAGCTGCACCAATGTGTCAGAGGAAACTCTGTATAACCGAGTCAGCCTGCATGCGCCTAGCCCACCACAAGGAGTCACGATGAGACAAGGACATCCCTGCCGGCCAAACCCTCCCCTAACCCAGATGATGCTGGGCCAATTGCACACCGCCTCACAGTCACGGCTGGCTGCAACACAGCCTGGGATTGAACCCGGGTCTGTAGTGATGCCCCTAGCACTGCAATGCAGTGCCTTAGACCGCTGCACTACTCAGGAGGCCCTTAGTCCTATTCCTGAGATGGATACCTGAATCCAACATATGAATTATTCATTTGTAGACAAACTGGAATTAAAGCCAGACTAAGTCAGTGGTACAGATGGAACTATCCAAGCAGAAGATACAGCTCCTTCAAATGTTAATATTTGGTTGTGTTGACAACCAAACACAATTTAATGTAACTAAATATCATAACATTTGAAATCAACCAAAGCTTGAAACCCTAGGCCTATTTAGGTTTTAAGCTGCTGCTTTTATGATAATGGTTATAACGTTGAAGATCTGATGTTGTTTTAAAGGTACAAATTCAACATATTGTATACAAGGTTAAAAATATGTAGACATTTTGTTACTATGGTTACTATGATGACATATCCCGTGGTTAAAATTTTACCCTCAAAACAAGTTGATAACTTTTTTACAAATCCAATGTATTTTCTACATAGATTCCACATCACGATACGTTGACAAATTACATTGAAACAATGTTAATTCAACCATTTTGTGCCTAGTGGGATGGCATGGGCCACATATACTGAATCTAGGTAGTAAGTCTTCCCTGTGGCTCAGTTGGTAGAGCATGGTGTTTGCAACGCCAGCATGGTGTGTGCAACGCCAGGGTTGTGGGTTCGATTCCCACGGGGGTCCAGTACAACAACAAAAAATGCATGAAATGAAATGTATGCATTCACTACTGTAAGTCACTCTGGATAAGAGCGTCTGCTAAATGACAAAAAATGTAAGTGTGTGCGAGGCCTAACAAAGTGTTACTTATTTCTTGAGATAAATACTTTGGTAATGGAACAGAGAGAGATATGCTTTGTGTGAATACTAGGACAAACTGTTCTGTGCAGACCAGCTATAACCACAACCCAAAACTCTGTGCCTCTTGGCTGCCAACATGACTAACTTCCTACTCATTAATCCCTTACCTAGGCAGGTAGCCTAGTGGTTAAGAGTGCTGGGCCAGTAACCCCAAAAAATATCTTGGTGTGCCCTTGAACAAGGCACTTAACCCTAATTGCTCCTGTAAGTCATGCTGGATAAGAGAGTCTGCTAAGTGACTAAACTGTAATTTAACACAAATAGATGTCAGTTCAGTCTAAAGGTTGTTTTGGGCCTGGTAAATAGATGGCACAGGGGTAAAAGTTTTGACACTGTGAGTTAAGAGGGTCAAGGGACCGGGACTCATGACCAGAGGAGCCACGTCGGTTGTAAGGCCCCTCTCGTAACACAACTCACTGACTCCAAGTAAGTTCCTCTGTCTGACTCACTCACTGGCTGTATCTAAATACAGGTACTAACAGTTGAATGATACTGCTGTCTACCCACAATGCAATATATGCAGCATGAAACGATGCTACATTTGATATAAAGTGCTCTCTCCATGACATAGACTGACCAGGTGAACCCAGGTGAAAGCTATGATCCCTTATTGATGTCATTTGTTAAATCCACTTCAATCAGTGTAGATGAAGGGATGGAAACAGGTTAAAGAAGTATTTTTAAGCCTTGAGACAATTGAGACATGGATTGTGTATGTGTGCCATTCAGAGGGTGAATGGGCAAGACTAAAGATTTTGGGGTATGGTAGTAGGTGCCAGGCGCACCGGTTTGTGTCAAGAACTGCAAGGCTGCTGGGTTTTTCACGCTCAACAGTTTCACATGTGTATCAAGAATGGTCGACGACACAAAGGAATTCCAGCCAACTTGACACAACTGTGGGAAGCATTGGAGTCAACATGGGCCAGCATCCCTGTGGAACGCTTTCAACACCTTGTAGAGTCCATGCCCTGACGAATTGAGGCTGTTCTGAGGGCAAAAGGGGGTGCAACTCAATATTAGGTAGGTGTTCTTAATGTTTGGTACATTCAGTGTATTTAATGTATGGTAGCTGACATATGTTCCAATATATTCTCTATATTAGTAATTAGCAGATATATGTTCTGACATATGCCATTTCCACATCAAAACCCCATGACCCAACCCCGACTAACACATTTTACGAGAAGGGGTCTTGAGGATAGTGATCTAAGGGCATGTCTAGATAGCGGCGAGAGCATCTAACTATATCTATATGGTTCAGGAGGCTGTACTGGACATCCCACTCCGAACACGACACCATCTGCCCTTGACTCTGTCTCGGCGTGAACCCTCTGCGAACCTTGTGAGTGTCGCCCCCCCCCCCCCCCCAAAAGCCCAAAATAGCCCCTTTTTCCCATGGCACCAGAATCACTGCCTTAAACCCCTCTGCCTCCGATTGCACCCCTCAGCTGTGAAGGATACCTGAGATGGGGGGGGGGGGGGGGGGGGGGGGGGGGGTAGAGGGTGTAAATAGATGTGTGAATTGTGAAGGCTTGCAGATGGGTGAGGAGGGGGCAGATGGGTGAGGAGGGGATGAGGGGTGAGGAGAGGATGAGAGGTGAGGAGGGAATGAGGGGTGAGGAGGGGATGAGGGGTGAGGAGGGGGATGAGGGGTGAGGAATGATGAGGGGTGAGGATTGGAAGGAGGGGTGAGGGGGGATAAGGGGATGAGGGGGAGGAGAGCTGAGGAGGGGTGAGGATGGGGGTATTTTTGGCAACGCTGTGTGTTTCGTCATGCAGCATGTGGTGCACACACCCCCTGGTGTTGACATTACTCAGATGTTCCCCTGGACACCCCTCTCTCTTGCATCCAATCTATTTCTTCCCCGCTCTCTCTTTATCCATCTCCTATTCTCTAAAAGTACATCCTCACTCTCTCTATTCCCCCTTTCCCTCTTTCTCTATTCCGCATTTCTCTCTCTCTATTCCCCCTTTCTCTCTCTCTCTCTAATCCTCCTTTCTCTCTCTCTCTCTCTATTCCCCCTTTCTCTCTCTCTCTCTCTCTCTCTCTCTCTCTCTCTCTCTCTCTTTTTGCCCCTTTCTCTCTCTCTCTCTATTCCCCTTTCTCTCTCTTCTAAATCCCTCAATGTCTTTTATCTTCCATCTCCCCTCAACTATTGACATGTCGAGTCATCGACCAAGTTTCAATACGTAATTGTTAGTGCTAACATAAGGATGTTGCTTTTAAAACATATAGGGCTGGTTTTCCAGTCACAGATTAGGCTTAGTCGTGGACTAAAAATAGCTTTCAATGGAGAACTCCATTGAAAGCTGTTTTTTAGTCCAGGACTAGTCTTAATCTGTGTCCAGGAAACCGTCCCATAGACTGTACTGAACTGTGAAAGGGAGAAGTCATCTGTGGTGTACAAATACACTCTATATACAAAGGTATGTGGACGCCCCTTCAAATGAGTGGATTCGGCATTTCAGCCACACACGTTGCTGACAGCTGTATACAATCTCCATAGACAAACATTGTCAGTAGAATGTGACACCATCATAGGATGCCACCTTTCCAGCAAGTCAGTTTGTCACATTTCTGCCCTGCTAGAGGTGCCCCCGTCAACTGTAAGTGCTGTTATCGTGAAGTGGAAACGTCTAGGAGCAACAATGGCTCAGCCGCGAAGTGGTAGGCCACACAAGCTCACAGAACGTGACCGCCGAGTGCTGAAAGGCGTAGCGCGTAAAGTTGTCTGTCCTCGGTTGCAACACTCACTACCATGTTCCAAACGGCCTCTGGAAGCAACGTCAGCACAAGAACTGTTCGTCAGGAGCTTCATGAAATGGGTTTCCATGGCCGAGCAGCCGCACACAAGCCTAAGATCACCATGCACAATGCCAAGCGTCGGCTGGAGTGGTGTAAAGCTCGCCGCCATTAGACTCTGGAGCAGTGGAAACGAGTTCTCTGGAGGGATGAATCACGCTTCACCCTCTGGCAGTCCAACGGACGAGTCTGGGTTTGGCGAATGCCAGGATAACGCTACCTGCCCGAATGCATAGTGCCAACTGTAAAGTTTGGTGGAGGAAGAATAATGGTCTTGGGCTGTTTTTCATGGTTTGGGTTAGGCCCCTTTGTTCCAGTGAAGGGAAATATTAATGCTACAGCATACAATAACATTCAAGACGATTCTGTGTTTCCAACTTTGTGGCAACAGTATTGGGAAAACCCTTTCCTGTTTCAGCATGACAATGCCCCAGTGCACAAAGTGAGGTCCATACAGAAATGGTTTGTCGAGATCGGTGTGGAAGAACTTGACTGGCCTGCACAGAGCCCTGACCTCAACCCCATCGAACATCTTTGGAATTAAATGGAACGCCGACTGCGAGCCAGGCCTAATCGCCCAACATCAGTGCCCAACCTCACTAATGCTCTTGTGGCTGAAGCAAGTCCCCGTGTTCCAACATCTAGTGGAAAGCCTTCTCAGAAGAGTGTAGGCTGTTATAGCAGCAAAGGGGGGACCAACTCCATATTAATGCCCATGATTTTGGAATGAGACATTCGACGAGCAGGTGTCCACATACTTTTGGTCATGTAGTGTACCTGGTCCTTAGAGAAAACAACAACAATAATCGGTTTTAGAAAAGGTCATGCTAGAGGTATTAATTCCCAGGTCAGTTCTTAAACAGCAACTCTCTTTGATGACTCACTCATAGAGCACAGAGAGCTGTTTTCAGTCGCTGCCCTTTATCAGTTGAAACGGTGAGACTTAGCTTAGCTGGGTGGAATCAAGGGGACATCTGTGTAAATGCCAACTCACTACCTGTCTCAGGTAGTTTTGCAGCCACACTCACCTATCAGTGTGTGAAATGAAATGTGAGACAACACATTGAAGAGTTCTTGGTTAACAGTTATTCAGATTCTGAACCACCTCACCTGGTTTTGAAGTGTGTTACACTGAAGTATGCAACCGGCTGAGAACCATGGTTCTGGCACTAGCATCTATGTTTGCAGACCCATGTTTCATGATAACACTTTTGGTGCAAACATGGCATCTATAGGAAATTCTAATTTGCAGAACTCTGTATCAATAGCTCTGGTTGATGAGTGCAAGTCGATCTTACCTTCTGAGGAGCGTTGATGACACCTATGTTGTACCCAAACTGAAAGGAACCCAATACAGCGGTGAACACTGAGAGAGCAAGGGTTCCAGTCACCGTCTGTAGAGCACACACAAGAACACAACACCTCACTGTTACCATGATGCAATTGTGTGGTTGTTCATAAAGACATTGTGTGAAGGATGTGGAGAAGATGGACCATCTAGAAAGGTATGGTTTGTTGCACAGACAATGTCATGTCCATACACAGACAATGTCCTGTCCATACACAGACAATGTCCTGTCCATACACAGACAATGTCCTGTCCATACACAGACAATGTCCTGTCCATACACAGACAATGTCATGTCCATACACAGACAATGTCATGTCCATACACAGACAATGTCCTGTCCATACACAGACAATGTCCTGTCCATACACAGACAATGTCATGTCCATACACAGACAATGTCCTGTCCATACACAGACAATGTCATGTCCATACACAGACAATGTCATGTCCATACACAGACAATGTCATGTCCATACACAGACAATGTCATGTCCATACACAGACAATGTCCTGTCCATACACAGACAATGTCCTGTCCATACACAGACAATGTCCTGTCCATACACAGACAATGTCCTGTCCATACACAGACAATGATGAAACAGCTGTTGTAAGATGACCATGGTCTCGACTGTTAACAAGCTTCTATATTTTGGGAACTCTCCTGTCTTAGTAAAGGCCAAGACTACACACCATCAGACACACACACACACACACACACACACACACACACACACACACACACACACACACACACACACACACACACACACACACACACACACACACACACACACACACACACACACACACACACACACACACACACACACACACACACACACACACAAACAGACCCCACCTCCCTCCAGACACACCTCTCTAATATCCACTATATATAACTGTAGTACTAAATGAGAAAGGATCTTTGTAGCCGTGTCCAGGACTTTCCTGTGTATCGTGTGATTGGGTGATTGAACGCTGAGTTCTATATAGTTCCCATCATCTCACAGGCACCTGTTGCCACTGTGACTGACAGCTAGGGGTTCGGGGAGAAACTGACCAGGCCTTCCTACTGTTTACATCTGTTTACCTTCAACACAGAAAGCTGACTGGCTCCACAAGCCTCCACAACATACCACTGAGTTCACATTAGTTAAACACGGGCTGTAATGCACCGTTACTTAGTTCACATCCTATCATAGCTAGATAGGGTTTACAGTTTCTTCTCCAAAAATGTTAGCAATATGTTATGTTATTAATAAAACATATACATGGAGTGTTTACTGTTTTATTTTAACTAAACAAGACTGTGCAAAGCAGTTCCCGTCAGAGGACATAGTTCTATTCTACAATATTCTATGCGTTATGTTCTGGTCTATACTATTCTATTCTGAGACATGGTAGAATGGTTCATTAATAAATGTCCCAATGTGTGTTATACACCTGGTTGAGTTTGTGTCAGGGTGTGTCTGTCTGTGTTGCTGTAACCTTGCTGTGTTGAGTCTCCAGATAAGCTGTGTTTGTCAAAATAAAGCAAAACAAAGGGAAAGTGTGTGTGTGTGTGTGTGTGTGTGTGTGTGTGTGTGTGTGTGTGTGTGTGTGTGTGTCCCACATCGTACAACATTTCAAGTCTAAAGGCAAGAGTCACGCTCTATTTCACTTCACAGAACGTGCTTCACAACATTTCAACTGTAGCCTGCATATGTAGAACATATTGGGAAAGACGGAAACAAATGGGACAGAGTTGAGGTCAAGGCAAGATAATATTGTTTCTCACTGTCTCAGATTCTGTCATCAGCAACCAATTTAAACGTACCGGCATCTGGATACAACAGTTTGGTGATGTGTTTTTTTGCTATTGTGCCATCAATCATGACAAGAAAGAATACCTCAAGGATGCTGAAATCCTAGTAAGTCTAAGAAGAATGATTTTGAATTAAGGTGTCAGTTGTGGTAAGGAACAAGGTACAGGTTGTACTGGGTGATCTACCAACCAACCCATATTCATCTCAGCCCTGATCAGTAAGCACGCTGGTCTCTCTGCTGATCAAGGTCACTATATAGGACCAATAAAACTAAGGGCTCTCATGTCCAAAATAAAGGTTGACGTTATGTTTTGTCAATCTTCCAGAAAATAGAACATGATGTTTTGTTTGATGTATGAATAGCAATTGTTATAATTATTCTAATAACACAAAATGTCAAATTTCATTTCACTCTCAAAATAAACACTATGTCTTTTTTCTTATCTTGTTATATTTGACGGGCACTAACAAACACAGCAGTTGCTCTGTCCTTATTTTGGTCAACCATGTTGTTGTGAACCACGTCATCGATCACAAGATTCTGCAGTGGTATTAGTGACCGTTTGCTTGGATGGAGTCATCATTGTATGCACAGGCGTCAATTCAACTTCATTTCATTGAACTTTGATTCAATCAGTGTGTGACCAGCGGGATTCAATGCCACTGGCGGACCAGTTATTTTGTCAGGTGACAAAAAAATCGATCATGCACTCAGAGGAGGATGAGAATAAACAGATAAAGAGAGATACTTAGACAAATATATACTAGGATAAGAGTGCGTGATCGATTTTTCTTTTTTCTAATGAGAGCCTAAAACTTGGATTATAAAATATAAACAATAAATGCATAATTTGATGAATAGATAATTTGATAATTATGCTTTTACAGTCGTAGAAAAAGGTTTTAAACAACAAAATATACATTTTAAATCACACATTATGCAGAGACATGGGCTAGACTACTGACAATCAGTGTCAATAGCAACCTGTGATTAAATTCTACTTCATCCATCATAGGCTACTCAGTGTTAGTGCGCATGAAAACATTTCATTGCAATTTACTTATTGCAAATCAACTATTTTCTTATAAAAGCGAGTGTTGTTTAGATTACCTCCCCTCCGAGTTGCTGAAACCCAGCCGGCATGTCTTTGACAGCGCGAGACTCAGATTACAGTCGGTGACAGTTGTGTCCCGCTCCCCCGCGCGCTATCCCAACTGGACACCACGTGAAAAAAAAGCCAATTGGAATAAGGACAATAAACCTGGTACTTGTATTAAAAGTCGAAAGGAAAAGTAAAACTCAAGACAAAAACTGGAACCAAAATGAAAACCGACGAGGTGGCGATAGTTCTAAATGTTTAACTCAACGTGTCCTCTCTTTGAAGTTTGTGGAGCGTCTGGGTCCAGTTTGAATAGAATGACATCAGTACAGTGGCGCACAACTCTCTTGGTATTTTCAAACGACGGAGAGAAGGTGCGGAGGGGACGAGGGGCGACGGGAGGGCGTTTTAGCCGCCCCCTACTCTTGAAGGCCTGTCACAGAGGTCGTCTTTTGGGGTGAAACGGAAGCAGAAAGCCATGTCTTGACCTTATACACCATTGGCTGAAGTCAAGAGGAGCGCTTCATCAGCATACAGAATAACCACCATCACACTGTAACTTCTATGGGGTCTGCACTGTGGGTCTGTCAGATTACATGAGTGGCCTAGATACAGTATATTAGACATATAGAAGCTGAACAGCATGTGCAAAGGAGATAGTCTTGATGGATCATGCCATTGTTAAATTCAGTTAAAAAGCATTATGGTTATAATTGGGTGAAGAGACACGTTCATCTTATTGATTAGATTGAGACCTGCAGTGGCTGAAAAATGTACATCTATAGAAAGGATTACATTAATGATATGCATAGATATGTAGCCCATTCCTCTGCAGGGGATGGTGTGCAAAGGCTGGATGCCTGGACCTTGGGAGAAAGCCAATGTCCACCACCACCAATCTGGACCTATGACTCAACACTTCTTCTGGACAGCCAGATGGGCTTGTCTGCACTGCCCTGGCAGTCATTCTGTCTTTCCGCTATTTTAGAACACATGCCAAAAGGGTGACGCTCCCCACCAGTACACCACAGCTAACTCACCCCATCCACCACAAACACTTCCCTATTTCACGCAAAAATATGAATCCTTCCCAAGGCAACCAGTGGGCCCTAAATTTGGAATGTACCACTTGGGTCGGCGAAGTAGGGGTGGCTGGGGAAATTGGGGACAGCTAGCAGGTGTGAATTGGGAGGTGTGTCTTGGTAGGGGTTATGAGGGGCAAGGCAGGACCTGCCAAAAATGCAATGGAAAAATGTCTGGACTAGATCTATCAATCCAACTCACCCACACCCTCTGTGAACAAGCTCGCATCTCACCCCACTTTCCCTTCATCACATCTTCCCCTTCCCCCCTCCCCTCTATCATACTCTAATCTAAGGCACAAATTGAGAAAGAGGAGCTGAACCTGACACCATCGTCCAAAGCCAGGGCCCCAGGCCAGTGAGTCATGTGTATGGCCCACACTAAATGAGGAAGAAATTCTATACCAGGAGAACAGTGGCCTAGGACCTCCAGACCACATGACATGCACTCTTAAAAAAAAGGGTTCCAAAGGGGTCACAATAGGAGAACCCTCTGTGGAAAGGGTTCTACATGGAACCCCAAAAGGTTCTACCTGGAACCAAAAGGGTTCTACTTGGAACCCAAAAAGGGTGCTTCAAAGGGTTCTTCTATCGGGACAGCCAAAGAACACCTTTATGTTCTAAATAGCACCTTTTCTTTCTAAGAGTGTGTGGGTCTATGTAGACCTACATACCTGTATCCCGGGACAAACAGACAGATAATACACAGTGTTGCCTGTAAGAACCAACAGAACTGGCCCAATCAAAGATTAAAAAAACAGAACTGGCCCAAACAAAGAAAATGAAAACAGAACAAATATACAATGTTTGGGCAGTCACAGTGCAAATGTCAGTTGTGTTGTCCCAAAACTGGAAGTGACACCAATCAGAGAGTGTTATCTGATGGAAAGTCACACCGCCACACTGACCGACGCACACGGACCATGTGACTGCCCGACCGCCAGTCAAACAGGTGACCTGCTGTGAGTCAGGCGATGTGATTACCGTTCCTCCGTAATGACTCGCTCCCGCACTGTGTGTGTGTGTGATTAGCAAAATGGGGCTGCCAGAGTGCCAGTTCTTAATAATTTTACATTAATGTGATGTGTGTGACAGAAAACAGGTGTTGCATTATTGCATTATAGCCAATTGTGCGTTCAACAAGTCTCAGACTTAGAAAGCAATGGTGTCTATTGGCAAAAAAGGAGCACATGCTATACTAATATGGATGTCGATCTATGCTTAACTTAGATTCTGAATAAAAGACTCTGGTTATAACTAGTGAGACTTGCATAGTCAACTCCTTGAGACCTGCAACCATAAGAGCAAACACACACTCTTAGGGAAAAAAGCGTGCTATCTAGAACCTTACAGGGTTCTTCGGCTGTCCCCATAGGAGAACCCTTTGAAGAACCCTTTTTGGTTCCAGGTACCTCTTTGCAGAGACAGTGGTAGCTCACTAATGGTGAGGAAACTCTAGTGTGAAGAGTAGACTAACCTGATAACCTAAATCAGTTCCTAGCAATGGGATATTTTCAAAGTTCAGCAATCAGCCAGAGTCACAATATTGCAAGGCATTTTATTTTAGCAATGTTTTTACCTGGCAACTACTCTATTTTAAAGTCCCATCAAAGCCTCTCTTTTGCAAATAACACAGATCCCTCAGCAAAAAATGTATTCTCATCAACTAGGACCCACTCCCTGTATCTGTCCTTGTGTAACGGTAGGACTGGTATCAAAAAGTCGATACAGTTGAAGTCGGAAGTTTACATACGCTTAGGTTGGAGTCATTAAAACTCGTTTTTCAACCACTCCACAAATTCTTTGTTAACAAACTATAGTCTTGGCAAGTCGGTTAGGACATCCACTTTGTGCATGACACAAGTAATTTTTCCAACAATTGTTTACAGACAGATTATTTAACTTATAATTCACTGTATCACAATTCCAGTGAGTCAGAAGTGTACATACACTAAGTTGACTGTGCCTTTAAACAGCTTGGAAAATTCCAGAAAATGATGTCATGGCTTTAGAAGCCTCTGTTAGGCTAATTGACATCATTTGAGTCAATTGGAGGTGTACCTGTGGATGTATTTCAAGGCCTACCTTCAAACTCAGTGCCTCTTTGCTTGACATCATGGGAAAATCAAAAGAAATCAGCCAAGACCTCAGAAAAAAAATTGTAGACCTCTACAAGTCTTGTTCATCCTTGGGAGCAATTTCCAAACACCTGAAGGTACCACGTTCATCTGTACAAACAATAGTATGCAAGTATAAACACCATGGGACCACGCAGCCGTCATAGCACTCAGGATGGAGACGCATTCTGTTTCCTAGAGATGAACGTACTTTGGTGCGAAAACTGCAAATCAATCCCAGAACAACAGCAAAGGACCTTGTGAAGATGCTGGAGGAAACAGGTACAAAAGTATCTATATCCACAGTAAAACGAGTCCTATATCGGCATAACCTGAAAGGCCGCTCAGCAAGGAAGAAGCCACTGCTCCAAAACTGCCATAGAAAAGCCAGACTACAGTTTGCAACTGCACATGGGGACAAAGATTGTACTTTTTGGAAAAATGTCCTCTGGTCTGATGAAACAAAAATAGAACTGTTTGGCCATAATGACCATCGTTATGTTTGGAGGAAAAAGGGGGATGCTTGCAAGCCGAAGAACACCATCCCAACCGTGAAGCACGGGGGTGGCAACAGCATGTTGTGGAGGTGCTTTGCTGCAGGAGGGACTGGTGCACTTCACAAAATAGATGGCATCATGACGGAGGAAAATTATGTGGACATATTGAAGCAACATCTCAAGACATCAGTCACGAAGTTAAAGCTTGGTCGCAAATGGGTCTTCCAAATGGACAATGACCCCAAGCATACTTCCAAAGTTGTGGCAAAATGGCTTAAGGACAACAAAGTCAAGGTATTGGAGTGGCCATCACAAAGCCCTGACCTCAACCCTATAGAAAATGTTTGGGCAGAACTGAAAAAGCATGTGCGAGGAAGGAGGCCTACGAATCTGACTCAGTTCCACCAGCTCTGTCAGGAGGAATGGGCCAAAATTCACCCAACTTATTGTGGGAAACTTGTGGAAGGCTACCCGAAACGTTTGACCCAAGTTAAACAATTGAAAGGCAATGCTACCAAATACTAATTGAGTGTATGTAAACTTCTGACCCACTGGGAATGTGATGAAAGAAATAAAAGCTGAAATAAATCATTCTCTCTACTATTATACTGACATTTCACGTTCTTAAAATAAAGTGGAGATCCTAACTGACCTAAGACAGGGAATTTTTACTAGGATTAAATGTCAGGAATTGTGAAAAACTGAGTTTAAAAGTATTTGGCTAAGGTGTATGTAAACGTCCGACTTCAAATATATTTACTTGCTATCCCATCCCTGTAAGCTACTGTACACTGTGTAAAACAATAATATGATGATAGATCGACTTGTATTATTAATGCCTTAATCATAAAACTTTCTGAAATCCAGTCACACAAACTTGGCCAAGACTTATAAGACTTAAAACTATAAGAGTTTAGTAAGTACTTATTATGTTCTTATAAGATCTTTACAAGCTGCTATTTAATCAGTTAGTACTGCTGTCTCATTCAGAATGGTTAAGCATGTATTTGTCATTTAGATATGATTATGATCGAATTAGGTGCTTGTGTGTACTGTACAACTCAAATTGAGTTATTTTCTATCTGTTTGCATTACTCTGAAGTGACCTTACTAACACCATTCATGGTATCAATATCCTAGATATGTCTATATACAGTAGCCTACTACTATGATCAGGATTAGGTTCCTACTGCTGGCTGGTACCATCAATATTATTTCCCGGTCCTGCACATGCATGTGTAAATATCCAACGTCAATTCGTTTGAGTGCCGTCTAGTATTATAGTTGAGCTAAATTACCATTCTATTTTTACTTCATACAGTTTGTATTTTTCCTACTCTTTGTACTCAATTGTTTACTTTTCTATTGTTGTTGCATTGTCCAGAGGTGAACCTGAAAGAATGCTAAGCAGTTTATTTGTAACGGCTGTCTTCTGTAGAAATGGACCAAGACGCAGCAGGTATGTGAATACTCATCTTTAATTAAAATAAAGAAGTAAAGCATCCACTTAACAATGCAAACAAAGTAACAACAGCTACAGTTCTGCAGGCTAGAAACGCAGTGCAAAAAACAACCACCCACAACCCCAAAGAAAAACACACACACCTATATAGGACTTCCAATCAAAGGCAACTATACACACCTGCCTTCAATTGGAAGTCCCAATCATCCACCCAACATTTAACCAATACAAACATGCCACGTCCTGACCCCAAAACTAAAACACTAGCTCCATCTGCTGGTCAGGACGTGACAGTACCCCCCTCCTCAAGGTGCAGACCCCGGAATGCACCTACCAACAAAAAAAAAAACAACACAAAACCCATAAACAATAACCCTAAAACAATAAGGGAGGGAAGGGAGGGTGGCTGCCGTCACCGACGGCACTGTGCTACACCCTCCCTCCCCAACCCACCTATCCTGGAGGTGGCTCAGGTGCAGGGCGTGGACCTTGCTCCACCGTCGGCGTAGCCCACTTCGGTGGCGCTGCTAACTGCGCCGGGCAGATGGGCCACTTGGGCTGACCCTGGCAGACGGACCACTCGTGCTGGGCCGGGGGACAGGAGGACCCCTCGGGCTGGACCAGGGGACAGGAGGGCCCCTCGGGCTGGGCCGGGGGACAGGAGGGCCACTCGGGCTGGGCCGGGGGACAGGAGGGCCACTCGGGCTGGGCCGGGGGACAGGAGGGCCACTCGGGCTGGGCCGGGGGACAGGAGGGCCACTCGGGCTGGACCGGAGGGCAGGAGGGCCACTCGGGCTGGACCGGAGGGCAGGAGGGCCACTCGGGCTGGACCGGAGGGCAGGAGGGCCACTCGGGCTGGGCCAGAGCAGGAGGGCCCCTCGGGCTGGGCCGGAGAGCAGGAGGGCCCCTCGGGCTGGGCCGGAGAGCAGGAGGGCCCCTCGGGCTGGGCCGGAGAGCAGGAGGGCCCCTCGGGCTGGGCCGGAGGGCAGGAGGGCCCCTCGGGCTGGGCCGGAGGACAGGAGGGCCACTCTGGCCGATCCGGAGGACAGGAGGGCCACTCTGGCCGATCCTGACAGGCAGGGCACCCTGGCAGATCCGGGCAGGCGGGCACCTCTGGCAGAACCGGGCAGTCTGGCCACTCTGACAGAACCGGGCAGTCTGGCCACTCTGACAGAACCGGGCAGTCTGGCCACTCTGGCAGTTCAGGGCAGTCTGGCCACCCTGGCAGTTCAGGGCAGTCTGGCCACCCTGGCAGTTCAGGGCAGTCTGGCCACCCTGGCAGTTCAGGGCAGTCTGGCCACTCTGGCAGTTCAGGGCAGTCTGGCCACTCTGGCAGTTCAGGGCAGTCTGGCCACTCTGGCAGTTCAGGGCAGTCTGGCCACTCTGGCAGTTCAGGGCAGTCTGGCCACTCTGGCAGTTCAGGGCAGTCTGGCCACTCTGGCAGTTCAGGGTAGTCTGGCCACTCCGGCAGTTCAGGGCAGTCTGGCCACTCCGGCAGTTCAGGGCAGTCTGGCCACTCCGGCAGTTCAGGGCAGTCTGACCTCTCTGGCGACTGTTGACTGGCGGGCAGCTCTGACGACTGTTGACTGGCGGGCAGCTCTGACGACTGTTGACTGGCGGGCAGCTCTGACGACTGTTGACTGGCGGGCAGCTCTGACGACTGTTGACTGGCGGGCAGCTCTGACGACTGTTGACTGGCGGGCAGCTCTGACGACTGTTGACTGGCGGGCAGCTCTGACGACTGTTGACTGGCGGGCAGCTCTGACGACTGTTGACTGGCGGGCAGCTCTGGTGATGGTTGACTGGCGGGCAGCACTGACGACTGTTGACTGGCGGGCAGCTCTGGTGACTGTTGACTGGCGAGGCTGGGTTGACACACTAGACTCCTGATGCGTGGGGCTGGTATGGACGTGCCAGCCTGGAGACACGCACCTCCATGCTAGTGCGTCTGGCGGGAAACACCGGACCGAAAGGGCGCACTGGCGGTCTTGAGTGCAGGGTTGGCATCACCCCTTCCGGCTCGATGCTCCCCTTGCCCTGGCACCTGCGGGGCGCTGGTGCTGGGCGAACTGGGCTGTGCGTCCGTATAGGCGAGATGGTGCGCACCTCAGCGTAACATGGCGCCCTCCACCTCGTACGCACCTCCCTGTAGTCACGGGTAGCTGGCTTACGGCTCTTCCCTGGCCTGGCCAAACTACCCGTGTGCCCCCCCCAAAAAAAATCTTGGGGCTGCCTCTCGGGTTTCCTAGCCAACCGTGTTCCAGCGTAACGTTCCCGATGGTTCCTCTGTCCAGCTGCCTCCACTCTCCTGAGTGCCTCCACCTGTTCCCATGGGAGGCGATCCCTTCCGGCCAGGATCTCTTCCCAGGTGTAGGCTCCCTTGCCGTCCAGGACGTCCTCCCATGTCCATTGTTCCCTTTTTCTCTCCTGTGGCTTCCTCCTCTTCTGCTGCTTGGTCCTTTGGTGGGTGGTTCTGTAACGGCTGTCTTCTGTAGAAATGGACCAAGGCGCAGCAGGTATGTGAATACTCATCTTTAATTAAAATAAAGAAGTAAAGCATCCACTTAACAATGCAAACAAAGTAACAACAGCTACAGTTCTGCAGGCTAGAAACGCAGTGCAAAAAACAACCACCCACAACCCCAAAGAAAAACAC
The DNA here is from genome assembly GCF_965601325.2 of Salmo salar. Lineage (NCBI taxonomy): Eukaryota > Metazoa > Chordata > Actinopteri > Salmoniformes > Salmonidae > Salmo > Salmo salar. The sequence goes on along the minus strand of NC_138297.1, from coordinate 17,465,760 downwards.
ACACACCTATATAGGACTTCCAATCAAAGGCAACTATACACACCTGCCTTCAATTGGAAGTCCCAATCATCCACCCAACATTTAACCAATACAAACATGCCACGTCCTGACCCCAAAACTAAAACACTAGCTCCATCTGCTGGTCAGGACGTGACAGTAACAGTCGTCAGAGCTGCCCGCCAGTCAACAGTCGTCAGAGCTGCCCGCCAGTCAACAGTCGTCAGAGCTGCCCGCCAGTCAACAGTCGTCAGAGCTGCCCGCCAGTCAACAGTCGCCAGAGAGGTCAGACTGCCCTGAACTGCCGGAGTGGCCGGACTGCCCTGAACTGCCGGAGTGGCCGGACTGCCCTGAACTGCCGGAGTGGCCGGACTGCCCTGTTCTGCCGGAGTGGCCGGACTGCCCTGTTCTGCCGGAGTGGCCGGACTGCCCTGTTCTGCCGGAGTGGCCGGACTGCCCTGTTCTGCCGGAGTGGCCGGACTGCCCTGTTCTGCCGGAGTGGCCGGACTGCCCTGTTCTGCCGGAGTGGCCGGACTGCCCTGTTCTGCCGGAGTGGCCGGACTGCCCTGTTCTGCCGGAGTGGCCGGACTGCCCTGTTCGGCCGGAGTGGCCGGACTGCCCTGTTCGGCCGGAGTGGCCGGACTGCCCTGTTCGGCCGGAGTGGCCGGACTGCCCTGTTCTGCCAGAGGTGCCCGCCTGCCCTGATCTGCCAGGGTGCCCGGCCTGTCAGGATCAGCCCGAGTGGTCCTCCTGCCCTCCGGCCCAGCCCGAGTGGTCCTCCTGCCCTCCGGCCCAGCCCGAGTGGTCCTCCTGCCCTCCGGCCCAGCCCGAGTGGTCCTCCTGCCCTCCGGCCCAGCCCGAGGGGCCCTCCTGTCCCCCGGCCCAGCCCGAGGGGCCCTCCTGTCCCCCGGCCCAGCCCGAGGGGCCCTCCTGTCCCCCGGCCCAGCCCGAGGGGCCCTCCTGTCCTCCGGCCCAGCACGAGTGGTCCGTCTGCCAGGGTCAGCCCAAGTGGCCCGTCTGCCCGGCGCAGTTAGCAGCGCCACCGAAGTGGGCTACGCCGACGGTGGAGCAAGGTCCACGCCCTGCACCTGAGCCACCTCCAGGATAGGTGGGTTGGGGAGGGAGGGTGTAGCACAGTGCCGTCGGTGACGGCAGCCACCCTCCCTTCCCTCCCTTATTGTTTTAGGGTTATTGTTTATGGGTTTTGTGTTGTTTTTTTGTTGTTGGTAGGTGCATTCCGGGGTCTGCACCTTGAGGGGGGGGTACTGTCACGTCCTGACCAGCAGATGGAGCTAGTGTTTTAGTTTTCGGGTCAGGACGTGGCATGTTTGTGTTGGTTAAATGTTGGGTGGATGATTGGGACTTCCAATTGAAGGCAGGTGTATATAGTTGCCTTTGATTGGAAGTCCTATATAGGTGTGTGTGTTTTTCTTTGGGGTTGTGGGTGGTTGTTTTTTGCACTGCGTTTCTATCCTGCAGAACTGTAGCTGTTGTCACTTTGTTTGCATTGTTAAGTGGATGCTTTACTTCTTTATTTTAATTAAAGATGAGTATTCACATACCTGCTGCGCCTTGGTCCATTTCTACAGAAGACAGCCGTTACATTATTGCACTCTGCATACATGTATATATATTTTCATTTTTATTTCAGCTTTATTTAACCAGGTAGGCTAGTTGAGAACAAGTTCTCATTTACAACTGCAACCTGGCCAAGATAAAGCAAAGCAGTGCGACACAAACAACAACACAGAGTTACACATGGAATAAACAAACATGCAGTCAATAATACAATAGAAAAAGTATACAGTGTGTGCAAATGAGGTAGGATAAGGGAGGTAAAGCAATAAATAGGCCATAGTGGCAAAATAATTACAATATAGCAATTAAACACTGGAGTGATAGATGTGCAGAAGATGAGTGTGCAAGTAGAGATACTGGGGTGCAAAGGAGTAAAATAAATTAAATAAATAACAGTATGGGGGATGAGGTAGTTGGATGGGCTATTTACAGATGGGCTATGTACAGATGCAGTGATCTGTGAGCTGCTCTGACAGCTGGTGCTTAAAGCTAGTGAGGGAGATATGAGTCTCCAGCTTCAGTGAGTTTTGCAGTTCGTTCCAGTCATTGGCAGCAGAGAACTGGAAGGAAAGGCGGCCAAAGGAAGAATTGCTTTGGGGGTGACCAGTGAGATATACCTGCTGGAGCGCGTGCTGTGGGTGGGTGCTTCTATGGTGACCAGTGAGCTGAGATAAGGCGGGGCTTTACCTAGCAAAGACTTATAGATGACCTGGAGCCAGTGAGTTTGGCAACGAATATGAAGCGAGGGCCAGCCAACGAGAGCATACAGGTCGCAGTGGTGGGTAGTGTATGGGGCTTTGGTGACAAAACGGATGGTACTGTGATAGACTGCATCCAATTTGCTGAGTAGAGTGTTGGAGGCTATTTTGTAAATGACATCGCCGAAGTCAAGGATCGGTAGGATAGTCAGTTTTACAAGGGTATGTTTGGCAGCATGAGTGAAGGATGCTTTGTTGCGAAATAGGAAGCCGATTCTAGATTTAACTTTGGATTGGAGATGCTTAATGTGAGTCTGGAAGGAGAGTTTACAGTCTAACCAGACACCTAGGTATTTGTAGTTGTCCACATATTCTAAGTCAGAACCGTCAAGAGTAGTGATGCTGGACGGGAGGGCTGGTGTGGGCAGCGATTGGTTGAAGAGCATGCATTTAGTTTTACTTGCATTTAAGAGCAGTTGAAGGCCACGGAAGGAGAGTTGTATGGCATTGAAGCTCGTCTGGAGGTTAGTTAACACAGTGTCCAAAGAGGGGCCAGAAGTATACAGAATGGTGTCGTCTGCGCAGAGGTGGATCAGAGAATCACCAGCAGCAAGAGCAACATCATTGATGTATACAGAGAAGAGAGTCGGCCCGAGATTTGAACCCTGTGGCACCCCCATAGAGACTGCCAGAGGTACGGACAACAGGTCCTCCAATTTGACACACTGAACTCTGTCTGAGAAGTAGTTGGTGAACCAGGCGAGGCAGTTATTTGAGAAACCAAGGCTGTTGAGTCTGCCAATAAGAATGTGGTGATTGACAGAGTCAAAAGCCTTGGCCAGGTCGATGAATACAGCTGCACAGTATTGTCTCTTATCGATGGCGGTTATGATATTGTTTAGGACCTTGAGCGTGGCTGAGGTGCACCCATGACCAGCTCGGAAACCAGATTGCATAGAGGAGAAGGTACGGTGGGATTCGAAATGGTCGGTGATCGGTTTGTTAACTTGGCTTTCGAAGACCTTAGAAAGGCAGGGTAGGATAGATATAAGTCTGTAGCAATTTTGGCCTAGAGTGTCTCCCCCTTTGAAGAGGGGGATGACCGTGGCAGCTTTCCAATCTTTGAGGATCTCAGACAATACGAAAGAGAGGTTGAACAGGCTAGTAATAGGGGTTGCAACAATTTCGGCATATCATTTTAGAAAGAGAGGGTCCAGATTGTCTAGCCCGGCTGATTTGTACGGGTCCAGATTTTTCAGCTCTTTCAGAACATCAGCTATCTGGATTTGGGTGAAAGAGAAATGGGGGAGACTTGGGAAAGTTGCTGTGGGGGGTGAGGGGCTCTTGACCGGTTTAGCGGTAGCCAGGTGGAAAGCAAGGCCAGCTGTAGAAAAATGCATATTGAAATTCTCAATTATTATGGATTTATCGGTGGTGACACTGTTTCCTATCCTCAGTGCAGTGGGCAGCTGGGAGGAGGTGCTCTTATGCTCATATCATGTGTACATGACAAATAAACAAACTTGAATATTCACTCAATGGTCAGCTAGTCAGCTGTCCCTCTTAATAGCAGTGCTAGTAGTGCCATCAATGCTAGCAGCCTATTGATTCATCATCAACAGTATTCCATAATTTAGGCATATCAACTAGGGCGGAAGAATGAATATTGGTGAAATTACATGAAGCCGTTATGAAATAAGGACATTTTGAGGAGCAGGCATGCCTTTTCCAAATCCATGCAACTTTTTATATATTTATTTTTTATTTTGAATGAAATCATTTTGCATGAGTTCATAATCTTTGGACATGCACATAACCTGAGAAATTAGACATCATTATCAGACATTATTATCACAAAACATGAACTATGCAATTCAATGTGATGATACAACGCATGATAACCAGCGTGCAATGAATGATGTGCCTCAAACGCCACAATATTTGTTTTCATTCCTGCATTCAGCCAATATAATTTTACTAATACCAAGATGTACAATGTATCCACTTAATATTTTGTTTTTGGAACATTTCGCGCCATCCCATTTAAAAACATACACCTCGGTGGGCGCGGCCTCTGATTGGTGGCCTGTGAACTCTGCGCAGCCCCTCCCCTTCTCTGGTTATTGGGGAAATCCCCGAAAAGCACGCTTTTCACTGAAACTAAATATTTTGCTTTACGGCTGCTACGGATTGCATTGACAGAGAACCGAGGTGCTGCAAGAAAATATTCATAAACGGGAGGCGAGGTATAAAATCCATGTTTAATTTATTTTAGGCAGCGTAGCAAATTCTTTTGCCTGGAAAAGTTTGTGGTTGTTGTTGATTGGAGATTCTAGTAAAACAGCCAGCCAAGCTTACAGCTCAACTAGCAGATTTTAGTGGAAGATGGTGGGTCCTGTATTTCGTTGTATTAATACAAATTGAACCACTACACATTGTAGTATTATATGACATGGAAGTTGGATGATGATCACGAATCGCATACTGTTTAGGGTGTCTAACCTGCTAGCTAAATAGCTAGGACATGCTAGGCCATAACTGAGGAACGCTCAACCCCTCGCGCGATTTGTCAGAAAAAAGATTGAGCCACCTTCAGTCGATACTTGTAAAAATGTCAATTCTGAAAACGCTTATCTGTACCAATGTGTTTCATGTACAACTGCGGCCTTTTCCGGAGGGTACTGAAATTCATATTTTTAATAATAACTTTTATCGAACACCCCCATGTCCTGCCACCAATTTGCTCGCTTCGCCCTCGTGCGGCAATATTTGGGAACACCGAAAGCGGTACCAGTTAAAGATCATGTTATGAATTATGAAACCGTTTTTATTATTACATAAATTCTAAAGATATCACAAAAAAGGACGTTAGCTGGTTCTCATAGAACAAAAAATATAAGATCTCCTAAGCCTGTGTTTATTTTCGCAGTTTATCCATGCAACTTTACCCTACAACATAGTCCCCCTACTGGATTTGGCCCGCATGTGGTTTTATTTGCCCCCCCCCAAGTTTTCTGAGCAAAAATACATATTTTTTTGAATTTTAATTGTCAGACATGACTGCAAAAACACCAGGAAATCAGCTCCAAGTGATTTACATTTTTTAAAAAAAAATATGTTCCCAAGTATTCCCACTCATAATGGAAAGATGCATGTTTTCATATACAAATGTAGAAATCTAGTTGATGATCCCTGCCCTACAACAACGACGTTCTTTTTCCTCATAGGCTCTGTCCAACGAACCATGGCATACAAAAAGACGCCTTTATTATTTCTCTCTGCATGGGGTTGGTTGAAAGTTAGTCATAGATTTAGATTAGGTGTTTATTTGGTAAACATAGGTTAGCTAGCTAGGCACTTGAGCAACACCAAGGATTAGCCTAATACCGTGGCACCAGTGCTCACATGGCTCTAGCTAACTACACAACCCAGTCAGTCATTACCCGTCCCCTCTCTGTATTCTAGCTTTTTTATTTAACCTTTATTTAACTAGGCAAGTCATTTAAGAACAATTTCTTATTTACAATGACGGCCTAACCCGGACGACACTGGGCTAATTGTGCGCCACCCTATGGGACTCCCAATCACTGCCGTTTGTGATACAGCCTGGACTCGAACCAGGGTTTGTAGTGACGCCTCTAGCACTGAGATGCACTGCCTTAGACTGCTACACCACTTGGGAGCTGTTGTCCCCCTTTCCCCCACTGGTCCCCCTTTCCCCACTCATCCCATAAATGTATTGTTTCGAAGACACAGGTAGCTGCTAAAACTAGTATAGATTTTTTTCTTAACTAATCACATGGGTGTTCTCTCTCCTAGATCCCATCGCCTTCCTCCCTCCCTCCTTGTGTCCCTGTGTCCAATCCTCTCCTCCTCCCAAACGGTCCTGTGAGCTGTCGAGAAAGTGAACGGATACAGGATGGAAGAGCTCAGCCAATGTTCCTTCCAGCAGCTTTGGGAGAGCAAGTAAGTTTTGAACAACCTTTAGGACCACAGACTTATGTATGTTTAAGACTACCAAGGTAGGTAGCTACTTCTAGACTAGGCCGAGGAGGTTGTGTGTGAGTGGAAGCCCAGAGACATTGTTCAATGTATTACAGCACCTTTTCTGCATAGGTCTTTTCAGGGCCATAATAATGACTGATCCGGTGATTTCTTTTCTATAGTATGACACCTCAGGGGCCTAGTATTCCACTGGGTGCTACTGAAAACTGGCCTGACCTGGATGTCTCGGTACGTTTGATTGTCTACCTCATGACGTGAAGGAAGTATTTTCATGACGCCACACCTTTTTAGAATGGGCTAATGAGCAACTGATAACTTGAATACTTTACTCCTCTGTAGATAAATGGCATCCACTTACCTCCCTCACAGCTCCTTCCCGACGCGACTCTCCACAAGGTCTTTGACGAGGGGCTGTTTGAACTGCTGGAGCCCCCGGTTGTGGAGCCCTCTGTGTCAACCCTGGACAGCGTGCCTCCCACTGCCTCCACCGTCCCCTCCACCAACGACTACCCTGGGAAGCATGGCTTCCAGCTGCGATTCCAGAAGTCCGGTACCGCCAAGTCTGTCACCTCCACTGTGAGTGTCATGCATATGGCTTACTGCACATGCTCATGCCTGAATACATACACACACGTATTGTTAAAGCAATAAGGCCCGAGGAGGTGTGGTGTGTGTGTATATATGGCCAATATACCACAGCTAAGGGCTGTTCTTCTGCCCGAAACAACTCTGAGTGCCTGGACACAGCCCTTAGCCGTGGTATATTGGTCATATACCACAAACCCCAGAGCTGCCTTTTTATAAACTGGTTATTAGTGTAATTAGAACAGTAAAAATATTTTGTCATACCAATGCTCAAACCACCCAGTTTATAATTCATGATAATATGGCCATTTATCACTTAAAATAAATGCTGTGTTTTGTGTGGGCTTACCCTGGCGTGTAGCATGTAAATCTCTCTCAAACAAGGTGACTTTTTTAATCAATATATTCGGCTCTATTTATTCTGTTTCGAAAATGCTAATTAGCATCAAAGTAGACATGATGGAAGACTACAAATCCCTGCAAGCTCCTGCACGTCATCTCTAGCTGACTCCTTTGCTAACAGGTATTGTGTCCATTAAAAAATATATATATTTTTACCTTTATTTAACTAGGCAAGTCAGTTAAGAACAAATTCTTATTTTCAATGACGGCCTAGGAACAGTGGGTTTACTGCCTTGTTCAGGGGCAGAAGGACAGATTTTTACCTTGTCAGCTTGGAGATTCAATCTTGCGACCTTTCAGTTACTAGTCCAACACTCTAACCACTAGGATACCTGCAGCCCCATTTAAAACTTGCACAAGACAGTTCACAGAATTATACATTTTAGACATTTAGCCAATTTAATCATTACAAATTTTAGCTAACATTAGATAATTATTCCAAAGATTCTTACCTTTGCCTCGATTCAGCAGTTTTGTCCAGATCATCATGGCATTTGTAGTTCTTTACGATAGCCACATTAGCAGCTAATTAGCATTTCATTTTTGAGGGGTAAATACAGGCGAATATATTATAAGTCACCTTGTCCTAGAGAGATTTACATGGTTATCAAAACGTCACGCCCGGGTAAGCCTACACAAAACGCAGCCCTTATTTTAAGTGTTTCTAAAATCCCCTATGGCAGGGGTTCCCACCCTTTTTCCCTCAGGGCCCCTAGCATTGGGGAACATTCTGCGCCCCACCTGCGCACGCGCCACGTCCGTTTCTACGGGCACTAACACTGTTCATGACAAACTTTTCACACCCCTCTTGTTGGCGGAGAACATTTAGCGGGTTTAAAGCTGATTTTCTAGCAATTCTATACGTTTTGGCATGTCTAATGGGTATTCATGTGGTATTTGAGTGACACAAATTAAAATATCTATAGGTTACCAAACCTACCTAAAAACACTTTAGCTGACATGGACTAGTTGATCTGGACATTTCTGGCAAGTTATAAATTGTTTTCTAAGGTCTGCAATGACTAACATGACAAGAGGAACTGATGATGCACTGCCAAATATAGAAATTTCACCCTGTGCATTCTACTATTGCAATTTTCAAGAGGAAGTTTAAAGCTGGAATGAGCCCCACAGTTTTGGAACCACTGCCCAGTGGGAAAAATTGATGGTGGACAAATGGTTGGAACCATTTTCTTGTTTGACTGCTAGGTTTTATGGGTATTATGACTCATACTTTGGTACTCTATAGGAATGAAACACAGCCTACCATGAGGGTCCAGCCCCACCCTTTAAGAAGCATTGTCTCACTGTATATTCACATGCTATGTATATCTCTATTGATCTCTTTCTTTCAACTTTGAATGACTGTTCTCTTCTGGGGGAAACATCTATTTTGATTAAGATACTTTTTTGACAATCACAATAAGTAACAGTAAAATGGCTTCAAACCAATTTAATCCATGGTCTCATTTCAATCAATTAATTACAGTAAATTGCAGTTACTTTACCTCAGACAGAGACAAAAGATATTCCACTCATTCTAATTCCCTGTGGTTGCATTCAACTGGAATCCAGTTCATTGTGACGATTTGCTAAAACTCAAGGTTTTGGCGACAAAGTATTTGGATTAAAACAGCCAATAGCAGCAAGGTTTCCACAGTGACTCACATGTCAGCTTACTATGATAGACCTATCAGGCTTGAGTTAGGTTGTGCTGCCCTCAAACTAACGCCCCCTGCAACTCATTCATTGGAACTGAGGAGTTGCATGCTGGTAGGTTGCAGTAATGCATGGGTCTGACATGACAGGGCATGTTCTACACAAGGGCTCCATTATGGAAAGGGTTAAAATGCAGCCCTTTTGGTGAAAATGTATAGTTATAAACATGGTATTTACGATTTCTTCAGAATATTAATATAATTGTTCATGTGTATTATGATCTTATACCTGTAGGTGTTAAGCCCACATGTTGCTAGTGTTTTGTATTTTATGTAAACTTTATAAACAGATAATACTCTTATTTCTTTTTATCGCCAAAGTGAAATGCTGTCTGTGGGAAATAACTTCACCAAAGTGCTTATTTTTTCACTTTTTATCAATTCAATTCACAACATTGTTTCACAAAATAAAATTCCTATAGACACATCCAACTGGTCGCTCATTGTTTTCTCTCCCCTCCCAGTATTCTGTGCAGCTGAACAAGCTGTACTGCCAGCTGGCTAAGACGTGCCCTGTGGAGGTGTTGATGGCCATGGATCCCCCGCCAGGAGCCATCCTCAGGGCCACCGCTATCTACAAGAAGTCTGAGCATGTCTCTGAGGTGGTCCGGCGCTGTCCCCACCACCAGAGCGCCTCAGATAACAATGAAGGTGGGTGTGTTTTTAGTCTAAGGTAAACATTCAAATCTGATGTAGATACCGTAATTTCCGGACTATTAAGCGCACCTGAATATAAGCCACACCCACTGAATTTAAAAAATAATTATATTTTGAACATAAATAAGCTGCACATGTCTATAAGCCGCAGGTGCCTACCGGTACATTGAAACAAATGAACTTTACACAGGCTTTAACGAAACACGGCTTGTAACAAAAATAAATAGGCTTTAACGAAACACGGCTTGTAACAAAAAATAAAACATTTGCAGTAAGCTTTAGTTGTCTTTTTTGCACTGAGTCAATTCCTCACGCTGCTGTTTCCAACGTCTTATCATCGACTCATTAAGACCAAGCTCCCATGCAGCAGCTCTATTTCCTTTTCCAACAGCCAGATCAATCGCCTTCAACTTGAAAGCTGCATCATATGCATTTCTCCGTGTCTTTGCCATGGTGAGGGTGACAAAATGACTACTGTAATCAGAATGATGGGAAGTTTGAGAGCGCTCGATTTACTCTAAACAGTAAACAAAAAAGTTGTTTGACCTTAACCCGTTCGGCAATTTCGTTGGTCTAATGAAAGCTTCATGCCGCCAAAAAACTGAGCACGTCACAGAATGTGTTTTTTTGGAGAGAAAAAAAATTGAAAGAGGGAAAAATCCATATATTAGCCGCGTCATTGTTTAAGCCGCGAGGTTCAAAGCCTGGGAAAAAAGTTGCGGCTTATAGTCCGGAATTTACGGTAATAAGTATTTTGCCCTTAAAACTTCTTATGGCTTGAATCCTGTTAGCGGGATCGATATGACGACAGCCAGTGAAAGTGCAGGGCGGCAAATTCAAAACAACAAAAATCTCATAATTAAAATTCCTCAAACATACAAGTATTATACACCATTTTAAAGCTTTACTTCTTGTTAATCCTGCCACAGTGTCTGATTTCAAAAAGGCTCTACGGCGAAAGCAAACCATATGATTATGTTAGGTCAGCGCCTACACACAAAAAAACACAGCCATTTTCCAGCCAAAGAGAGGAGTCACAAAAAGCAGAAATAGAGAGAAAATTAATCACTTACCTTTGATTTTCATCAGATGACACTCATATGACTTCTTGTTACACAATACATGTATGTTTTGTTAGATAAAGTTCATATTTATATCCAAAATCTCAGTTTACATTGGCGCGTTATGTTCAGTAATGTTTGCCTCAAAACATCCAGTGATTTTGCAGAGAGCCACATCAATTTACAGAAATACTCATCATAAATGTTCATGAAAATACAAGTGTTATACATGGAACTTTAGATAAACTTCTCCTTAATGCAACCACTGTGTCAGATTTCAAAAAAGCTTTACTGAAAAAGCAATAATCTGAGTACGGCGCTCAGACACAAAAACATGCTATACAATATATCCGCCATGATGGAGTCAACAATAGTCAGAAATAGCATTATAAATATTCACTTACCTTTGATCTTCATCAGAATCAGATTGCACTCCCAGGAATCCCAGTTCAACAATAAATGTTTGTTTTGTTCGATAAAGTCCATCCTTTATGTCCAAATACCTCCTTTTTGTTCGCGCCTTCAGTTCACAAATCCAAATTCACGACGCGCAGGTCAGACAAAAACTAAAAAAATCCCATTACAGTTCGTAGAAACATGTCAAACGATGTATAGAATCAGTCTTTAGGATGTTTTTATCGTAAATCTGCAATAAAGTTTCAACCGGAGAAATCCTTTGTCTTCAGAAATGCAATGGAACTGAGGTACCTCTCATGTGAGCGCGCATGGCTGAGCCTCATGCCCTGCTGGCAGTGTTCTGACTCCAGGAGCTCTTATTCATCCTCACTTCACAGTAGAAGCCTCAAACAAGGTTCTAAAGACTGTTGACATCTAGTGGAAGCCGTAGGAAAAAATTACCCCACAGACACTGTAGTTTGGATAGGCAATCACTTGAAAAACTACAAACCACTTCCTGTTTGGATTTTTTCTCAGGTTTTTGCCTGCCATATGAGTTCTGTTATACTCAGACATCATTCAAACAGTTTTAGAAACTTCAGAGTGTTTTTTAATATGCATATCTTAGTTTCTGGGAGTGAGTAGCAGGCAGTTTACTGCCACCATCCATAAGAAGTTTTAAGAGTAAAAAAAAAATAGACTGATATGCATGATTTTATTTTGGCTCAGTTTTTGTATTTAGCTATGTAAACGAATAAAGAGGAAATGAAAGCCATGCAAATCTGATCATAATATTCATCATGGTCTCAGAGAGATGAGGTATACCTTTACTCCCCATGTAGAAGATTGTCCCAGGAATAGAGGAGACTCCCCCTCACTACTTGTCTACTTCCTGTTTTTTTTGTCTAGGTGTAGTCCACCGCAGTCACCTGATTAGAGTGGAGGGGAGCCAGTGGGCTCAATACCTGGAGGATGGAAACACCAAGCGTCAAAGTGTGCTGCTGCCGTATGAGCCGCCTCAGGTATACCCCATAGAAAGATAATTAATAGAACGGTCGTCCCCATTCAAGTAAATGATGGCATAATGGGTGGACTGGCGGCCATTGCGAGTGTACCCAGATGAGCAAGGCAGGAAGTGTACCCCATCAATCTGTTCTGCGATTTGTTGAATCAACTCAAATGAAATTATAAAAAAAATAGCCACATCAGTTTGTATCATTTGAATGAACATTCTACATTACCATGGAAATGATTACATCACCATACCAGGAAGCCATTATGAGACATCTGTCTATAATGCATTGGAGAGTTGCATTTGTCAATGTGCGTTCAAGTGAAGCTTAACGTTGTGTATGTGTTTGTATAGCTGGGCTCTGAAACGACTACTGTTCTCCTGAACTTCATGTGCAACTCCAGTTGCATGGGTGGTATGAACAGGCGGCCCATCCTCACCATCCTGACCCTGGAGACCCAGGAGTAAGTGTCTCTCCTTATCCCTTCTCAATAAGTTTGTTTTGTAAAATCCGCATCAGGGTCTGAGTTTGCGTTATATTTGCCGTAATGTGTGTTTTGTTTTTTTAGGGATGTAACGATTCACTGATATGAATCGGTCCCCGGTTGAAATATTTAAGATATGAGTGCGTCTGTCAGAATGTAGCATGCATCTGTCTCAAATTTGGTTCAAACGTTACGAATCACCTGTTTAAAATAAAAATAAAAAAAACATGGTGCTAAATTACTTTCTACCTTCCCGAAAATACCTCCATATTTTGTGACAACTGCTTCCACGCCTTCAGCATGTCATTGTTTTGACAGTCATTGATCTACAAGACATTTTGCATGCCGAACAACCCCAGGAAGTATCAGTAGCCTAGTTAAACTGCATACTGTGCTCGGCTACAAGCACTGAGCAATGAAAAGTAGGCCTATTCCTGACCTGCCATATTTGCATGTCACTGTCAGCATGCAAATATTAGTAAAACAGCATGTGCAATATTAGGTATTTTTTTCTGTTGTGACAGTCAATGAATTTGCTCGGTTATGTTTGTATGAAATGTAGTGTTGAAAATTATTATACCGGAATAAAAGTAGCCTAAGCTACCCACACTGCATGGTTGACACAGGAGAAGAAGTAAAACTGTCAACTTCCAAACAGTCTGGTGGGAGGGGGAGTACCGACCACGGACCGCCGGGCACTTCAAACCGGCCCGCGAGACATTTCGTGGTATCCGACTGGTAGTTACTGTCTTGTCTCATCGCTGCAACTCCCGTACGGACTCGGGAGAGGCGAAGGTCGAGAGCCGTGCGTCCTCTGAAACACGACCCAGCCAAACCACACTGCTTCTTGACACAATGCTTGCTTAACCTGAAAGCCAGCCGCACCAATGTATCGGCGGAAACACCATACACCTACTGACCGTGTCAGCGTGCATGCGCCCAGTACGCCACGAGTCGCTAGAGCGTGATGGGAAAACGAAATTTCAGCCTGCCAAACCCTCTCCTAACCCGGACGACGCTGGCCCAATGGGTCTCCCAGTCACGGCCAGCTGTGTGACAGCCTGGGATCGAACCCGGGTCTGTAGTGACGACCGCTGCGATGCAGTGCCTTAAACCCCTGTGCCACTCGGGAGGCCCCCGCAAATTGATTTTAACAAACAATTGGTCCCCCAAAAAATGTGACCCTCCGTTGAATTTCAAAATCCCGATGTGGCCCTCGAGCCAAAAAGTTTGCCCACCACTGGTCTAAACCATTAAATTATGAGACAGTGGTGAAATCTTATTACACGACCACAATACCTTTTTTGTTTAGAAGGTGTTCAGAACAATCTTAAGGGCAAAGAAGGCTGTCTGAACACTGAAAGCTTTGTTGAACTCTCTACAACACAAAATCGCAACACAAGTTAATTAGCCTACATAAAAATTCCGATCAGTCCAAAGTCTACGGTGTGCGTGTGTGCTGGAGCCAAGCGAAATCTCGGGGGAGTGTGGCGGGGGGGTACCTGTACCAGACTGGGAGACAGGGCAGGGCAGACGGGGAGTAGATCGCCGGGTGGGATCCAAGCAGCAGGTAACGGGAGCAGATGTCACACCCGCTTGGGAGAAGCTTTGGTCGGGAGGCTGAGTAGGAGAGGAGGCGTTCAACCTCACCAGACAGGTGCATGGTTGAGCAGATAAAGCGTCCAGAGCGAAAAAGCTGAACGCCGAACTTGAGACACAACCACACACATAATTTACGCACGTACGCGCACATGACCGACAGATCAAACTGAGAGGCCCAGCTCATGAGCTCCATCAGCAGCAGATTTTAATTTAGAATGAAAAATGAATGTTTATGCAACAAAAGTTAGTGCATCACATCGATTCCTTCCTCTAATCGCACTGAATCGTTTCAAACTAAAAATGTATTGTAGCCCGTATACAGTGCATTGGGAAAGTATTCGGACCCCTTCTTTTTCCAAATTGTTACATTATACCCTTATTCAAAAATGTATTAAATAAAATAAATTCCTCATTAATCTACACACAATACCCCACAATGACAAAGCGAAAACAGGTTTTTGCTAATTTATGTGAATACATTTTTTTTTTTTTTTTTAAGTATTCAGAACTTTTGCTATGATACTTGAAATTGAGCTCGGGTGCATCCTGTTTCCATTGACCATCCTTGATGTTTCTACAACTCATTGGAGTCCACCTGTGTTAATTCAATTGATTGGGCATGATTTAGAAAGGCACACACCTGTCTATATAAGGTCCCACAATTGACAGTGCATGTCGGAGCAAAAACCAAGCCATGAGGTTGACGGAATTGTCCATAGAGCTCCGAGACAGGTTGTGTCAAGGCACAGATCTGGCGACGGGTACCAAAAAATGTCTGCAGCATTGATGGTCCCCAAGAACACAGTGGCCTCTATTCTTAAATGGAAGAATTTTGGAACCACCAAGACTCTTCCTAGAGCTGGCCGCCCGGCCAAACTGAGCAATCGGGGGAGAAGGGCCTTGGCCAAAGAGGTGACCAAGAACCCGAGATCCTCTGTGGAGATGGGAGAACCTTCCAGAAAGACAACCATCTCTGCAGCACTCCACCAATCAGGCCTTTTTATAGTAGTGGCCAGATGGAAGCCACTCAGTAAAAGGCACATGACAGCCCCCTTGGCATTTGCCAAAAGGCACCTAAAGGAGTCTTTGGCTTGAATGCCAAGTGCCATGTCTGGAGAAGCATGGTGGTGGCAGCATCATGCTGTGGGGATGTTTTTCAGGGACTGGGGTAGTCAGGATTGAGGGGAAAGCTGAATGGACCAAAGTACAGAGAGATCCTTGATGAAAACCTGCTTCAGAGCGCTCAGACTGGGGCAAAGGCTCACCTCCCAACAGGACAATGACCCTAAGCACACTGCCAAGACAACGCAGGAGTGGCTTCGGGACAAGTCTCTGAATGTCCTTGAGTGGCCCAGCGAGAGCCCGGACTTGAACCCAATCGAGCATCTCTGGAGAGACCTGAAAATAGCTGTGCAGCGACGCTCCCCATCCAACCTGACAGAGCTTGAGTGGATCTGCAGGGAATGAGAGAAACTCCCCAAATATAGGTGTGCCAAGCTTGTAGCGTCATACCCAAGAAGAGTCTAGGGCTAGGCTGCAATCGCTGAAAAGTACTGAGTAAAGGGTCTGAATACTTATGTAAATGTAATATTTCCGTTTTTATTTTTTAGCAAAAAATGATAACATATTTTTGTTTTGTCATTATGGGGTATTGTGTGTAGATTGATGGGGGGGGGGGGGGGGGGGGAACAATTGAATCAATTTTAGAATAAGGCTGTAACGTAACGATGTCAAAAGTCAAGGGGTCTTAATACTTTCCGAATGCACTGTATCTAGATGCATATCGAATCATCTTGGAAGTGAAAGACGCACATCCCTAGTGTGCTTGGCTCCCCGTGAGTTTATTGCCTCTAACTTTCACTATTCTTCACCCCTTTGCTTCCTTTCTAGGGGTCAGGTTTTGGGTCGCCGTTGTTTCGAGGTCCGTGTGTGTGCCTGTCCCGGCCGGGACCGCAAGACCGAAGAAGAGAACACAAACAAAGTTCTGAACGGGACCAAGACCACCAACGGTGCCAAGAGAAGTAAGACTCGGGCCACGTCTCAACCCTCGTCTCTCCTATGTCATTGTTGACCTTGTCTCCTCTCCCCTCAGAGTCCCAACAGACCCTGCCCCCTCCAGGGACCAGCAAGAAGATCAAGAACGGCTCCAGCACTGAGGATGAAGACAAGGACAATGTATTTTTGTTGCAGGTGAGGGAATGACACACAAGCTGACAGACAGAGGCACTTTTGTGATGGAGAATTGGTGTATCTCCACTTCATGGTTTTGCCCAAGGAAAATCCCCTCTCACTTCCTCCCTCTCTCCTCTCAGGTCCGTGGCCGAGAGCACTATGAGTGGCTCAAGAAGATCAACGACAGTCTGGAGCTGATGGACCACATTCCTCCCGCTGAGCAGGAGAAATACAAGAAGAAAGGGTAAGTTACCAGCGGCAGTCATTCTGACGACGGGAACTTCTCCCTAAAATCCCCATCCCTAAACCCCCCCCCCACACACACACATCTATTACCTGTAACATACATGTTCTCCTCTCAATGGTAAACAGTCTCACCCTCTGTCCTGTATTTGTCTTTCTTAGTTCCGCAAAGATCCTCAAGCAAGAAGCAATGGCCCCGAAGAGCGGAAAGCGGCTGCTTACAAAGGAAGACAGGAGCGACTCGGACTAAGGCCAGGACACGTCGGTCCTTATTCTCCTGTCTATTCCAGACCAACATTAAGTTGTGACTCCCAAGTTAAATGCCCAATACCAAACCCTAGTCCCTACATGTAGGCACTTCTGAAAGGATAGATATTAGCAAGATGGTAATAGCTCCACCTAGATAGCCATACTCTGGCGCTGGACCCAGAATGGAGTCAATAGGGACGGACCAACAGTTTAATAAATGTTATCATATGAACACGCAAGACATGGCGAAACGTGTGGAATTGCAGATCATTGTCTTCAAAACTGCAACATTTTCTCTCTGCCCCATGGCAAAATGTGTAGAATTGTAGGAAATTAGCTTCAAAACAGTTCAAACTGTGTAATATTTTTTTAATATACCGGTAAATGACTGTCCATCCGGAACTTTGACAGCTGGGAAATTTTGTGACTGGACCTTCTGAAATAGTACTCAAGTACCATGTTGGGATTTTCACCATATTTCTGATACCAGTCCAACATTTTCAGTACAACACAAACTGCGTAAGTTTAGGGCCTAGGGTTTGGTTTAGAATTAGGTAAGTAAGCTAAGACCCCTCCTCCCACTGTCTTAACCACCTGGTGGGACTTCGTCCTCCTCCTCACCTGCCCCCACAAACAGCACTTTAGCTTGTGCTTTTATGATTTGGACCAATTAAATCTAGTATTCGTATCTTGACCTGCCTAGCCACGATGCTTTGTTACCAGTTAATTGGCCAGTTGCCTGTTAGTATTTTTATACCTGTTGAACATAACTGCTGTTATCCCTCTCCCTGAAACCTTGACTTTCTTTTCCTCCTTTTTTTACTTGTAGCTCGTTATCAGAATGTTTTTTCATTGTTAAAAAAAAACATTTTAGTTGTCTCTTGTAAAGAGTTCTGATACTATGATTATGATACACTTAGCACATGTATATTTGTTTAATTTATCGTTCTCTGATGGAAACTATTTTTGATGTAATTCGGTGCTGAGACATGAGGCTCTATTTTGTTTAGGGGAAAAGGAAACATTTCAGGGAACTTTTAAAATCAAATTAAAGCAATTTCTTAAGTAATACTTAAATCCTCAGTCTTTTCTCAATACCTGCAGTCTTTTGAGTTTTTTTAATATACAAAGTTTCTGTGGCTGAACAAGGTGACATGGGTGCATGACAAGGTTGACTAGAGATTACCCATAATCTCAGAACCCAGAACCAAATGTTGCGTGCCAGGGCCATCTACTCTATTATTTCAGCTGACCGACAGTGAGGGGAAAAAGGTATTTGATCCCCTGCTGATTTTTGTACGTTTGCCCACTGACAAAGAAATTATCAGTCTATAATTTTAATGCTAGGTTTATTTGAACAGTGAGAGACAAAAAAAATCCAGAAAAACGCATGTCAAATGTTATAAATTGATTTGCATTTTAATGAGGGAAGTAAGTATTTGACCCCTCTGCAAAACATGACTTAGTACTTGGTGGCAAAACCCTTGTTGGCAATCAGAGGTCAGACATTTCTTGTAGTTGGCCACCAGGTTTGCACACATCTCAGGAGGGATTTTGTCCCACTCCTCTTTGCAGATCTTCTCCAAGTCATTAAGGTTTCGAGGCTGACGTTTGGCAACTCGAACCTTCAGCTCCCTCCACAGATTTTCTATGGGATTAAGGTCTGGAGACTGGCTAGGCCACTCCAGGACCTTAATGTGCTTCTTCTTGAGCCACTCCTTTGTTCCCTTGGCTGTGTGTTTTGGGTCATTGTCATGCTGGAATACCCATCCACGACCCATTTTCAATGCCCTGGCTGAGGGAAGGAGGTTCTCACCCAAGATTTGACGGTACATGGCCCCGTCCATCGTCCCTTTGATGCGGTGAAGTTGTCCTGTCCCCTTAGCAGAAAAACACCCCCAAAGCCTAATGTTTCCACCTCCATGTTTGACGGTGGGGATGATGTTCTTGGGGTCATAGGCAGCATTCCTCCTCCTCCAAACATGGCGAGTTGAGTTGATGCCAAAGAGCTCCATTTTGGTCCCATCTGACCACAACACTTTCACCAGTTGTCCTCTGAATCATTCAGATGTTCATTGGCAGACTTCAGACGGGCATGTATATGTATTCTTGAGCAGGGGGACCTTGCAGGATTTCAGTTCTTGACAGCGTAGTGGGTTACCAATTGTTTTCTTGGTGACTACGGTCCCAGCTGCCTTGATCATTGACAAGATCCTCCCGTGTAGTTCAGGGCTGATTCCTCACCGTTCTCATGCTCATTGCAACTCCACGAGGTGAGATCTTGCATGGAGCCCCAGGCTGAGGAGATTGACAGTTATTTTGTGTTTCTTCCATTTGCGAATAATCGCACCAACTGTTGTCACCTTCTCACCAAGCTGCTTGGCGATGGTCTTGTAGCCCATTCCAGCCTTGTGTAGGTCTACAATCTTGTCCCTGACATCCTTGGAGAGCTCTTTGGTCTTTGCCATGGTGGAGAGCTTGGAATCTGATTGATTGCTTCTGTGGACAGGTGTCTTTTATACAGGTAACAGACTGAGATTAGGGACACTCCCTTTAAGAGTGTGCTCCTAATCTCGGCTCGTTACCTGTATAAAAGACACCTGGGAGCCAGAAATCTTTCTGATTTGAGAGGGGGTCAAATACTTATTTCCCTCATTAAAATGCAAATCAATTTATAACATTTTGTGTTTTTCTGGATTTTTGTGGTTGTTATTCTGTCTCTCACTGTTCAAATAAACCTACCATTAAAATTATAGACTGATCATTTCTTTGTCAGTGGGCAAACATACAAAATCAGCAGGGGATCAAATACTTTTTCCCTCACTGTACTTCACTGTCCCAGACCCTTCTCTTAGTATCTTTTATTTATTTAACCTTTATCTAACTAGGCAAGTCAGTTTAGAACAAATTCTTCTTTACAATGACGGCCTACCCTGGCCAAACTCTGACTACGCTGGGCCAATTGTGCGCTGCCCTATGGGACTCCCAATCACGGACGAATGTGATACAGTCTGGATTCGAACCAGGAACTGTAGTGAACTGAAGCCTCTTGCACTGAGATGCAGTGCCTTAGACCACTGCGACACTCGGGAGCCCTACTGCTATGTTTGCACATTGACCCAGCATGCTTTGCATGTGTGGAGGAGTAATGCAAAACCAAGTATCTCTCTTGCACCATTAAACCAATTCTTCTTTGTAGTTCCATTTTGTTTGCATGTGGGAGCCATGTTCATCCAGTAGATAAGTTCCTAAATGGGAGGGAAATAGTTTCTGGTATTTGATAGATGACTACCATCTGTATTCGAGTGGTTGTTGATTTCAAGAGAACCTTTGTGGTACACCTGTGGGTTATGCAAGAACCACAGGCGGCCGTGGCACCTTTGAGGAGGACGGTCTCATAGTAATGGCTGGAACGGGATATATGGAATAGTATCAAACAGCAAACATATGGTTTCTATGTGTTTGATACCATTCACTCTATTCCAGCCATTATGAGCCATCCTAACCCTCAGCAGCCTCCCGTGGCAAGAACTCTATTAGTGGTTTTGGCTCCAAATCACATTTTATACGTCACATACAGATTACTGCAGGTATAAAAGGTGCTGTGAAATGTTTGTGGGAGCTCCCTCAGCAGTTCAGTACATCATCAGTTAATGACGACAAAAACAGTGAAGTTAGAAATAACAAGTCATAGGAGTAATAAGAGGTAGTATGCATGGTAATAATGGACTATTGTATGCTGTTGAACTTCTTGAGAACCCGAGAGCCCATGCTTAATTTCTTCAGTCGCCTGAGGTTTTAGGGGCGCTGTTTGCCTTCAACACCACAGTGGTGGTGTGACTGGACCATACTCGGTCGTCTGTGACGTGCACACCAAGGAACTTGAAGCTTTTGAACCTCGCCACTGCAGTCCGTCGCTGAATATAGAGGCGCGCTTCACCCCGTTTCCCCTAGTCCACCATCAGCTCCCTGGTTTTACTGTCAGTGAGGCCGAGGCTGTTTTCTTTGCACCTCTCAGCCAGGACTCTAACCACCTCCCTGTAGGCTGTTGCGTCTGCGATAAGGCCCACCACCATCGTGTCGTCAGCGAACTTAAATGGTGTTGGAGTCATGGGTGTACAAGGAGTACAGAAAGGGGCTGAGCACTAGTAATTTGCGGGTGAGCTGTTTGTTCACCCGCACCCACCTGCAGTTGCTAAAAATTCATCCGCCACCCGACTGACTGATAAAGTGAAAATCTGAGCCCCGCACTGGACCAAAACCCGCAAATATGGAAAATGCGCTTTAGCCTACAGACTGCATAACCAATTTTTTTTTTGGACAGGATTTTTAAAATAGGCCTATGTTTCTGTTTTAAATGTTCAACATTTTGCCAACTCTCAGGCCGTGAAACACACGGACCCTCTTCTCACGCTCCCACAACACACCTCTCATAGCTCACAAATTGAAAAGTACTGCTTTTATTGCTCTAATTAGTCCATTATAGTCAGCGCATTAACTTTTGAACTGTGCTCCAAATCGTTTTGAAATCGGAGCATCTGCGACTGCAATTGAACATCACGAGCCAACCTCTATCCTGTGTTGCGACAACGCTGATCTGCGGAACATTGAAGCATATTATTGGTGAAGTTATGTTAAGGATCAAGGGAATTGGATGCATGTTTTAAGGAAACGCCCCTCAAGATTAGAGTGTAAATGAATGGCGAGAGAACCTTTATCGCTGAGTTTAAAACTAAAAAAAAACTTTATGTACAATGTTGTCAACAAAATTAGGTTGCTGTTACTCCCGCCCCTATTGCAGAATGCAGCCTTTTGACGGCATATTTAATCCACACTTGCAAAAGTCCCTTCATTTGGTGATTGGCATTTAGGCTGTGACAGACCCAGAATGTTTTAGCAGGGACGTTTCGTACGGTGACCTGATTTGGAACGATGGTGTACATTTTATTCTAGAGGGTGGACAATAAATAGAAACATAATTTAGTTTAGGGTGTTCGGGCAGATTTGTCATTTTGTCTTCAGGATATTTGATCTATTTGTTATATTTAGTCTGATCAGTGGAACAATTCTCATTCTTAACAATGAGCAACAATATAGGGTAATTCCTGTGCTTGTCAGCAAGAACACTACTGTATTTCCCACACTTATTTTATAGTTCCACTTCCCAATTTTGCCAGTGTTATCACATATTTGAAATCTGATATGACTACTTGTGTCTTTGAAAATGAATTATATGAAGCTATGTATTTTTTCAGCCATTCATGGACAGTTTTGAATAAGTCATACAAATAAGCATGCGATATTAAATGCTCTAGGAATCAAATATAATTTAACATTTTAGGGGGAATCAACGCATCCTATTTTGTTTATGTAGAGTAAGATGATGGCAAGAATCTTCAACTAGTAGACATAAACCACCTGAATATTGATCTTCATTAGACTGTTCTTGAAGGTTGGGTGATTCTGAGAAATTAATTGTTATAACAATAACTTTTTTAAACAACTAGCACCTGGAGAGCAAGCAGGATTTTCTTTCAGCCCTATTTTAAAGAGCGAGTTTACCCAAATGACAAAATGTTAGTGTCCTTACCTTGACAGCAGTCTATGGACAAGGAGAATACAGTCTCTGGTTTGGCTACCCACTGCCATCAACAATTAATATGAGTATTTACTGTGCACAGCCTTGCTATATTGGTAACGCTCCCTGGGACATATACAGCTTTCCAAATGAGAACAGGGAACAATCCCTGCTTCCATCCTTCCCACTGTTTCTCCCATCGCATTTAATTACTGTCTGAATAAAGTGTCAAACCACCTAAAAAAGATTAGAATACTCAAAGTAAGTCGTCATTAAAATACACCTGACCTGTGGTTTTTTTATTTTTTATTTTCCACCCTCGTCATAGGCCTAAACCATGTCAGAATATGTAGAATTAGATTTAAAACGGTACATTCTTCCTTGCAATGATATTCACATAGCAAATCTCACTCCAAGCTTTCTTCTGAAGTTGCAGCCCTGTATTTATTAGTCAGCTTGTCTATAGTTAGATACATGCAGCTTCTCTTCTGTCATTAGAAGACAAAACAAACCCTTGCTCACCAGAATGTCAGAAATCAACAGAATGAACGCTTAAATCTAGTTGACATCGGTACAGTTTTCTCTTTCCTTATTCATCTCGGCTTCTCTCAAGCAGCAAAGACTTTTAAGGAATGGAGAGAAAACGCAATACATTTTTTGACATTTTGCAAGGAAATCATTCAAATGATATCGGTTGGACCGGTTTAAAGGAAAATAAAAGCTGTTAAAACCAATGTGTTTTTATAAGATTTCAGTTCGGCTTGGATGCATATTTTATGTGGTTATAATACTATCAGCTTTTATGATGTTGATAAAGATAGACCCGCCACCTTTACAGACGGTCCCTAACCGGGAATTCATTCTCTCAAGATGCTGAAAGAAAGAAATTATATTTCTCCACTGCTGTTCCCGAATCAAAATGTACATTTGGTGTATAATTTTACTGCAAGCAATGCTTAATTCTGCAGGGGTTAACACTATATTAAGCTATGTAAGAGGTTATGGACCTACAGTCAGTGTCCAGATATCAGATAGGCTAGTATTTCATTTAACCCGTCTGAACAGTACAGTTCCCTTGACGTGCCATTTTGAAGTCCCTGTGTTGTTCATTTCGAAATTGTATAGCGCCTCACAAAATTATCACACAACATACCCGGCACTGCTATCATCCGCTTTTACCTCTTCACCAAATCTTTTCTCTTATTGAATTAAACACCAACATGATCCTTTTTGTCTCAGTGGATCAACATTAACTCAACAAGTTCCTAAAATCATTTGACAAATGGCATGTATTTGGCACACTACAGTCAGGCCCTAAAGCTTAGGCTACACACTAACGTCAGATAAAAAGAACGAAAGGAAAAACCTCAATGTAGCCTATAGATATGAATTGCACAATTACACATTTATGGATTTAAAAAAATGTTTTTTTCTCCTTATTCAACCCCCGCCCCCCCATCCACACTATTTTATGACCCTAAACCCGCCCACCCCATTTATGAGTTAATCAGCACATCACTACTAAGCACGCAACCCTGGGAGGCCACTGTGTTGAGGGTCAGCGTGGCGGACATGTTCTTGCCTACCCTCACCACCTGGTGTCTGCCTGTCAGGAAGTCCAGGATCCAGTTGCAGAGGGAGGTGTTTATACCCAGGGCCCTGAGCTTAGTGTCGTGCTTGGAGGGTATGATGTTGAACGCTGAGCTGTAGTCGAGCATTCTTACATGGGTGTTCTTCTTGTCCAGGTGGGATAGGGCATGGTTTCCCAAACTTAGTTCTGGGTTCATGTTTTTGTTTTTGCCCTAGCACTACACAGCCGATTCAAATAATCAAAGCTTAATGATGAGTTGGTTATTTGAATCAGCTGTGTAGTGCTCGGGCAAAAAACAAAACGTGCACCCAGATGGGGGCCCCAGGACCAAGTTTGGGAAACCCTGGGATAGGGCAGTGTGTAGAGCAATGGAGATTGCGTCATCCGTGGATCTGTTGGGGTGGTCTGCAAATTGGAGTTGAACCTGGGTGTCAGGTAATTGGAGTGGATCCTGGGTGTCAGGTAAAGTGGAGCTTCTCGAAACACTTCATGATGACAGTAGTGCGTGCCACAGGACGATAGTCATTTAGGCAGGTTAAATATGTTTTATTGCCACATACACCAGATGGGTGCAGTGAAATTCGTTTTTTTACAGGGTCAGTCATAGTAGTACGGCACACCTGGAGGAAATTAGGGTTAACAGATTTTTCACGTTGTCGGCGCAGGTATTCAAACCAGTGACCTTTCGGTGACTGGCCCACCCTCATCACTAGACTATCTGCCGCCCTAAGGTTGCCTCTGTTTGCTTGGGTATCTAGCGGACATTCATCCCTTGTAGGGCCAGGAGTTTGGAGTTCCTGGACACTTCATGTGACCATACTGAAAAAAACTCCTGGCCCTAATCCCATTTCATTTGTTTCCTGGTCGTTGACTATTTGTTTTCCAATAATACTCTGAAAACTCCAATAATACTCCCTGTGAGTCTTCTCTCTCCATCCTCTCATTCTGAATGCAGTCCGTGTATCCATATTCAAATGAGAGGGAGCGAGGGAGAGAAGTTGCCAGCACAGGTGTAGAGATCAAATGCTGCTTCCGCAGTTGGTTTGTTCTCACTCCTTTTGGTAAGGTTTGGGATATTGATTGACCTCATCAGTTTATCTTGGATACATTTTGTGTGGATTTCAACAGCTGTTTGTCTGATTAAATGTATTCCAGTGTGAATATCTAAAAAGGTAACCAGAACAAAGAAGTCTGAATCGTTCCAGTCGAAGGATGGGCAGGATTCAACACCTGATATTATGGGGTGAGTTCAAGTCTTGGGTTTCACAAATATATTGTTTTTCATGTGTTGATTAAAGTTCTACAGAAAGGTGAACCTTTTTAGGGTCTAAAAAACAAACAATCATTAAGTAAGTTCTACTAACAAGAGAAGCAAAACTGTAACATGGAAAGCAGATATTGTATTTGGCAGGTTATTAAACCAGAAAGAAGGGTGCAAGAGTGAGAATTGTTTCATTCTTTTTAATAAAAAATGTTCAAGTGACATTTACAATGGATATTCTGTTTGGAAAAAATATATCCCAAACTTCCTGGACTAGCATTCCCTCATATGCAAACTCATGCAAAGACATCCCATCAAACAAATCTAATGGCACCCAGTTATAGACATGGAATAACAGTGGTGTCAGTTTACTTACCTTTTGAATCAATAGTGCTGATTTTGGATCAGTTTTGCCTTCTAGATTACAATGAACACGATTACATGGGCAGGGGGAACCTGATCCTAGATCAGCACTCCTACTCTGAGACACTTGATACGGCCCCGATCTAGGATCAGGTCCCCCGTGTCCATGTAACTATAATCAATATGATCTAAAAGGCTAAACTAATCCTATATCAGCACTTATATTCTGATATGCATTATGAATATGGCCCTGAATGATACACCGGTGCTAAAAATCAATCAGTCAAATTTTAACATGACTTTTAGCCTTGCGTTATAAAGTTTGCTGAGTAGGATCATTGATTATCATACTGAAACTGAAAATGACTGTAAGCTGTATATGAATGTTAACTCAAAATCATATTCAGATGTCTTCCTCGTCCCAGCTGTGTTGGTGGTGTGTTGTGTAGCTGAGAGACAGTACTTCCTCCAGTCCAACTCCTCCACCTGGGAACAGGCCAGACTACACTGCCAGGTAGAACAACTTTATTGTCCCCATGGGACACTTTTCCTGGACACACAGACTTCTTGTACGCAATGTAAAACAGCAGTGGCCAATTCATGTGTGCAAGTTTTTGTCAACCGCAACCTAGCTTTAAAACGCCTGGTTAAACCAGTGACTCGATTGAGGACAATGATTAGATGATGATGTTATCAAATATTATTGCTGGACTGGAACAGAAGCTGGCACACATTGTGGCCCTCTAAGACCAGTACTGACCCAATATACCTGATATTATCCTTGTCCTGTTAGGCGTGCTACAAGGAGATGGTGAGCCTGACCCCTGACAACATCCAGCAACTTGTCCAGAACCTGACCTCTTCTTACTGGGTCGGCCTCCGCAAAACCATGAACAACGGCTCCTTCCCCTGGTCCCGCTGGTCCAACGGAGACCCCCTCACCTTCCAGAACTGGTACCCCGGTCGCCCCATACTCTCCAAGCCCAAGAATCCTGTGAACATCTTTAACAACTACTATTCCATCCGCGCCAATGACTGTGGGTGTTGCTGCACCAATAACAGCAAACTTACCAGTGTTCCCCCGGTAACTACTAGCTACGGTAACTCTACAGATGACCTTTTCACAGAGAATGTAAACGTGGCGGCATCGTCAACGATGACACCAGCCGTGACAACCAAGGTGACAAAGATGACATCTGTCATGACGAGGGGATCAACGTTCTTTACTGGAGTTACTGGTGGCATCAATGGCACCAATATGACTAGTGGGACCAATGGGACGAATGAAACTGAGACAGACGTGTATATTGAGGAGCCCTGCATAGCCATGCTCAGTTTTGGACTTTGGTTCGATAAAATCTGCTCAGAGCTTCTTCCTTATATCTGCTATGAAGGTAGGGGGGGGGGGGGGGGGGGGGGGGGGTTAAAAAAATACAAATGCTTCTAATTTACTGTGATATTCTGAGAAGTGAACTGAGATGTTGATGTTTGGGGTGCATTACTTACTGATAAACATATTGATGTGTTTTCTTTCACTTGCACCCTTTTCCCCCTCACCCCAACCCACCCCAATCAAACTACCGCATCTCACCTGTGTATGTAGACCGTTTCTACGGTAATGCCACCATGACCAACAAGACACTACACAACGCGACTCTGAGCTGGACCCGTGGGCCTGGTGACATCAGCGGATACAGGGTGGAGGTCAAGTCCACTGACTACAACCTGACCCTAAACCACAGCAGTCTGAACCAGACCTATGACCTTTCCAACCTCACCGCCGGAACCCAGTACAGAGTCCAGGTGTTCCCCATTAAGTGTGGAAGAGACCTCAACCCACAGAACGTCTCCTTCTATACCAGTGAATATGGGCATTACCACTAGTATCAAATGTTACTGTTGAATAGGGCCACTACAACTGCTGTTGTTGCTACTGTTCCACTACTTCTAATACTAGTAGTTGTAGAGATCCTGGACAGATATCTATGTGTAGATGTTTATTATGATATTGCTGTAACAATGTAAAGACATCGATATCAACGATGACGATAATGCTGACTACTGATCATGAATTCTCTCTCAGAGCCTGGCGTGATCCAAAAGCTCAGTGTCACCAATGTCTCAGAAACAAGTATCTCCCTGTCCTGGCTCGCTCCTGAGGGCAACCGTGACTTGTACAACATTCAGGTGAGGGGTGAACCTGACCTGAAAATGACCACACGCACAGAGAGCGCCCTGGTCAAAGGCCTGATACCAGGAGGGTCCTACACGTTGGAGGTCAACGCCGAGGTGGAGGACAAGTCCATCGAGGGAGATCGACGGGATATCTCCTTCTACACCAGTGAGTCAGAGCACTGTTGTTGTTTTTCCTATGCGAATGTTTAACTGGTTTTCCTAGAGGAACGTTTCCATAGGGGAAACTGTAAATAATAAGACTTTCCGTTTCAAATTCCATTTTATTTTCATTCCATTGAGAAAGTTAATGTAATTTGAATTGAAAGGTCAGTTTTATACATTCATATTTGCAGTTAACAATTTGTTCTTAACCGACTTGCCTAGTTAAATAAAATAAAAATGTTCAGTGCAGCTCACACACACACACTGATCTCTCCTTTCCCCTTCAGAACCAGGAAAGGTGTCAAACTTAAAGCCGTCTGCTCTTACTAAAGACAGTGTCGACTTCCAATGGGAAAAGCCGACAGGTAACACCTCTGGGTACAGAGTGCACGCCTGGAGAGAAGAAAACAACATGTAGGTTCCTATAGAAACATGATCAAGTATGTAGGTTCCTATAGAAACATGATCAAGTATGAAAGGCTACTATAGAAACGTTATCAAGTATGTCAGTTACTATAGAAACGTTATCAAGTATGTACGCTGGAACTCAGGACTCCCTTGAAAACAGTGGCAATTGTTACTGGGTGCAGTATCCTGGCTAACTAAATAAAATGAATGAATGAATGAATGAGACTACTATAGAAACTGTATCAAGTATGTTGGCCGCTATAGAACGCTAACAAATCGTAGCCCAAAACAAACAGCAAATAAAGTTTTATTGGTCACATACACATGGTTAGCAGATGTTGTTGCGAGTGTAGCGAAATGCTTGCGCTTCTAGCTCCGACAGTGCAGCAATAAATAACATGTAATCTAAAAATTCCACAACAGCTACCTAATACACACAAATCTAAGTAAAGGAATAGAATAAGAATACGTACATAAACTCAGCAAAAAAAGAAACGTCCTCTCACTGTCGACTGCGTTTTATTTTCAGCAAACTCAACATGTGTAAATATTTATATGAACATAACAAGATTCAACAACTGAGACATAAACAGAACAAGCTCCACAGACGTGTGAAAGATTAGGGGAATCTGTGTGAGTAGGTGGACAGGTAGGATTACTGACAGTGAAGGTGAACAAGTTTCAGGTGACAGAGGAATGGGTGAGACTGAGGCAGGAATGCCTTTAACATAAAGTGGTATATTTACTGGGTAGTGTGGATTCATGGATGCACAGAACTTCTGGATTAGACGGAGTTAAGGAAGAGAAAGCAGCGAGATCGGGTGATGGCGCTTTCCTCCTTTTATGGAGTTGAGATCTGTCGGACATTTCCACCTGACCTAATTAAAGCGCCCCTGGCCCAGCTGAGCAAGTGGCCATGAATTAAAGGATTCCTCCACCAACTCCATGGGCCTTTTCTACAATGTGACTAACAGAAATGGAATAATGTGTCCCTGAACAAAGGGGGGTCATAATCAAAAGTAACAGTCAGTATCTGCTGTGGCCACCAGCTGCATTAAGTACTGCAGTGCATCTCCTCCTCATGGACTACACCAGATTTGCCAGTTCTTGCTGTGAGATGTTACCCCACTTTTACAACAAGGCACCTGCAAGTTCCCGGACATTTCTGGGGGGAATGGCCCTAGCCCTCACCCTCCGATCCAACAGGTCCCAGACGTGCTCAATGGGATTGAGATCCGGGCTCTTCGCTGGCCATGGCAGAACACTGACATTCCTGTCATGCAGGAAATCACACACAGAACGAGCAGTATGGCTGGTGGCATTGTCATGCTGGAGGGTCATGTCAGGATGAGTCTGCAGGAAGGGTACCACATGAGGGAGGAGGATGTCTTCCCTCTAACGCACAGCATTGAGATTGCCTGCAATGACAAAAAGCTCAGTCCAATGATGCTGTGACACACCGCCCCCAGACCATGACGGACCCTCCACCTCCAAATCGATCCCACTCCAGAGTACAGGCCTCGGTGTAGTGCTCATTCCTTCGACGATAAACGTGAATCCGACCATCACCCCTGGTGAGACAAACCCGCAACTTGTCAGTGAAGAGCACATTTTGCCAGTCCTGTCTGGTCCAGTGACGGTGGGTTTGTGCCCATAAGCGACGTTGTTGCCGGTTGCCGGTGATGTCTGGTGAGGACCTGCCTTACAACAGGCCTACAAGCTCTGAGTCCAGCCTCTCTCAGCCTATTGCGGACAGTCTGAGCACCGATGGAGGGATTGTGCGTTCCTGATGTAACTCGGGCTGTTGTTGTTGCCATCCTGTACCTGTCCCGCAGGTGTGATGTTCGGATGTACCGATCCTGTGCAGGTGTTGTTTCACGTGGTCTGCCACTGCGAGGACGATCAGCTGTCCATCCTGTCTCCCTGTAGCGCTGTCTTAGGCGTCTCACAGTACGGATATTGCAATTTATTGCCCTGGCCACATCGGCAGTCCTCATGCCTCCTTGCAGCATGCCTAAGGCACGTTCACACAGATAAGCAGGGACCCTGGGCATCTTTCTTTTGGTGTTTTTCAGAGTCAGTAGAAAGGCCCCTTTAGTGTCCTAAGTTTTCATAACTGTGACCTTAATTGCCTACCGTCTGTAAGCTGTCTTAATGACCGTTCCCCAGGTGCGTCATTAATTGTTTATGGTTCATTGAACAAGCATGGGAAACAGTGTTTAAACCCTTTACAATGAAGATCTGTGAAGTTATTTGGATTTTTACGAATTATCTTTGAAAGACAGAGTCCTGGAAAAAAGGGCGTTTCATTTTTTGCTGAGTACGTAAATATATGGATGAGCATTGCCAGAGCGGCATAGGCAAGATGGTATAAAATACAGTGTATATATATATATGAGATGAGTAATGCAAGATATGTAAACATTAAAGTGACTAGTGATCCATTTATTAAAGTGGCCAAAGTTTTAAGCCTGTATGTAGGCAGCAGCCTCTCTGTGTTAGTTATGGCTGTTTAACAGTCTGATGGCCTTGAGATAGCTGTTTTTCAGTCTCTCGGTCCCAGCTTTGCCATTTGACTTTCTACTGCTAATGTTTTCATAAATAAACAGACCCAACTGTTGCGTCATGGGAACAGTCAGGATATGCATGTAAAAAATGGCATGCAAATTCACATAGAAATATAATGTATAGATCACACTCCATTACTCTGCTATGTGGAACAGAGAACAGACTCTGAACTACAGTGTATGACAAGGACGCATGTGAACAGGATTGACACAAGGCCATTGTTTATTTTGAGTTTAGCACGTCCGACATATTCTGGAAGAATGTGACAAACACGCGTCTGACGGTGGGGAACCAGTCGTCAGGTGCCAAGATCTGGCTGAGCGTTGTGGCACTGGTGCCCGACGGATCGGTTGAGGGAGAACGCAGCATAGAGATGGGCCTCACCAGTGAGTATGGACAGATGATAATGGTGTAAGATGAAATTGCCCCAGGACACACTGATCGGGGGTTAGTTTTGCATTTTCCCCACTAATGGTTAAGGTTGGGGGAGGCGACGCTGATCCTAGACCTGTACCTAGGGGAAACTTCTCGCCGGAGCGACGATAATGAGGCATTAGTTCATTGAGAGGGTGGTTGATTGTTTGGGTGGTTGATTGGGGAGTGGATTTATTGGGAGGTTGATTGGGTAGTGGATTTATTGGGAGGTTGATTGGTAAGGTGGATAGTATTTTTGTGAATGGTGAATCATAACTGTATATTATCATAGCAATAGCCTAATCATTTCACACTACCATTATTATTCTCAATTTGTCACTTTTATATCTTTCTCTTGTCTTACATTCATCCTTCTTTCCCTTTCTCCCCCATAGCTCCAGGTAAAGTTACTGACTTACTTCTGGTCATTACTGCGAACACCATCACAGCGACCTGGACACCTCCTCAGGGAAACTACGAGGCATTCAGTGTTCAGCTCAAGCTAACCGCCTCTAACGAGGAAGTGAAAACACAGAATACAAGTGCCAGTCAACTTTCATTCACCAACCTAAAGGCAGGAGTTGAATATGCAGTGACAGTCACCACTCTGAATGGGTATCTCAAGAGTGACCCAGAAACCATTAGAAATTTCACTCGTGAGTTACTAGTTAATCTTTCTCTTTGAATAGATGAACACATTCCATCAATATTGATACATAGCAGTAGTATAAAAATACAAGAAAGACATTGACTTTTTATTGTTGACATCTAGTCAATATTATTCTTACCCATGTACAGTACATTGTCAACTTTGAGAGGTTTTGCACTTTGAGATGTATGATTTTCCCTTATACCTTTAAGTCACTCCTCTCTCTACCGTTCTTCCCTGTCTCCTTCCCTTAGTTCCTCTCCCACCGCAATCAGCCAAAATCGATTTCTTCAATAAGAGTCATGTCACCCTGTCATGGAAAGCCCCCATGGAATCCCAAGGTGTACAAATAACGTACCTGGTGAAATACTTTTCTGAATTCTGGAATGATACGCAGACGAGCGAGACATACGCCACCAACTATACATTTCATGAGTTGCATGCTGGGACCAATTACAACTTCGAAGTACGAGTGAAGGCGGGAACCCAGGAAAGCAAGCCCACCGAAACATCACAGACCACAAGTAAATTACTCACCACATCAGACATATTTACATGTTGTTGAAATATCTTGCTTACATATCTAATAATGATCGGTGACAATGTTTGTTGTGGGTGACCTTTCTTCATCACTCCCTTACATTACATCTTAACTCACATGGGTCTCTCTCTCTTTTTCCCTTCTCTCTCCCCCCCTCTCTCTGCCAGGTGCTACGGTGAGAGTTCGAACTATGACTATGGCGTGTTCCTCCAGCGAACCTTCCATCTGTGAGAATAGCGGCGAACGGACAGAGGTCTTGAAAAATGTGAGGTCATCACAACATCCTCCAATCACAGTTCATTCATCACCAGATCCTCCAATCACGTTACATTCATCACCACATCCTCCAATCACATTACATGTATATTGTAGTCATTTTTAGCAGCTGCTCCTATCCAGAGCCACTTACAATGAATTGGTAAAACAGCCATATAGCAGGATAATTGCAAGAAAAATATTTTAGTAAAATGCTGCAATGAGCAACAGTAGTTAGTGAGAATATAGAGAAAAATACGTCCAGAAGTTCAGTGTCAGATGTTTCTCCCATCACATACCGAATAAATCAAATGGAATATATTGTCTTACATGTTGAATACAAAACTCGCTTTTTTTCTGTATTTTTATGTCTACTCTTTTTTGTTACAGTTGAAGACACATTTCGGCAAGCGGTTCAGCAAGAATGAAACTGGGGTTGACATGGTGTTCTGGGAACTGGAGTGGCGAGAGGCATAATTTCACACACACACACACACACACACCTTGTACAGATCATCTATTCAATATAATTTCTTAGTCAAGATTAAGATAAATTGTGTTTTGACAAAAAAATGATAACAATAGATAAATGAAGAGTTACATGCGTGCCAAGAATGTATGTGTATTGAATTTCTTGTCTTGTCTTGCTTGTTTTCAGGATGTAATGTATGTTTTTCAAATACATTTTATTAAGGTATTTTCTCTGACCAAATTACTGAATAAAAGTCTGACTCTTGGTGTGGATAATATATATATATATATTTGTTTTACTAGTGTTTTCTTTAAAACTTGTTTTTTGCATCTCGATCAAGAAGGCACCTGATGTTGAGGACGAATATGTGTTGGAAGTTGGTTATTCAATTCAACTTAACATCTTTACTGGAGACCCCCAGCAAGCATGTGACATAATAGTTCATTTACATTTATTTTTGAATTGGTCGGCCATGTTAGGCGGGGCAGTGGATTACTTTTGTATGGTTGCTCAATGTTGAATATTAAATTGTATCCAATCAGATCCCTTGATGTCCTTCCTATAGGTAGTTAATTACTATAGCTGTCTATTAATATAGCTTTGTATCTATAGTAATAAACGGCTACAGTGCCAGGTAGAACCTTCAGAATAAACTGGCCTGTGGCTTGCTGACACCTATCCTGTTTGTGAGACAAGGCAACCTCCAGAGTATTTGACATAATGCGCGCTGATGGGAATAGTCTAAAACCGGAATAGAAACAGGAAGTAATGTGATAAACGTGATACACAAACATAACAGCAGAGAAGAGGCTGTATCACATCAGGCCGTGATTGGGAGTCGACTGTATGAAGGAAGAGGTTGGAACGGCGAAGCATAGGGTCCAGTCAGCAACATCGGTTCACTCCCGTTTGGCGATGGTGCCGGAGTCGCATAGGCAGCCCGAGCTGGGGATGAAGGTTCCCCCAGACTCCACAGCAGTGGAGGGGGATCGGGAATGACATCTGGTGTGGGGCAGGCTGCTCCTGATGAGCAACAGGGGCTGGAGAAATGTGTCCCTGCCCGATCTCAGTCGCAATCCACTTCATAAAGCCGAAGAGGCAGCTTCCTGCTTCTGTACTTAATGCTACTGTCCCGTCTCCTCCACTGTAAACCATCGAAGGGGTGTCCCCAAACAAGAGAAAGCTCAGGATCCACGCTGGTGTGGCGTACCGCTAAGAAGGAACTCCCCACATTTCTGCATCATACGATCAAAAATGACCTCCATACTGTTTGTTTCCTGTACTCCACCAGAAAGGAAAAGTACACGTAACTAGCGCAGCGGCGATCTCGGTGCTGCGGCTCCCTGATAATCCAATGCGGTGGAACTATGACTTGCTGGGTTGCTGGAGCTGCAGCCCCACCTGGTGTTGAACGATATTCCATAGGTGGATGAGTTTCTACATGTGCCGTGGTGTAAAAGTAATCAAACGTGATGGCGATGTGGCCCGAATTTAGGAGGTATCCTGCTTCAGAGCACGCTGGATGTCAAGTCCTCCGCAGCACCGCTGGAGGTTTCTATAGTGATGTCAGTAAGACACAAATCCATCTCGAAGGACCATGAAAGAGAGCGACTCTCCGTTTGGGCCGATCTGTGACCCGCTAGCACCTAGGCAACCTTGCGTTACATACAAGGATATGATTGTAGACTCTTTGTCATTTGTGCAACTGCATCATTTTATCATAATCAAAAATGTTTTTTGTTTGGCCCCTAGACCCTATCTCATGTGTTAAACTCATTCCATGGAGGGCAGAGTGTCTGCGGATTTTTTAAATTTTTTTTAAATACCCCGCAGACACTCGGCCCTCCATGGAATGAGTTTGACCCCCTTCTAGACAGTAGACACTTTTGGCAAATACATATGTCAAAGAAGAAAATGCTTTAAAAAATTGTTTTTGCATAACCTAATTTGTTGAACAGGGTTGTTCAAAAGCTACTAAACACTGGTGCACATATCTGTGTCCGTCCCGTTTCATAGGGGAAGAGAATATGAGATCACAGGTTGAGCTGTCTGGTTCAGTCTGCTTTCCAACAGAGACAGGGAGAGAAATTCACCTTTCATCAGCACAATAATCCAAAACACAAAGCCAAATATACACAAACATTGCTTTACCAAGACGACATTGAATGTTCAGAATTTTGATTTAAATCGGCTTAAAAATCTACAGCGATCTAAAATTGCCGTTTAACAATGATCGACAACCAACCTGACAGAGTTTGAAGAATTTTCAAAAGAATAACGTGCAAATATTGTACAATTCAGGTGTGCAAAGCTCTTAGAGACTTACCCAGAAAGACTCACAGCTGTAATCGATGCCAAAGTGATTGTAACATGTATTGACTGAGGGGTTGTGAATACTTTCATTAATGAGATATTTCTGTAATTCATAAAAATAAAAAAATAAAATGGGTGAGAAACTATCTATTTAATCCATTTTGAATTCAGGCTCTAGCAAAATGTGGAATAAGTCAAGGTGTATAAATACTTTCCGAAGGCACTGTGAGAATCAATACATTATATATATAAAAAAGTATTTTATTTGTTCAATAGTTTTTTTAACAAATTTCCTTCCACTTAGTTGATTTAAAAAAAAAGTAATCCCACCTTGAAAAACAAAATGTGGAAAAATTCAAGGGTTGTGAACACATTCTGAATGCAATGTACAATGCAATCAATCTGTCTCAGATGAGTTAGTTGACTATTATGATCTACTTTGACATTGAGTCAATAGCTCATAATAGTCAATTGAAGTTGGAGGTTTACATATACCTTAGACAAATACATTTAAACAAAGTTTTTCACAATTCCTGACATTTAATCCTAGTAAAAATTCCCTGGCTTAAATCAGGTAGGATCACCACTTTATTTTAAGAATGTGAAATGTCAGAATAATAGTAGAGAGAATGATTTATTTCAGCTTTTATTTCTTTCATCACATTCTCAGTGGGTCAGAAGTTTACATCCCACTCAATTAGTATTTGGTAGCATTGCCTTTAAATGGTTTAACTTGGGTCAAACATTTTGGGTAGCCTTCCACAAGCTTCCCACAATAAGTTGGGTGAATTTTGGCCCATTCCTCCTGACAGAGCTCGTGTTTGTAGGCCTCCTTGCTTGCACACGCTTTTTCAGTTCTGACCACAAATTTTCTATATGATTGAGGTCAGGGCTTTGTGATGGCTACTCCAATACCTTGACTTTGTTGTCCTTAAGCCAATTTGCCACTTTGGAAGTATGCTTGGGGTCATTGTCCATTTGGAAGACCCATTTGCAATAAGGCTTTAACTTCCTGACTGATGTCTTGAGATGTTGCTTCAAAATATCCACATAATTTTCCATCCTCATGATGCCATCTATTTTGTGAAGTGCACCAGTCCCTCCTGCAGCAAAGCAACCCCACAACATGATGCTGCCACCCCCGTGCTTCACGGTTGGGATGGTGTTCTTCAGCTTGCAAGCCTCCCCTTTTTCCTCCAAACATAACGATGGTCATTATGGCCAAACAGTTCTCTTTTTGTTTCATCAGACCAGAGGACATTTCTCCAAAAAGTACAAACTTTGTCCCCATGTGCAGTTGCAAACCGTAGT
Source organism: Salmo salar (assembly GCF_965601325.2). Classification (NCBI taxonomy): domain Eukaryota; kingdom Metazoa; phylum Chordata; class Actinopteri; order Salmoniformes; family Salmonidae; genus Salmo; species Salmo salar. Next base: position 17,428,839 of record NC_138297.1, on the reverse strand, counting down.
CTGGCTTTTTTATGCCAGTTTTGGAGCAGTGGCTTCTTCCTTGCTGAGCGGCCTTTCAGGTTATGTTGATATAGGACTCGTTTTACTGTGGATATAGATACTTTTCTACCCGTTTCCTCCAGCATCTTCACAAGGTCCTTTGCTGTTGTTCTGGGATTGATTTGCACTTTTCGCACCAAAGTACGTTCATCTCTAGGAGACAGAACGCATCTCCTTCCTGAGTGGTATGACGGCTGCGTGGTCCCATGGTGTTTAAACATGCGTACTATTGTTTGTACAGATGAATGTGGTACCTTCAGGCGTTTGGAAATTGCTCCCAAGGATGAACCAGACTTGTGGAGGTCTACAATTTTTTCCTGAGGTCTTCAGTCACTGGCAGCAGAGAACTGGAAGGAAAGGCAGCCAAAGTAGGAATTGGCTTTGGGGGTGACCAGTGAAATATACCTGCTGGAGCATGTGCTACGGGTGGGTGCTGCTATGGTGACCAGTGAACTGAGATAAGGCGGGGCTTTACCTAGCAAGGACTTATAGATGACCTGGAGCCAGTGGATTTGGCGACGAATATGAAGCAAGGGCCAGCCAACGAGAGAATACAGGTCGCAGTGGTGGGTAGTATATGGTGCTTTGGTGACGAAACAGATGGCACTGTGATAGACTGCATCCAATTTGCTGAGTAGAGTGTTGGAGGCTATTTTGTAAATTACATCGCCGAAGTCAAGGATCGGTAGGATAGTCAGTTTTACGAGGGTATCTTTGGCAGCATGAGTGAAGGATGCTTTGTTGCGAAATAGGAAGCCGATTCTAGATTTCATTTTGGATTGGAGATGTTTAATGTGAGTCTGGAAGGAGAGTTTACAGTCTAACCAGACACCTAGGTATTTGTAGTTGTCCACATATTCTAAGTCAGAACCGTCCAGAGTAGTGATGCTAGGCAGGTGGGCAGATGCGAGCAGCGATCGGTTGAAGAGCATGCATTTAGTTTTACTTGCATTTAAGAGCAGTTGGGGAAGGAGAGTTGTATGGCATCGAAGCTCGTCTGGAGGTTAGTTAACACAGTGTCCAAAGAAGGGCCAGAAGTATACAGAATGGTGTCATCTGCATAGAGGTGGATCCGAGAATCACCAGCAGCAAGAGCGACATCATTGATGTATACAGAGAAAAGAGTCAGCCCGAGAATTGAACCCTGTGGTACCCCCATAGAGACTGGCAGAGGTCCAGACAACAGGCCCTCCCATTTGACACACTGAACTCTATCTGAGAAGTAGTTGGTGAACCAGGTGAGGCAGTCATTTCAGAAACCAAGGCTGTTGAGTCTGCCGATAAGAATGCGGTGACTGACAGAGTCGAAAGCCTTGGCCAGGTCGATGGATACGGCTGCACAGTATTGCCTTTTGTCGATGGCGATTATGATATCGTTTAGGACCTTGAGTGTGGCTGAGGTGCACCCATGACCAGCTCGGAAACCAGATTGCATAGCGGAGAAGGTACGGTGGGATTCGAAATAGTCTAAATTTAGAAGAATTCATGTAAAACCATGTGAGATGAAAATGGACAAACTAAAGGGTGTGCAATGTGTAGGCCCACTGAGTGGACATTCTGAACCTTGTTTGAAGTCACTAGGTCACATGACCAAGGAGTTATTGAAATGTTACATTTTGGAAAATTCATGTAACACCATGTGAGATGAAAATTGACAAACTAAAGGGTGTGCAATATAGTACGGTAGTCAGTGGACATTCTGAACCTTGTTTGAAGTCACCAGGTCACATGACCAAGGAGCTATTGAAATTTTACATTTTGAAAAATTCATGTAAAATCTTGTGAGATGAAAATTGACAAACTAAAGGGTGTGCAATATAGAAGACTAGTCAGTGGACATTCTCAAAGTTGTTTGAAGTCAGTAGGTCACATGACTAAGGAGCTATTGAAATTTGAATGTAAAACAAGTTTGTACTTTGTTTACGCTCCCTAACTAATTCAACTAGGAATACAAAATGTTGCTCACATTTCCAAATTGTTATTAGCTTTGGAAAGCGAATTCATGTCCAAATCGTGAAAATAAGACCTGTGCAATGTTGTGAGCAATTTTTCCAACATCATGACACTTATTTGGAGTCTGTGGCTCAAGTGGTTTGAAAGCTATTTAAGTTTGAAAGCGCGAATATCCGTCGAATATCCAACTTAAAACTGTCTTTACCTCGGTTTCATGTGAATACATTTGCGCACAGGCCAGGAAGCCTATAGGCCTACTTCTATGCGTGTGCATCCTTACTCCGACAATGAAAACGGGAAGACTGGAATAATAATATTGAATACATTAACAAATTCTCAGGAAATGATAGGTATTAAAGGTAAATGAACTACTGGTGATATGTAATGAGGAATTGATATACACTTAAAAATCAAACGCAAACAATTTACACAATTAAATTGGCGGGAGAAAGCGCATTCTGGAAAGAGAAGTCCATTGTGCATCTGGGCGCATGGTCAATCGAGGTCTGCATTGGCCATGAAGCACTTACGGTGATACGGCCTCAACAGAAGTCAGGGCATTCATACTTCTTGCGCTTTGCGGAGCAGTGCCGAGCTGTTGTCAAGGAAGTGAGTTTGTTTTCTACAGGATGTACCGCCCTATCAGTGTTGCCAACTAATTGTCAGGGTAAATTGTTAGAGGCAGGTTGATTTGTTGCTAAATGACGCTGTGATGTCATTGCCTGATAAAACTGCATCATTACGTAGAATACACAATAACGTCACTCAAATTGACTGGCCATCTCTGCAAAAAACATGATTTGACATTTGTTCAGGTACAGACTCCTACTCTGTTCTGTACAATTTTGATTGAGACATGTTGATTGATGTTGTAAGTTCTGTTCAAGATCAAACAGTCGTGACCAACTATATTCATTGGGTTTGGCTCGTCGAACCCATACTACTGCAGTCAGCCATCACGAGCTGAGCGCCTGCTGCTGACGTCACTCACAATGCACTTTTGCAGCCAGGCACGTGTGTTGTGACTGTGTGTGACAGAGAAAATCGTTCTTGTGTCATTTAGACAGAGCCCCGCATTGTTACAAAATGTAGGAGTCGCATGTCAATGTGGTACGGAGCTGGATTTGGCCTATGTCTGCCTCTGGAGGCTCCGCAATTGCATCACACCCGCCATATGGAGCCCCTGAACACATTTTCAGATCAAGCATAAATTGGTTTTTAGTCTAGGCCTCTGCAATGGATTAATCAGTGGTTCTCAATCCTGGTCCTGGGGACTCAAAGTGGTGCACATTTTAGTTTTTGCCCTAGCACGACACACCTGAATCAAATCATCAAAGCCTTTTGATGAGTTGATCATTTTAATAAGCTGTGTAGTGTTAGGGCAAAAACAAAAATGTGCACCCCTTTGGGTCCCAGGACCAGGAATGAGAACCAGTGGATTAGTTCACTAATCCACACATAGAGTAAAACAATCTTGGTTTACCAACAGCCTAATGACTAAACAATCGACCAGTCGACTAATTAGGGTCAGCCCTACTTGAGTCAGAGAGAAAATGTGGTGAACACAAATAAATCCATGTTTCGTAGACAAAAATATTCGGACTTGGTGACAATTTTGTATTTGCAGATTATGCCAGTGCATTATAAAGTTCATAAATATAGACATACATATTTATATAGGTAGATTTAAACAGTGATGGAAAAAGTACTTAAATGTCATACTACTTAAATGACTCAAGTAAAAGTGAAAGTCACCCAGTAAAATACTACTTGAGTAAAAGTCTGAAATTATTTGGTTTAAAATATACTTAAGTATCAAAAGTACATGGAATTGCTTAAATATACTTAAGTATCAATAGTTAAAGTTTTAATAATGAAAAATTCCTTATATTATGCAAACCAGACGGCATAATTTTTATTCGATTTTTTATTTACGGATAGCCAGGGGCACACTCCAACACTCAGACATTAATTTACAAATTAAACATTTGTGTTTAGTGAGTCCACCAGATCTACCAGATTTAAAATAACTAGTTCTCCTCATTGTACATTTTCCATCTTCCATTTAGCTAGCTGTTTTAGTGTCATAATGCAATTTATATACATACAGTATTTTACAAAAAGGTTATAAAAACATGGGGCTGTTCAAACATTTGATGTTTAAATCTAACTTGTCAAATGTGTGTGTTAACAGACACACTTTTTATTAGAGTGTGAAGTTCCTTCCTTTTTGATTCTATCCATTCAGTTATTTCAGATCTATAAGGGGCCGTCCAGGAGTGTCTAGCCCAAGGCTAGGGATTGATGTGGGAACGGGGCCCAAGCTCAACCCAAGTCTGTGATGGTCAGTGTCAACTGCTTCTCCTATTGTTTTCTCTTCTTCTTGGCACTTCCTTGATTAATTCATGTTATTGATTGGCCGGACAGTTAGTTTGATGCTGGAGGAGAGGAAAAAGAGGGGAAAACAGAGGAGAGAGAGCGGAGAGAGGAAGATAATGAGAGCGAGAAAGAGAGAGAGAGAGAGAGAGAGAGAGAGAGAAGGAGAGCGAGAAGGATAAAGAAGGGAAAGTAATGATTTAGGAGGAAACCCTCGAGGGAGAAAGTTGTTGAAGTAGACGGTTTCTGCAGACGGTGCAGTTCGGACAGAATGTCAATGGAGCAAGCTGCTCATTACACACACACACACGTGCGCGTAGACACACATGATGACACACCTGGTTTTCCAAGTCCAAATCAGACAGTGATTGAAAGTCAAAGGAAAATAAGCTAACAACAGAGCTGATGTTTAGGGAGAACCTACGAACCAAAGGAACCTGATGTCTTCAAAACGTAGAGACCTTATGTGGCGAGATGACTGTGATGAGTGTGCGCCCGTCCAGTGGGGAAAACACCGGGTACAGCTTCTCCTTGAAGGTGTCTGTAAATGTATAGATGTGTGACTTGGTCTCTGAGTTGTAGAAGGAAATCTGTCCTTCCTCATAGTCTAGATAGATCCCCATCCGGCGGGCCTCCAGACCCAGGGGCAGGGGCGTCTCAGGCTTGGTGCAGGCGTAGAATTGGTGGGTGCTGCGCCACAGGGTCCAATAGCCCATCTGGGGGCTCATGGGGAAGCGGCCATGGCGTTTGGCGCCCGCCGTAGTCAGGCCCACCCGCCAGTAGCCGTTGTTGGCTATGTCGACCTCCCAGTAGTGGCGTCCAGAGGCGTATCCCTGCCAGCCCAACACGCCAGGCCAGGCGTCAAAGCGCTGGGGACTAAAGGGCAGGTTGTCCTCGGATATGCCCTCCTGGACCTTTCGGTGGTCGTCGGAGAGCTGAAGCCATGAGTGGTTGGTCATGGGGTCAAGGGTCACGTCAGCTTTAGGGAGGAGAGGGGAGAGAGTTGGTTGAGTTGGTAGCTTTCTGAAATGTGCTGCACATTTTTTACTTTCATAATTTTAAATTACATTCTGTCATCTGTTTTCTATTCTATTCTACTTTTCCATGCTAGTAGCTATTACCATTATGTAAGCTGTACTTCAAGGTTTGGGCAAAATGTATGGAAAATGCTTTATATTTAATATTCTATTCATTCTTATTTTCTGTGCTTTTTACATTTTTTATGAATATTTTAAATGAAAGTACATTTCCAAATAGAAGGATAGTTACCTGATGCACTGACCATCCAGTTCCACACTGAGTTAGGGATGTATCTTGCAGTGCCTGCCTTCCAGGTGCGCTGCTTTGCAGACAGCCACAGATGAGCAATAACACGCTGAAAATAGGAACACAGGCGAAGAATTGGCATTAAGAGTTTCATTTTCATCTTTGTTTTTACTGTGACTTGAAATGTGCTGATCAAAGTGACACAGACCAGATCAACAGATTCAAATGCATACATGTTCTTGTCAACCCTGACCAACAGGCAGATCACACCTACAGAATACACTATGCTGATACAGAGGAAAGTATGACGTAAATGACATGCTAGACTGGCAGTTTTCTCGACATGATGTTTTATTGCACTATATCAAATGACCTGGGGCCTTATCACAAGGCGAAGGTACAGCGGACGTGAAGTTTAGACAAGACAACGGTCAATCGTTCACTGTATGGGTGATGAGATAGATTGGGCTGTATGGAGTTTGGTTTTTGGATGGCTGTCTTGTGATGTTCATTTAAAATGTTTTGTACTGTAACATATCCCAATATTATTACTTGATATTGAATTGAAAAAAATACTTTGATATGGTGGTTTAAATACTATAGAATGTCATTTAAAAAAATACCTTATCTAATCCATCATAATCTTGCCAAAGAACTTTACTTTTGCTCCTAATTTCCCTACCATTATGAATAAAGAAATAATACCTTGAGCAAATATTATGAAACAGAAACATGGAGAAAATAGATTACCGGTATGATTGGTTGAGTCGTAGATTTCCTGTGGACCAGGTAGGTAGCTAATCAGTTCTATGTGATAAGCCCTACAGATTCTGGTGGAGCATTGATCAGTGTCATGCTTCCACCACAAACCTTGTCACTATCTGCACACCTCTAACACTCTGTAGCCCACCCAGTTATGATTTTACAGCTTTATATCACTGGTTATGTAAGCTGCTTTCATAACACTTTAGGTAAGTAGGTGGGTAGAAATCAAATCAAGCTTTATTTATACAGCACATTTCAGACATGGAATGCAACGCCATGTGCTTCACACGAAAAAACAAATAAACAATGAAAATAAAAGCTGAAATATTTCCTACACAACAAACATAAATCATATATTTTTAGCTTTGCTTTTCCTTAGGATGTGGTTTTTAGTTGTTCCGTTTGTCATTTTGTTTTTTTCATCTTAAGATCTCTTAAATATGTCCAGAGTTCCAGCCCCCCTCAGGTTCTCTGGCAGGCTAATCCAGAGGCTGGCAGGCTGATCTGTTTCACCTGTCTTTGTGCTTGTTTCCAACTCCCTCCAGGTGTCGCCCATTTGCCCCATTATCGCCTGTATATTATACCTGTGTCTTCTGTCTGTTGCCAGTTCGTCTTGTCTCGCCAAGCCTACCAGCGTTTTTCCCTTACTCCTGTTCGCTCTAGTCCCCGTTTTCTTGTTTTCCCGGTTTTGACCATTCTGCCTGCCCTGACCCTGAGCCTGCCTGCCGTTCTGTACCTTTCGGACTCTGCTCTGGATTACTGACCTCTACCTGCCCATGACCTGTCATTTGTCTGCCCCCTGTTTTTGTAATAAACCTGTGTTTCTTCGAACTGTCTGCATCTGGGTCTTATCCTGAGTTCTGATACTCTTGGTTCTAGGCTTTGGGATAGTTAAAAGGCCAGTGCCAGAGGACCTGAGGGACCTACTGGGTTCATAACTTAAAAGTATGTCTGACATGTATTGGGCTGCACAATCGTGGATTGATTTAAAAACCAATAGAAGAATCTTAAAATGAATTCTAAAACTCACAGCCAGTCAGAGACCTTAAAACCGGTGTAATGTGTGCTCTCTGTCTGGTCTTGGTCAGTACCCGTACTGCAGCATTCTGTATGTTTTGTAGTTGACCAATGGCTTTCTTGTGTAGACCAGACAGGAGAGCATTACAGTAGTCAAGCCTGCTTGTAATAAGAGCATCGAAGAGTCTCTCTGTATCAGCCTGAGAGAGAAATGGCTGCACCTTGGCAATGTACTTCAGGTGGTAAAAAGCTATTTTGGTCACATTCCTAATGTGTGACTCGAAATTTAGTACAGAATCTAAAATAACACCTAGGTTTTTAACCTGGTGGAGGTATGTGTGTATAGACTATATCATTGTATTGCTGATTCTCAATCAACAGAAATGTGAATGTTTAAGAGGGAACATTGCTAAATAATTACAATGGATTCAGGGTACGACTTCAGAAAATAAAACGCTGTAAGCATAACATCACGAGTTGTGTTATGTTTAATGAGAAGACCCCTAATAAACTATTCAACTATGAAACTAATAAACTAGTTCTCCAATATATAGTGTTGACCTCTTTTGTGTGTGTGTGGTGTGTGTGTGTGTGTGTGTGTGTGTGTGTGTGTGTGTGTGTGTGTGTGTGGTGTGTGTGGGGGGGCCTGCGTGTGTCGGTGTCTGTAGCTCACCTTGCAGTCCTCCTTTAGCAGTGACCAGGTAATGAACTCCAGTAAGGGCAGGAGGTTGACCAGTCTCTTCTTCCTCAGGCCCAGTAGACGCAGAACCTTGCCGAGCTCATCGCTTTGCACCCCACAGCTCTGTGTAGACACAGACACATGGACGTTAATACCAAGTCATCTCTATGGGTCTCCTATTGGGCTCCCGAGTGGTGCAGCGGTCTGAGGCACTACATTTCAGTCCAAGAGGCATGACTACAGACATCCTGGTTCGAATCCAGGCTGTATCACAACCGGCCGGGATTGGTCCCATGGGCGGCGCACAATTGGTCCAGCGTCGTCCAGGTTTGGCCGGTGTAGGCGTCATTGTAAATAAGAATTTGTTCTTAACTGACTTGCCTGGTTAAATACATTTGAAAAAGAAATGACACTTTTTGACCTTTTACCCCTTATGCTAAATGGTCTGTTTTTGCTAGAAAATCTGCAGATAGCAGTTAACCAAGGCTGTTTGAATGTTAGGTTATAGAAATGACTATCATTAGGGAACACATATTTCCCCCATTTCTTTCCTCAGTAGTGTTCCTTTAACTCTTATATACATTTGTATCCTTGACACCTGATCTCTCACCTCTGAGGCGCTCTGCAACTCCTTGGCCCACTCCATGATCCTCTGCTGCACTTCCTCGTTAGGATCCTCCTCTCCATCCCTGTTTTCTTCCTCCACCACCATCTCACTTCTCTCCTGCACCCAGGGGCTTTTCTTCAACTCCTTGTCGACACTGGTGAGCTCATTGGCCCACAGCAGAATGAGTTTCCTGCTCTCCTCCAGACTGCGTTCTGTTCTTGGGTCTTTCAGTTCCTCAGGGGTCTCTCCTTTACTGGTGCCTTCCCTCACATCACTGCCACTCTGCAACAACACAAAACAGCAACAAGGTCAATATCATACTGTACATTCTCAATAGTGTGTATAGCTGTGTCACCTCAACCATCTTACTATTGTCATAGGAATGTCGTAGCAATACTGTGTTCTCCATTGATAGAGCACAGCATGTGATTTTGCGTGTAATATAGCTTGATTCACAAAGAAAACAGGCACAAGGCAAACATCTAGCCATGCGGTGCAAAACTAGATCAAATAAATGCAAAATGGGATGGTTGAGTGCGTTTTTCGTTTTTAGTAACCCTGTTCCCACCTGGCAGTCATACGCCAGCTCAGCACTCCCGACCCTGCCCTACCTCCAACCCTCACCTGGCCCCATTGTAAAAATCTCCCGTCCCTGTAATCATGTAACCTCCCCTTCCACCCTGGAGGGTTATCTGCCTAAGTTACATGGTTTGACTATAACCCTGTATGCTCCAGCTCAGCCCCACGGGGCACTGGGATGGGTTAACAGAGCTGTAAAGGGTGATAAGAATCCCTGTATCAGTACCCTCCCTACCCATCACCTCATTTAACTGTGTCATCTGTCTTGCTTAGCAACGCTTATCCAATATCGGTGAACCAACACTTGCACTTGACTTCCTCCCTCCCCCTTCTAGCTCTGACTTTGCTGGTAACTAATTTATTGAGGAAAAGTGTATTTACTATGCCTGTGATATGTGGTTGTCCCACCTACCTATCTTAAGATGAATGCACTAACTGTAAGTCACCCTGGATAAGTGTGTCTGCTAAATGACTAACATGTCAAATGTAAAGGTAGTAAACGAGCTAAGTTTGTCCCGCTAAGAACAATTTGGTTATGAGAATCAATACTTTTTCTTCTAGGAGGGAAAGTATTAAACGGTCCAACTGTCAATGTGTTGACTAACTAGAGGACAGTCAACCCTGGTGTTCAAGCTATATTAACATGGTGATCAACCCAAATGGGTCATTTCACCCTGTTTTACTCAAGAGACAGTTCTAAAGTCCCTTTGGGGCCAACAAACCCCTTTTTTTAAATATAAAAAAATATATATATTCCTTTCTCTGTAAAGGCACTAAATTAAATGTTGCATAATTATTGTTATGTGAATAATCCCTGACCTACATCTCCTTCATCGCACATCGAACTTCCCTGTGCATTTACTTATCCTTTGCCCTCACAATCCATAATTCCAAAGGTATTTTGCAATACAAAATATGGGGCAAATTAATACTACCGCTAATAGTATTGTTAATACTATCGCTAATACTATCGCTAAAGCTACCGTTAATACTATCATACTATAATGTTGGAAATCAATGTGCATCCCTGGTCTGTCGGGGCTGTCTCAGTTACTGCTTTTGTTTCCTCATCCTCTCACCACATCCCTCTCCCCTTGTTCTTTCTATAAATGTATGTCTCCCCTGTCCCCCCCACTCTCTTCCTCACTCTCTCCCTCTCAGGGGTCTACTTACCTTACAGACTTCGGCCACCTGCTCCTTCCAGTGGTTGATGAAGCGGACACACTCCTGCAGGTTGCGCAGGTTCTTCAGGCCGTTTTGACGAGGATGTTGCTACAAGAGACACATACGTACAGGATGAGCAGGCAAATGTAGAAAAACAGTACAAACACACATACAGGTAGAAGAGTACACTAATGAATAGAAAGACTTTTAAATGGACTGGATGCTCCCGAGTGGCGCAGTGGTCTAAGGCACTGCATCTCAGTGCTGGGGGGCGTCACTACAGACACCCTGGTTCGAATCCAGGCTGTATCACAACTGGCTGTGATTGGGAGTCCCATAGGGCGGCGCACAATTGGCCCAGCGTCGTCCGGGGTGGGCCGTCATTGTAAATAAGAATTTGTTCTTAACTGACTTGCCTGGTTAAATAAACAAATAAAATGTGATGCTGTGAGTGGATGGAGGTTTGTGTGTAACCTACCCGTAAGCGGTGTGTGGAGGGGGCGCAGCTCTTGGAGGGGCTGGTAGGGGCTGAGCTGTGGGCCTGGAGGTCTTCTTCAGGAAGGTTCCATCGCACCGCCCCGATGGAGTGACTCTGGGTAGAGCTCTCCAACTTCAGCTCTGGAGGTAAAACAGTGATAAAATTAGATTAGAGGGGTGGGGGGACACAGATAGATTTCAGAGTTAATTACAAGTGCCCCTGGCATGGGGGGGGGTGACATCCGGACTTTTCGGATTAAAACATTGTGAACTGACCGTTTTACGTACAGACCTGTGAATGGTATGAATGATTAAGAGACAAATTACTGACCTAGTTCATTAGAGGAAAAGTCTCCGGTCTTCCCTACACTGGGAGTGCTATATAGTACACAGAAAGTAGTAGATAGATAGTAGTGTTCTAAAATTGATTGATCTATACTTGTTTTTAATGATTGCCTCACTATTGGACGGTTGTGATGTGATTCGATAAAGATTGAATACCAGTTTGGAATCAATTCCAGATTCATATTACAACAATAAATAACTATCAATGTAGTCACGTTTAATACAGTGACAGGTAATTCAAAATAGTTCTAAACGAAGATTACTTGATTTGTGGTCAACTAAAAAAGTCACATGCAGAACACTTTTTCCCAATCTTCCTCGGTTCAGTGTCTGTGTTCTTTTGCCTATCTTAATCTTTTATTTTTATCGGCCAGTCTGGGATATGGTTTTAACTTTGCAAGTCTGCCTAGAAGGCCAGCTTCCCGGAGTCGCCTCTTCACTGTTGACGTTGAGACTGGTGTTTTGCGGGTACTATTTATTGAAGCTGCCAGTCGAGGATTTGCGAGATGTCTGTTTCTCAAACTAGACACTCTAATGTACTTGTCCTTTTGCTCAGTTGTGCACCAGGGCCTCCCACTCCTCTTTCTATTCTGGTTGGAGCCAGTTTGTTCTACTCTGTGAAGGGAGTAGTACACAGCGTTGTACAAGATCTTCAGTTTCTTGGCAATTTCTCGCATGGAAAAGCCTTTAGTTTCTCAGAACAAGAGTTTCAGAAGAAAGGTCTTTGTTTCTGGCCATTTTGACCCTGTAATCGAACCCACAAATGCTGATGCTCTAGATACTCAACTAGTCTAAAGAAGGCCAGTTTTATTGCTTCTTTAATCAGGACAATAGTTTTCAGCTGTGTTAACATCATTACAAAAGGGTTTTCTAATGATCAATTAGTCTTTTAAAATGATAAACTTGGATTAGCTAACACAACGTGCCATTGGAACACTGGAGTGATGGTTGCTGATAATGGGCCTATGTAGATATTCCATAAAACATCTGCCGTTTCCAGCTACAACAGTCATTTACAACATTAACAATGTCTACACTGTATTTCTGATCAATTTGATGTTATTTTAATGGTCAAAAAATGTCCTCTTCTTTCAAAAACAAGGACATTCACAAAATAGATGGTATCATGAGGATGGAAAATGATGTGGATATATTGAAGCAACAGCTCAAGACATCAGTCAAGAAGTTAAAACTTGGTCGCAAATGGGTCTTCCAAATGGACAATGACCCCAAGCATACTTCCAAAGTTGTGGCAAAATGGCTTAAGGACAACAAAGTGGCCATCAAAGCCCTGACCTCAATCCTATAGAAAATTTGTGGGCAGAACTGAAAAAGAATGTGCGAGCAAGGAGGCCTACAAACCTGACTCAGTTACACCAGCTCTGTCAGGAGGAATGGGCCAAAATTAACCCAACTTATTGTGGGAATCTTGTGGAAGGCTACCCAAAACGTTTGACCCAAGTTAAACAATTTAAAGGCAACGCTACCAAATACTAATTGAGTGAATGTAAACTTCTGACCCACTTGGAATGTGATGAAAGAAATTAAAGCTGAAATAAATCACTCTCTCTACTAATATTCGGACATTTCACATTCTTAAAATAAAGTGGTGATCCTAACTGACCGAAGACAGGGAATTTTTACTAGGATTAAATGTCAGGAATTGTGAAAAACTGAGTTGAAATGTATTTGGTGTATGTAAACTTCTGACTTCAACTGTATATATACACACACACACACACATATATATACACATATATATGTGTGTGTGTATATATATACACTGCTCAAAAAAATAAAAATAAAGGGAACACTTAAAAAACACAATGTAACTCCAAGTCAATCACACTTCTGTGAAATCAAACTGTCCACTTAGGAAGCAACACTGATTGACAATCAATTTCACATGGTGTTGTGCAAATGGAATAGACAACAGGTGGAAATTATAGGCAATTAGCAAGACACCCCCAATAAAGGAGTGGTTCTGCAGGTGGGGACCACAGACCACTTCTCAGTTCCTATGCTTCCTGGCTGATGTTTTGGTCACTTTTGAATGCTGGCGGTGCTTTCACTCTAGTGGTAGCATGAGACGGAGTCTACAACCCACACAAGTGGCTCAGGTAGTGCAGCTCATCCAGGATGGCACATCAATGCGAGCTATGGCAAGAAGGTTTGCTGTGTCTGTCAGCGTAGTGTCCAGAGCATGGAGGCACTACCAGGAGACAGGCCAGTACATCAGGAGACGTGGAGGAGGCCGTAGGAGGGCAACAACCCAGCAGCAGGACCGCTACCTCCGCCTTTGTGCAAGGAGGAGCAGGAGAAGCACTGCCAGAGCCCTGCAAAATGACCTCCAGCTGGCCACAAATGTGCATGTGTCTGCTCAAACGGTCAGAAAAAGACTCCATGAGGGTGGTATGAGGGCCCGACGTCCACAGGTGGGGGTTGTGCTTACAGCCCAACACCGTGCAGGACGTTTGGCATTTGCCAGAGAACACCAAGATTGGCAAATGCTCCACTGGCGCCCTGTGCTCTTCACAGATGAAAGCAGGTTCACACTGAGCACGTGACAGATGTGATAGAGTCTGGAGACGCCGTGGAGAACGTTCTGCTGCCTGCAACATCCTCCAGCATGACCGGTTTGGCGGTGGGTCAGTCATGGTGTGGGGTGGCATTTCTTTGGGGGGCCGCACAGCCCTCCATGTGCTCGCCAGAGGTAGCCTGACTGCCATTAAGTACCGAGATGAGATCCTCAGACCCCTTGTGAGACCATATGCTGGTGCGGTTGGCCCTGGGTTCCTCCTAATGCAAGACAATGCTAGACCTCATGTGGCTGGAGTGTGTCAGCAGTTCCTGCAAGAGGAAGGCATTGATGCTATGGACTGGCCCGCCCGTTCCCCAGACCTGAATCCAATTGAGCACATCTGGGACATCATGTCTTGCTCCATCCACCAACGCCACATTGCACCACAGACTGTCCAGGAGTTGGCGGATGCTTTAGTCCAGGTCTGGGAGGAGATCCCTCAGGAGACCATCCGCCACCTCATCAGGAGCATGCCCAGGCGTTGTATGGAGGTCATACAGGCACGTGGAGGCCACACACACTACTGAGCCTCATTTTGACTTGTTTTAAGGACATTACATCAAAGTTGGATCAGCCTGTAGTGTGGTTTTCCACTTTAATTTTGAGTGTGACTCCAAATCCAGACCTCCATGGGTTGATAAATTGTATTTCCATTGATTATTTTTGTGTGATTTTGTTGTCAGCACATTCAACTATGTAAAGAAAAAAGTATTTAATAAGATTGTTTCTTTCATTCAGATCTAGGATGTGTTGTTTAAGTGTTCCCTTTATTTTTTTGAGCAGTATATATAGTTATATTATATATCTCAGTAAGGAAAAGGGACAAGTACTTACTAGACACCTTCAGAATGCTCTTCATTTCGAAAGTTGCCATCCTTAGTCCTGTATGAACATAGATCGCCTCCTTACAAAATATTCCATATGACAGTTGAGGCCACCAAAGATTTAACTTATTTATCCATATCCACATGTTGAATTGTACAAAATTGACGGTCATACATCAAATATGCTCAACTTAAAACTGAAAGTCTACAACCAAGCTTTGAATATACATTGAAATGATATACACATACACAAAATCGAAATGCAGAACTAAAAACAATGACAGGTGACATTGTTAAAGCTATGAAAAGTACTTCAGTAGATACTTTTCATAAATATAATCTTTATCACAATTAAAACGAAACATGACAATGGGTTTATCATTACATTAGATCAAATGACAAAGAATAACACATTTGAGATAAAAATGAAAAAGAAACCAAAATCCTACCCTATGCGTTAAGGTCGGTCTGGTGCGTGTTCTTGGTAGTTGGTACAGAAAATCCTCCCAAGTCTGCTGTTTTTGTTACAGTGCTTGCAGTTTGATCTTTGGACTTTTTTATGGTCCTTGGCACTGAGATGGAGGGGGGGGGGGACTGGACTTTTCCGCAAGGATATAAAGTATAATCAGTCTACCTTCCTAGCTATCACTGTTAGCTTTACCAAGGAGAGAGTGCGAGATATTATAGCGATAAGGGGTCACGAAGATCACACGCTGATGTGATGCGGATTCACCATCTTTGATGCTATATTAGTGGATCAATCATGAGCAACTATACACTTCTGCCCGTACAGAACAGTATCCCAACTTTCATGGCTAAATTAAAGGATTGTATTTTGTATGAATCTCTGCTCTATCCCTAACATAGTCTTATTTAGAGATGGCATATACATTTAGGATTTGAGTCATATTCTGGTATTGGAAAAGAGGGTCCCTTATCTTGTGTACACTCATACTTGATTCTCCCATGATGTGGCTGCTCTCTCCATTCATCCATCCATTTCAGCGACAGTAATACGGTTGGTTAGAAACGAGGGAGAGCCACACAAACAAACACTTCTGCCACCTCACACATTAATAGGCTTATCACAGGCCATTCATTTAGTAGACCTTACACGCATCCTTACGTCATCGGTGCCGCATTGTGACGCAAACTATAAGCTATGATAGAGTAAACTTTAATGTTGCTTTATGATGGGTCTCTCTCTGTTGAATAAACAATCATAACTGCCACGTTGGCATTCCCTGATCTGCTAAATAATTGCCCTACTTTTACTAAGACCAATAGGCAATAGGGACCATACATTTTAAATCATATGGATCACAGCTGAGAATTTGCTTTGGCTCTTCGCATCATACTGACCAATCATCACACAACTGAATATTTCACTGTTGCCAGGCAAAGTGTCAGGAATGACCCAGAAATTGATCAAGGTCTTGTGGATATGTTTTCATAAGTGAAAATTGTCTCTGTGTGTGTGTGCACATAGCCGTGGGAAGGACTATGAAAGGCACTACTTTGTGAAGAAAAAATAAATACAAATCTTTTATTTTTTTTTAAATATGATTTTTCAGGGGGGGCTGCAGCAGCGTCAGCATCCGCGGGCGGCTGTGTGTGTGTGTGTGTGTGTGTGTGTGTGTGTGTGAGATCTATCCATCTGAGAGACCGGGAGTGCGTTGAGTGTTGGTCGCTCATACGTCAATGGAATAATTATTAGCCTAATAATCGCCAGAGTCCAATGTTCCAACTGAGACCAACAGTCACCTCCACTTCAGGAGAAACACCCAGTCCCCAGTGAAAGACAGTCATTCAGAAAGTATTCACACCCCTGTAGTTTCCACATGTTGCTGTGTTACAGCCTGAATTTTAAAATTGATTAAAGTTAGATTGGGTCTCATTGACCAACACAAAATACACCATAATGTCAGTGGAATTTTGTTTGTAGAAAATGTTAAACTATTTTTTTTTAAATGAAACGCCTTGAGTTAAATACCTTTCTCATGGCAAGCCTAAATAATTTCACAAGTAAATATGTGCTTAACAAATCACATAAGTTGCATGGACTCATTCTGTGTTCAATAGTGGTTAATATGATTTTTGAATGACTACCCCATCTCTGTAGCCCACACATACAGGTAATTGTAAGGTCCCTTAATCGAGTCATGAATTTCAAGCGCAGATTCAACCACAAAGACCAGGGAGTGAAAAGGAAGCCTGCACAGAATAAAAATATTCAAAAACATGCATCCTGTTTGCAACAAGGCACTAAAGTAATACTGCAAAAATTGTGGCAAAGAAATTGGCGGAATACAAAGCGTTATGTTTGGGGAAAACCCAACATCACTGATTACTATTTATTTTCAAGCATAGAGGTGGATGCATCGCGTTATGGTATGCTTGTCGTCGGCAAGGACAAGGTTGTTGGTTTTTTTTTTTGGGGGGGGGGGGGGGGCGTAATGCAGCTAAGGACACGCAAAATCCTGGAGGAAAACCTGGTTCAGTCTTCTTTCCAACAGGGAGATTCACCTTTCACCCGTGTGGCTCAGTTGGTATAGCATGTATCCAATCACTACTGTAAGTTGCTCTGGGTAAGTGTGCCTGCTAAATCACAAGATTAAATCAGGAAAGTAATGTAAAACACACCAGTTGCTTACCAAGACTTCATTGAATGTTCCTGAGTGGCCTAGTTACAATTTTGGCTTGAAAATGGCTTTCTAGCAATGGTCAACTTCAGAGCTTGAATAATTAAAAAAAAGAAAAAAAAGAAAGCTATCCAGGTGGGGCAGTATTTTGTGTATATCATTGACCAAAAATTACAATTAAATCCAACTTTTTTCCCCTCACATTCTGTAGTGTTACAGTCAAGGGTGTGATTACTTTCTGAAGGCACTGTGGATACACAGCTTTAGCCTATGTTAATGTCTTGTTCTATCTTTGACAACCCCAACAGTAGCTCCTGGAGGTTAAGGTTTTACAGAAGGTTAAACTGTTGAGTCCACTGGTAGTTCCCTCAGGTGTAGGCGGGGTTAACCTGTTAAGTGTTTATCCAGGGAACTATGGGAAGAGGTGTAACAACCGAAGCAATGTCATCTCACCGGGTGGAAGGTGAAAAACATTGATTATTTCAGTAATGATAACAAGCAGGAGAGAATTGACACAAGTAATTACAACTTAGTCATTGTCTGTCCCAAATGGTACCCTATTCCTTTTTAGTGCACTACTGCCCTATGGGCCCTGGTCTAAAGTAGTGCACTATATAGGGTATAGGGTGCCGTTTGGGACATAGTCATGCCATAAAGTTGTCAGGAACCAAATCCACACACTGTACGTGTTTCAGTTTCTATTTATTTTCAGAATCTGTAGCCTACTACATGTTCTAGTAGAATATGTCCTGTTACTCTTAAACAAATGTAAAAAAAGTAAAAAAAGAACAACTAAACCAAACAAATTCAACTTATAGGATTTGTGGAATGTCATCTTGGCTTTAAATGAGACTAGTAACAGTAACCAGTGAGTAGACATTTTCCTTCCCAGTCAGAACCAGAACTAGTGACTTAGGTGTGACATCAACGCTCTTATGATTTGGAGTTTATTTGACCTATGCCTGACTAAAGAATTATTTTATATGAGTATAGTACCTTACAAATATATACATATAAGTAACCGCATAAAAAAGATATGTTTTTGAATTTGAGATGCTGTCACTCCTGATAAGACTTTAAAACATTGAGATCTTTTATTTTCCAGGTTGCACTTTCATAATATTTTACGAGGGCGTCATTGAGACCCTTTTCTGATAGCCATTGTTGTTCAGTTCCAGTTTTTGAAGAACTGCTTGAAGATGATCGTCTCCCTCCCTTGTGGTAGTATCTCCACCTGTAAGAGAGTACAGAGATTTGACTACCCGGTCATGACCGTATCTACTGCGACATACACAAACAACCCCATTGTATATGCATAAAACATTTATGATACTGGGTTCATGACCTGCTAGTTAGTGGTTACACAACACAATGGACATTGCAGTGTGACAATGGAAGACATACATGGAATTCGGGTTTGACTAAATGGAATTCAAAATGCGCAAAAGTATACTGTTTTCAGGTATAACAAAATCATAACGCTATCATTTGCTGACGTTATGTTGCTGGGTGGACTTAATGGCTGGACAATGAGGAAATAATGTCTGGGTTTTGCCATTTGTGAGCTCATGCTTGACTCACCTGCGTTTTCATCCTAGGGTAGTTCATCTGTTGGATGAAGTTATCCGCCATTTTTAGGGCCTCCCTCTTCTCCTCGGCATTTGCTCCCATACCTGTCAATCAGTGGGATAATGGTCTCACCATGTTTTACCTCAGTCTGACCCATAGAGGTCTCAGTAAGGTCTAGACACCATAATGTATATTCACTTTATTCAACACAAACCCTGATTAAATTAGTATTTCATTAGACATTGGATCTCTAAGACATTCCAGGGATACATTTCACAGAGCAGAAATGTTAGTCGAGGTTCACGTGCTTTCCTCACCTTTCCAAACGAAGATCTTTCCGTTGGCACCGTTATCCAAAATAAAGCAGTCGTCGCGCACCAGAAGGTCCTTGGCAAATGGGCTCTTTTCCGAGACTTTGGTCAGTTTCATCTGACCTGTCACGTCGGACACCTGTGGAAGACAGCAACACAGGCCATGACTTTTGGTTCATTTGCGAACTAGTTTGCCCCAAAAGTCTTGTTTATCTTGGTGAAAAAAAAAGATCTCCAAAGTATAGTTGTGCAGTCTAGAATCCAAAATATCTCAAATTCTGTCATTGGGGTGAACTATCCAACAGTAATGATGTGATGCAATAGAACAGTTCTGGAGAGAACTGTTTACCAATGGAATTGTAATGTCCAGCTACCTTGTAGAGGGAGGCGGAGTTGGAGACGTCTGCTCGACTGTCCTCCTCTGGAGTGCTCTCTGCCAGCTCTCGCATTGGTCCCAGCACCTGTCAATCACAGGGCAGAGTGGAACATGGATTGTGGTGAGGTTTCTATAAGTGGAGGATGCTGAGGGGAGGACGGCTCAAAATAAAATGGCTGGAATGGAGTAGAATGGTAAACAAATTAAAACCATGTTTTTGATACCATTCACTCCATTTCAGCAATTCTCCCCTCTGCAGGCTCCACTGGTTTGTTAAATATATACATCTATCCTTACACTTTGTTTTGTGGACAGGTTGCTGATATATATTTTTTTAAAGTTAGATCCTCAAATCATATTTTTTTTAAAGTTAGATCCTCAAATCATATCAGCAACCTCAGTCCACAAAACAAAGTGTAAGGAGACTAGTCAGTTAACAAAATTGAAGAAATTGTTGCATGACTAACTATCGACCCATTACCTTCCTATACTCGATTTCAAAGTCTCTAAATATGCTTAACCATTACAGGATTGACAAGTCTCAAGATCACAGGAGGTTGTTGGCACCTTCATTGGGGAGGAGTCTCATGGTAAAGGATGGAGCGAAATGGTATCAAATAGATCACACACACACACTGTAGCTTGCATGCGTTTGCCATTCCAGTCGCTTCTTTCGCCCATTATTACATGCCATCCTCCCCTCAGAAGGCTCCTGTGCATTAGGTCTGACTGTTTTCATTTGCTTTGGGAGTAAAGGACTAAGTCGGCGATTTTACCTTGAGCATCTCCGGCGTCTCCTCCCCCTCATTGATGTCAGTGATGCGTGCTTTGCCATGTCTCTCAGTGTCACGGATCAGACTAGCGATCTCACGCGACTTCTGCTTCTCAAACATGTTGGCCTGCGAGCCGATCCAGGAAAATATGGTCTAAAGACAGATGTTTCTTTTATTGTCTCATCTGAAGTGAATATACAGTGCATTCAGAACCCTTGACTTTTACCACATTAAGTAACATTACAGCCTTATTCTAAAATGAGGGAAAGCAAAGAGAACAGGTTTAGAAAATGTATACATTAAAAACAGAAATACCTTATTTACATAATTATTCAGACACTTTACTATGAGACTCGAAATTGAGCTCAGCTGCATCCTGTTTCCATTGATCATCCTTGAAGTGTTTTTACATCTTGATTGATTGGAGTCCACCTGTGGTAAATTCAATTGATTGGACATGATTTGGAAAGGCACACGCCTGTCTATATAAGGTCCCCTGGTTGACAGTACATATCAGAGCAAAACCCGGGCCATGAGGTGGAATGAATTGTCCGTAGAGCGCCGATACAGAATTGTGTCGAGGAACAGATCTGGGGAAGGGTACCAAAAAAAAAATTCTGCAGCATTCGAGTCCACTGTGTTTTTGGGGACTTTTCTTAAATTAATTAGTTTAGAACCACCAAGACTCTTTGAGCTGGCCGCCTGGCCAAATTGAGCAATCGGGGGAAAGGGCCTTGTCTAATGAAATACTAATTTAAATCAGGGTTTGTATTGAATAAAGTGACATTATGGTGTCTAGACCTTACTGAGACCTCTATGGGTTAGACTGAGGTAAGACCATTATCCCACTGATTGACAGGTATGGGAGCAAGTGGAGGAGAAGAGGGAGGCCCTAAAATGGCAGATAACTTCATCCAACAGATGAACTTACACCAGGATGAAAACACAGGTGACTCAAGCATGATCTTACAAATGGCAAAAACAGACTTTATTTCCTCATTGTCCAGCCATTAAGTCCACCCAGCAACATAACGTCAGCCAATGATTGCATGATTTTATTATACCTGAAAACAGTATAATTTGCGCTAGAGATCCTGTGTAGATGGGAGAACCTTCCAGAAGGACAACCATCTCTGCAGCACTCCACCAATCAGGCCTTTATGGTAGAGTGGCCAGACGGAAGCCACTCCTCAGTAAAAGGCACATGACAGCCCGCTTGGAATTGACCAAAAAGCACCTAAAGGACTTTCAGACCATGAGAAACAAGATTCTCTGGTCTGATGAAAGCAAGCTTGAACTCTTTGGCCTGAATGCCAAGCGTCATGTCTGGAAGAAACCTGGCACCATCCCTACAGTGAAGCATGGTGGTAGCAGAATCATGCTGTGGGGGATGTTTTTCAGCAGGAGGGAGGGACTGGGAGACAGGTCAGGATCAAGGGAAAGATGAATGGAGCAAAGTACAGAGATCCTTGATGAAAACCTGCTCCAGAGCGCTCAGGACCTCAGACTGGGGCAAAGGTTCACTGTCCAACAGGACAACAACCCTAAGCACACAGCCAAGACAATGCAGGAGTGGTTTTGGGAAAAGTAATGTCCTTGAGTGGCCCAGCCAGAGTCCGGACTTGAACCCGATCGAACATCTCTGGAGATACCTGAACATAGCTGTGCAGCGACGCTCCCCATCCAACCTGACAGAGCTTGAGAGGATCTGCAGAGAAAAATGGGAGAAACTCCCCAAATACAGGTGTGCCAAGCATATAGTGTCATACCCAAGAAGACACGAGGCTGTAATCGCTGCCAAAAGTGCTTCAACACAGTACTGAGTAAAGACGTCTGAATACTTATGTAAAAGTAACATAAAAAAATAAATATGGAAACAATTCTAAACCCGTTTTTGCTTTGTCATTATGGGACAAGTTGGTAGAGCATGGTGTTTGCAACGCCACGGTTGTGGGTTCGATTCCCACGGGGGGCCAGCACAGAAAAAAAAAGGTATGAAATTGTATGCATTCACTACTGTAAGTCGCTCTGGATAAGAGCGTCTGCTAAATGACTAAAATGTTAATGTAAAATGATAGTGTTGAGGGGATATTGAGGAAAAAAACTAACTTTAATCCATTTTAGAATAAGGCTGTAACAAAATTTGGAAAAAGTCATGGTCTGAATACTTCCCAAATGCACAGTACGATTTAGTAGGCCTACTTTACTGATCATTAAGGAATGTGCCATTCAAGGCAACAATGTAATATAGTTGTCTAAGCCCCCACTGCTAAGAGCCTCCAGCAGGGAATTGTAACACACACCCTCACCTCCCTCCCCTCCCCCCGCTCACCTCTCCCAGGTCCAGGATAAAACAGTCTCCCTTGTTGAAGTTCTCCCAGCTCAGCTCCACCTCCTTGGCACGGATGTTACGCTTCCCTTTGATCTGGTACAGCCTGTGAACCGGCCCTGACCCGCCCTGGGGCCGCCTGAAGCCAGACTCCACACCACCCTCCTACACGTGTGTTTGAGGGAGAGTGAATAAAAGATAACAATATGAATGTTTGTTAGATTTTCTCAACATCTGTATCTAACCAGGACGTCTAAGGATTTTACTAGCTATGGCTTCAACGAGAGAGATGTTGAATGATATGACAAATCAGCAGCATGTGATGAGGTCATGAAAAGTAGTGCTTGTAAAGTCATGTCATGAATCACAGATTTGAAAAAAAAAATCCATTAGCTATCAGTAGAGGACTCAATCCTAACACTTTAGACACACATCCATGACTCAGCGGGCCCAAATCTAATGTGGGGAAACATGGATTACAGAAAATCACACATTGATGTCCAAGAGAAACAAAAGCTTCCACAAATTCCAATGCAAGTACATTTCTTAAACAGATGGGCCCTGTGTTGTCAGTAAGTATGAACCAGGACTATCCTCCTGCTCACCTTGTAGCTGACCCCCCTGGGGAAGAGGTTCATGAACTCCGGAGACTCGTAGCCCTGGACCTGCCGGTGCTGGATGGGGTCACCACCCAGGAAGCTGTCCAGCTGGGTGGCCAGCATGGCACACGCCACCTGCTCATCGCGAGATGACTTCTCACCTGGAGGGGAAGGAAGAGGAGAGGGGTGAGTTGTGCTGACGGACACACAGCGGAGAGTAGGGGAGTGGTGACGGACACAGCGGGGGGAGAATGAAAGGAGGAGCAGCGGTTTCTGGAAGGGAGAAACGGGAGAGTTAAAGAGTCAGGAGGTAAAGGGAGAGAGGAATCCTGCCTACATAACAGAATTGAAAAAAGGAGAAGGTACATAAACCGAATGAGTGAGCTACAGGTAAATAAATATACTATGTTATTATATTCTGTACTTATCATAATGTGATCTTGCAGACATTCAGCTTTGATCAAACTTTATTAAGCGAGTAGCCTAGAGCATGTGCGTTAGAAGAGAATCCCACCCATGCGCAGAAACATCCGGACCTTTAGCCCCCAGGTCCAGAAAAGTGGACCACAATAATAAAGGCCATATAGGGGTCAGGCCAGGGTCATGTGAAAGGTGGGTGTAGGGGTCACAGAGGACAGGGGGGGCTTTTAGAGAGGAGCACTAACAATCAGCTTAGTGTTACTCAAGCACCAGATACATGCTGGAAACAGCCACATTTGAGTAGCAAAAGCCCTAATGCATTTTTATGAGCACACACACACACACACAACCCTTCTTCCTAAGGGAGCTCTTCTTTAATTTCCCCCCTTCCATCTGTCAGTCTTAGTCTCCTCCCTCACATAAATCTTTGGGTCAGTGTCATGACCATTAGCACGCAGGTTATTCGCTTGTCAGCCACACAGAGGTTAATATGGTGTGGACACAGTGGGTTGGCTAGTACATTACATGACCAAAAGTATGTGGACACCTGCTCGCCGGACCCCTCACTCCAAAATCATGGGCATTAATGTAGATCGCATGGCTGTGTGCTCGATTTTACACGTCAGCAACAGGTGTGGCTGAAATAGCCAAATCCACTTATTTGAAGGGGTGTCCACCTACTTTTGGCCATGTAGTGTAGTTTGGATTTACAGAGCAATACTGGATACAAGCTTACACTCTAAGCAAATTATTTTCTAACTAGAACCTAAAAGGATTCTTTGCCTGTTCCCATAGGAAAACCCTTTGACGAACCCTTTTGGTTCCAAGTAGAACTGTTTTGGGTTCCATGTAGAACCCTTTCCACTGAGGGTTCTACATGGAACCCAAAACAGTTCTACTTGGAACCAAAACTTTTCTTTCCCCTCGCAATATTCAAATCGGTAGTTAGTCTTGTCCGTACAGGAGTTGCAGCGATGGGTGTCGGGAGAGAAGGTCGAGATCCATGCATCCCCCGAAACACAACCCTGCCGAGCTGCACTGCTTCTTGACACACTGCTAGCTTAACCCGAAAGCCAGCCGCACCAATTTGTTGGAGGAAACACTGTACAACTTGTGAGCGTGCATGCTTGGGTCTGTAGTGACACCTCAAGCACATCCCGCTGCACCAATCAGGACCCAAAAAGGATTTTACCTGGAACCAAAAAGGGTTCTCCTATGGGGACAGCTGAAGAACTCTTGAAACATTTTTGTAAGAGTGTAGGAAACACCATCCATAAATGATAATTAAAGACTCTTAACCCAAGAGACTGAGACAGTTTTCCATTCCACTCATGTACACAGAGATCCCCGTCCTCCCCGTCTCCCATGATGACCCCAACTCACCCATTTAATAACAGATCGAGGAGTAGCACACAAAGGCTCCTATAGCTGATTCTATTGAAGTTCTGGCAAATATCAGTATGGATCAAAACATTGTCTTGTACTTCCATGAAGTTAAATGGTGGAGCATTCTAGTAAAGTTCTACAGCTTTTTATGCCCAATACCTTAGTGGGGCAAAGAGTCACGTGGCCATGATAAACTATCAGAGAAGGAGTGAGGATCTAGGATCAGTTTTGCCTTTTAGATCATAATGAATTAGACAGGGGAACCTGATCCTAAATCAGTACTCCTACTCTGTCAATACAGACCCTGATCAAGTAAAACTCTTGACCCTACTTTTGACACATAACATGCATCCATTTTCCTTCATCTCACCTATCCACATGTGTAGGTCGGCCCCCTGGTCCCCCCTGTGCTCCAACACCAGGTAGGAGTCGCCGCTGAAGAAGGCGCCAACCTCAGCTTGCTTCAGCAGCACCGCCTTCATCTTCTCCACCCGCCACACCTTCAGCCCTGGCTCCTGCGTCTCTGGCCCAAACTGTCCGGGTGCTGCCATGTTGGGGAACATTCTGTACGGGGAGAGAGTGGGTCAGTGGAGGCTGGATGGAGGAGTATGGGGAGGGGGGCTGCCTGGAAAGGGAGCATTCTGCACTGGGTAGAGGGAGATGGGAGAGCAGGTCAGGGGAGGATAAACAAATGGTAATTTGGGGAGGGAAGAGTTGAAAGAGCAAGGGTGCAAGTCAAATCAAATTTTATTGGTCACATACACATGGTTAGCAGATGTTATTGCGAAATGTATATGCTTCTAGATCCGACAGTATCTAACAATTTCCAAAACAAAATCTAATACACAATATATAAGTCTAAAATATATGGATGAGCAGTGAGAGCGGCTAAGATGCAATAGATAGTAAAGAAGTAGTGTTTTATTGTTTGGGTTGGGGAAGGGGGTGTATTTCTTCGCTATGGAATGAGTGAGACAGACATGGGGAGTTGTTGCCGCTAGAGGTGGCAGACCGTCAACTAAAGGAAAATTGCTTTTACTTGTCGTGGCAAGAATACTTATTTCCATATTGGGGTCCAGACAAGAAACACAAAGCGGCAGTGGAGGATTGGTGAGAACTCATAATCATGTCATGACATGAATAACCATTGCTGCACGAACTCAGAAAATAAGGTAGAAATGACTAGAAGATCCCAAATGAGGGGTCAAGTTTTTATTTGACCTTTATTTAACCAGGTAGGCTAGTTGAGAACAAGTTCTCATTTACAACTGCGACCTGGCCAAGATAAAGCAAAGCAGTGCAACACAAACAGTTACACATGGAATAAACAAGCGTACAGTCTAACACAATAGAAAAAAAGAAAGTCTATATAAAGTGTGTGCAAGTTGCTTTATAAAAGACCATAAGGGTAGATCGGTTACATCATTGTTGTGTTATACAATACCAGAGCAGGCATACCGACCCATAATGCACTAGTCATCCATTGTACAAAAGAGCGTCTATAGGGCAGGTCGTATCACGTCTCACATGCCGACACTGAAAACGAAGCATCTTCCCCTCTAGCTACAGTCGCCAAAGCTATATTATACTTCATGGATTTGTAGCAGGGCACGTTTAAGCATCCCTGATGTTACTCAGACAAATAAACAATCACTTATGATTCCTCCGGTCACCTCTGTTACAGGGAAGTAACATTGACAATCGGATTCAATAAATGAGTCATATTCAAAGATAAATCAATGTTGAAACATTTGATAAAGACTATACTCAAGTCACCAAGCCTTACACGCCGATTTTGTCTATACTGAAATTGCCCAGTGTTTCCAGGCATTTGTTTTTCTATGAAACAGAAGGCAGGTGGAATCATTGAGACGGGTAGTATTGATGTTGTCCATTAGAAATCATTCAACCTGAATCACAGCACTAAGTTGATTGTTTCTATGGGATATCCTGTCATTTGTCTTCACTGTCAATACAGTCACCAACGCCAAACAAATAAGTGTAAGGTTAATCAGCATGCAGGTTCTGCCTACTGTATGGTGTATTACACCTGTAGTAAGTGCACTGTTAGACGTTTGAAATGGAGTAGGCTATGGAAAACAGACCAACACACAAAAGCCTTTAACGGGGATCACAATGAAATAAAGGTTTGAGATCCTCCTGTACTGTATACACACAATGCAGACTGACATTTTAGTGTCCTATAAACTATTTAGAGCAAACAAAACTACAACATTCGGAGTTAGTACATTTTGGAAACCTTTTAGCCAGCTATGTGACACTCACCAAAGGGAACACCCAACTCACAGAATGTGATGCTGCACTAGAACCCCAACAGTAGGTAACCCCAACAGTAGGTAACCCCAACAGTAGGTAACCCCAACAGTAGGTAACCCCAACAGTAGGTAACCCCAACAGTAGGTAACCCCAACAGTAGGTAACCCCAACAGTAGGTAACCAGCATGCAAAATGGTAGCCAGACTGGCAAAGACTTGTCATCGGTGGCAGGTAGCCTAGTGGTTAACGTTGTTGGGCTAGTAACAGAAAGGAGGCTGATTCAAATCACCGAGCAGACTGTTGATGTCAAAGGCACTTCACCCTAATTTCTCCTGTTAGTCGCTCTGGATTAGAACGTCTGTTAAATGATGTAAATTTATGCATTTCTAATAACAGCATAAAGGGAAATGACCTGGATAACCTTGAAAGAAGCCTGTCTGAAAAGGAAACATTCTGTAAAATGTTCCCCCCAAAGAAATGAAAACTCTCAATTCGTTTCAGTTTTGCACTCACAGGGGCCAGTGAAAAACCCAGTACTGATGAAGTTTGATTGGCACAACGACATATTGTGAGGCAAGATGATGGCTACAGGGAGTAGCTTCAGACAATAAAACTTCAAGCTGCACCTTAGTTAAAGCCTCACCCCCCCCCCCATTGACAAAGAAGGTGGCCATTTGATCAGCTTCTATGCAAACTGCAACTCTGACACAAGTCTCCCTCCAAACAGTCACCCAGAGCTTAAATCTCCACTGTGTCTTTACCAATGGTTCTTAGTGAGAAAGATAGAGGTGCCAACAAGCTAAAGCCTTCCTCCCTATCCTCAATCTTTAAATGTATCCGGTAGAGCAATCTTTCACAACTGCATATTTCATCACAAGGCATTACATGCACGGTTACCAGGTTCAGAACTGCTTAAAGGAGACATCTCACTTGAGGCCAGACAGTGTTTCCTAGCCACTGTGCTTCTACATCTGCATTGAATGCTGTCTGGGGTTTCAGGCTGAGTTTTTGTATAAGCACTTTGTGACAACTGCTGAAGTAAAAAAGGGCTTTATAAATACATTTGATTTATTGATAGTATTTCAGTGTTGGTGAGCCACAGTGGTGTAAAGTGCTTTAGTAAAAAAAAAATGTAAAGTAATTTTTGGGGGCATCTGTACTTTACCACTACATTCCTAAAGAAAAGAATGTACTTCTTACTCCAAGCGGTTTCCCCTGACACCCAAAAGTACTCGTTACATTTGGAATGCTTAGTAGGACAGGAAAATAGTCAAATTCAAGCACTTACCAAGATAAATCCCTGGTCATCCCTACTGCCTCTGATCTGGCAGACTCACTAAGCACATATGTTTTGTTTGTAAATGATATCTGAGTGTTGGAGTGTGCCTCTGGCTATCAGGAAATAAAATAAAAATTGTGCCATTTGATACATAAGTATATTTTCACAATTTATTTACTTTTGATACTGAAGTATTGTATATTTAAAACCAAATACTTTTACTAGGTGACTGTCACTTGAGTAATTCTCTTTACTTTCTCAGGTATTTTCCCCACGTCACAGGATACGACAAGCACAACCCCTTTCCTTATACTACTACAGCGGAGTCACTAAAACTATCATATTCACCTAAACCAATAAAATGTCTCTACATCACAGGTAAGGATGTAGGTATAAGGAAGTGCAGGTAAGGAAGTTCATGCACGTAGCAACAACCCAGTGAGAGTAGAGCCCATCCTTCATGCTATCTATCAGGAAGGACATTAGGCCCTCGTAAAAAACAGACGTGCCCTAATTCCAATTAGCAAAACAGATCAAATAGATTGGCCAGCTCCAAATAAACAGAACAAAAACAAGCTGGTAAAAGTAACTAGTCAGAGAAAGATCGATGGATACAAAGATAGAAAAAGTAAATATTTGAACACACATGCTAGCCTATGTAGGACACAGCCAAGGGGACACCAACCAGGGCTGCAGGTGTCCGTCGGTAGGGTTTAGGGTTACAACGCGTAGACAGCGTGGTGAAGAGGAGGTTAAGACGAGAGAAACTTAACTGCATGATCCCCTCGGCTAGCTCCGGCACCGCACCTGACTCCAGCTCCATTCTGCCCGGTGGCTGCTCGAGTGTTTGTGACTGAGTGGACAGAGGAGGCCTGGGCGAGGCAGAGTGGGTCGTTGCTCCTCAGCTGGCCTCGTTAGATTATATGAGGAAGGCAACGTGAGCCCGGAGAGTGATCTGAGCAGCCTTGGCAAGGGCGCACTATGGGGGAAGAGTCGGGTTCCTGACAAACGCTAAACACCACGGTGACAATGATGACTGCTGGGCTGGCTCCTCCATCTTCCCTCTTCAATGCTTAACCACTTTCCATTGGCCAGAGCAGGGTAATGAGAGAGGGGAAAAGAAGATGCGTCTTGACACTGACAGATGGCTAACTGGTGCAACAGGCAATTTGTACACAGCCCCTGACAAATCAACAAATGAGCACCCTCCTTTCCTCATCTCATGTCTCTCATGTGCATTGATTGAACAGGACAGGACAGTAGAATTGGGGTGTATTTACTCAAGTCCAATTATGATATTTTTTCCACTAATTGGTCTTTTGACCAATCACATCAGATCTTTTCACATCAGCTCTTTTTCAGAGCTGATCGGATTGGTCAAAGACCAATTAGTGTAAACACATCCTTAGTCTCCATTGCATCTCCCAACCAGATCGGTGATAAACAAAAATAAACAAGGGTACAAGCAAAGGAGACCATGTAAGATAATTGGGATGTAACCCAAGAGACAGGAACCTCCCAGCTAGCACATTTGGTTCCTTGGAAGTTGTGGGAACGTACATTTTTGGTTTCCCTTTATTTCTGGAAACAAAGCCATATGTTTCCTGACCGGTAAAACTGGACGTTTTTTAAATGTTCTGGGAATGGAAGTGAACATTTAGTTTGTTCTGGGAACATGCATTTGTAGGTTGCAGGGAGGTTCTGAGAACATTTTGCTATGGTTTGCTGAAAGTTTTCCTGGGAGTTGTTATTAACGTTCTGAGAAGGTAATTAAATTTAGTTTTTAGAATGTTTCACTATGACTTTTAATAACACTGCTAGCTTAGTTGAACTGTTTTGAACTCCAAGCACTCGTAAGACACAGAAATGCATTCATTTAGGCATTAATCATGCAAACACAATTCCTTTTTATTTTGGAATGGCATCAGTGGGATTCAAACCTATGATCTTCTGTTCTCTATCCATGGAATCAATCCACTGCACCACCAGGATAGAGCTAGCATGCCAGTTTTTTAGCTCATGCAAGCTGTTCATTTTAGTATATTCTAACAGGCCCCGTTTCAAAGAAAAAACACTCATTAAGATCAGGTGTGAACACACTTAACAAGACAGAGGACAGAGAGAGTTTTGTTGATGCCGAGAACAGAATGTGTATGTTTTTAAATAACATCCATAGAACTTTCTTTGAACATTACTAATGTTTTCTTGTGTTTTTTTCTGGAAAGTTTTCTTAATGTTATGAGAACCTGTAGGAAATGTTATACTAAAGTACTGAAATTCTCACTTAAGAAAGATATGGTTCTTAGAACATTATGTGCTAGCTGCGTTTAGAAAATTATGAGCTAGCTGGGTATCCTGTACCATTCCCAGAATATTGTGGGTAGTTTGTATACAAAATAACCATAGGACAACCATGCTCTCACCAACATATGGTTCTCAGAACATTATGTGTTAGCTGGGCTGGGCATTTGGCTTCAGGTTAAAGAGAGAGACGTCAGAGATAGGGTGCTGGGGTCACTGAGCCAATCAGATCATTCATGCGTTCTTAATTAGAGGGAGTGACAATACACAGACAGACAGAGGAAGATATGAGTGCAAATATAATTTTTTGCCTTTATTTAACTCGGCAAGTCAGTTAAGAATAAATTATTATTTACAATGACAGCCTACCGGGGAACAGTGGGTTAACTGCCTTGTTCAGGGGCAGAACGACAGATTTTTACCTTGTTAACTCAGGGATTCGATCCAGCAACCTCCAACACTCTAACCATTAAGCTACCTGCCGCCCCTGTAGTGTAGTGACTGTAGTGACGCCTCTTGCACTGAGATGTAGTGCCTAAGACCGCTGCGCCACTCGGAGCCCAATTTGCCAATTGACAGTGGGTGTGTGTGTAGATTGACAGTGTGTGTGTGTCTGCGTGCCAGTGGAGGCTGCTGAGGAGAAAAACGGCTAATAATAATGTCCGGAACGGAGCACATGGAATGGAATCAAACACCTGGAAACCATGTGTTTGATGTTGATACCATTCCACCCATTCCACTCCAGTCATTACCATGAGCCCGTCCTCCCCAATTAAGGCGCCACCAACCTCCTGTGGTGCGTGCTTGTGTGTGTGTGAAAGGTGTGTGTGTGTGTGTGTGAGGGAGATAGACAGGGATGAAATTCAAGGGAGAAATAATTACATTGAGATAACAAGTGATAAAGGAATACGTGCAGAGCAGAGTCCATAAACAATCTGTAAACAGAGAGAGAAACAGAGAGGAGAATGAAGAGATATCGACAGAGTATGGAGGGATGGAGGGTGTTAAAGTCAGGGGTGGAAAAGGGAGGTAAGTGAAGTGTGACTAGTTTCAGTGTTCCCTCAGATTCCTCAGCTAATTTGAAGAAAGAATGCAAGATGGATGCATCCGGTTTCAGGACAAGTTGGGGAGAAAAGAAAAAGACAAAGACAAGAAGTGAAATGTGAAGGAAAAAAGTAAAAATTATTTCGTAGATCTTACCTTGTAACTTTAGTTGAGGAGGTTGTGGATTAGGACACGTCTGTGGAGAGAGAGAGAGAGGAAATGTAGTCATGCAAAGGGAACGTCTACACACACACACACACACACACACACACACACACACACACACACAACCACACATTCTTCCTGTCTCTGTCTCATGCAGTCATAGCCCAGCCCCCTGGTTTACAGAAAAAATAAACTGCAGAAAAAGTAATGAGAGAGTGAGAGAGAGAAAAGCTAAGGAAGCAGAGTAAGAGAAGGGCTGAAAAGAGTAAGAACAGGGTGTGAGAGTGTGGCGTTAGTGAGACAAAATTAGCAGAATAGAATAAGAAAGAGTTGGGAATGACTTTGTGGCATGAGTAATTGTTTATCTTAATGATTAACTATTCAGCCACTATTCCTTCACCATAGCGACATAACCAAACTAACCAGTATTTATATGGCCTCTCCCATAGACACACCTTGAATGGGGAACACTTACCTGACTGAGTGCCCATTATATAGTCATATGACCTCCTACACAGTGACACACTGCATAATCACCAGCCTGGAAATTCTTATGCGGTTCTACAGGGACCCAATTACACTTTGACCCTTGGGGATTCCTTAATGATGATAGTGGGCTGGGCTGATATTACTATTTCTTAACACTTACATTTTTACTTATGTGGGGCACTGATTTTTAGGAGTGGTGTCCAGCAAACTCCATAACTTGAACCTTGTTCCCCATAGTATGTTTTTTGTAAAGTCAGTCCGGACAATGGTGTCTGCTAAATGTGTACAGCTGTCGTTTCTCTCATTTGGTCAATATTTCAGACTGTTATATTGATATGCATTGATTTAATCAAGGCAACCTAAATTGGCACATTTTGAGGCCCGTCTACATCCTCAGTATTCCCCTGCAACATCCCATTTTGGCTGTGGTGAGGATGCAGGGTTTGATTACCAAATACACCAACCAAGATGGAAAAAGAGAAGTCCACATTCTAAATAGACACAAGTGTGTGACTGTGACTCAGTGGACTATATTAGGTGACTGGAAAATAGTCATCTTTGGCATTCAATCAGTATTAGGCTCCAGTTCCATTTCAGCCCCGACACTTTGTGTTCACAGATCTCAAATAACTAAAGGTCTCACCAAGCCCCCTCATAGGCTTCATGGAGTGTCTACCATTTTTCTTTCACCTATTCATATTTTCCAGCTCTTTTGACACTGAACGTTAAGGGGCTAGGGTTAGCGGATAATGTTTGAAATGGAACTAGTCCCTTACGACATCTGTAGCCATGGTGACAGCTGGCTCTTTATCACTAAACCACAAACTAAGGCAAAGATGTGTAAGGAAATGAAGCAAGCTCTCCTGTCATGCAGGGTTTTTAACTAGGAGATGAGATGAATCGTATTGCAGTAGCTATGATAACTATAGTGATGAGCCCTGAAAAAGAAACCAATAGCCCTTACAGCAGTTTTATTGTATATGGGGCTATTGATAAAAACCTCAGATCCAGAAGGCGTTCACCCTAACCCCAAATTCTAGTCTTACCCAAGAATACTTCCTCTTATACATATCCACTTATATAAAAGGGATTTGTTAAATCCCTCAGTTTACTGGTAGTACTGACAGCAACTCTTACAAATAAGACACACAACCTGTAGTAAAACTTTATTTTTTTTCTCAAGTCAAAAAAACAAAACATACAGAGAATGACATATTGGATTGATTTCAATACAGTGGCAATTTATTTTAATCCTTCCTTTTCCCCAGACACCCTGTCCAGTCTTTTCTCCAACTCAAGAAAACCCTGTCTCTCCTTCGACCGACACACACACACACACACACACACACACAACACACACACACACACACACACACACACACAGAGTCCTGGTATGTTTGAATTGACTGGACGACACAGGTAAATCAATGGGATATGATGGTAGTGGACAAAGTCACCATGTCATGAGGCGATTATGGGAGAGACCAACTGCATGGATTTCAACAGTGTATTGCCAACACCTGTATCCAATGCAGGTGGTACAGTCCAGTCAATTCAAAATCACCGCTGTTGAAACACATTTGGTAGACAGGGCGAGTTGTACCAAAAACGTTCCTGACCATGAACCAGATTAAGATCCCAACAAATTCAGACTGCATCCGAGTACCAGTCCCACCATGGAAGTCCACAGGGATCGAATTCCATTCCCTCAGGACTCCCAGTTCCATACAGTACTCCACCCCCCTCCCTCCCACCAACGCCGAGATTACCAATCACAGGTACATACACTGGTAGAAAAAAGGACAAACACCGATTTCAGAAAATAATCAGTATCACTTGTGGATGAAGAGGGGGGAAGGAAAGCCAGCTAGTCCAATCAAAAGTGGGGAACGTATCATTTCCTGTCCTACTGCTTGGAGGGAACACCAGAGGAAACACAATCTGTGTTCCATAGTCATACAGGCAAGAGAATCAAACACTTGTCCACTTCATCAATCAAACTAGGCCTAGTAAAGTGTAAGAGCACCCGGATGTGAATGTCAAGTTTGTCTATGCTTGGTCCATGGTTTTCATAAACTTCCAAGGATTCACTGACGCACTAATGTAGTGGGTAGGGGGATGTAGAGGCCAAAAGTGCTCCGAAATGGCTGGTCTCCTTTGTTAAAAATCACTGAACAGAAACTGACGCTTCTAGAGAAGTTCTGTGAACTCAACTGAGGGCCTACGTCGCCCTCCAGCGGTCAAGAGCGTAACTGAAAACACTAAGCTGAACATTGCATTTTCTACCTTAACTGTAGTAGAGCCACTTAGCGGAAGCCTCATGAATGGACTGCATGCAACATTTTCCTTTCTACTACTGAACGAGAACGCGGCGGCCATCTTGGCCCAAATTGGAGCCGGAATGGCAGAAACTGAACAAGGCGATTGGGAAACAGAATGGAAGAGAGACCCTAAGGGGGAGAAATCGAACATACCCCCTCCGTTCCCTACCCCTTCATCCAAAGTACCTGAACACAGACCCTCTTTGCAAACAGCTCTTACCAAGTCAGAAGCAAACGAGAAAAAAATACTTTAAAAAACAAAATCATTGGATTCTCAATTTATCCTCTATACTGATTCACACAAGTAGTACGTTTCCCTTTTCTTTCTTAAATAAATTGAACTCATTTACATTTTCTAATTAGAATTATGGAACACGTATTATTGAAAGGTGGGAGGGATTTCAAATAAGAGCGCTTCAACCTAAATCTGGATGATTAAAATGTATTAACAGGTTGCTACTCATTCATAAACAATGACGGAAGCAACGACACCGACCAACTAGTATCCCTCTTCCACCTAGAAACGCCCCGTTCTCTCCTAAAACCAAACAGAATCAAATAGTAATAATATTATCTCATTATTCCATTCTAAGTCTTTCATAAACCTCATACTTCCCAGTGTTTTAAGAAAGAAGTGGTTTGCTGGGAGAAAAAAAATAATCAGCTTTTTGCTGTTGTACACAAGTCTCATCTAATGGTGAAGAGCACAGGGATGCTGGTGGCTGTTTTTTTGACATCTTTCAGGCTTGTCTTTGGGGTGAGGGTAAAGGGGTTTATTTGGAATGTCATAGAGAGGTGACAATACGTCAACATCTCCCTTTCGGCTTTCTGCATCCATGACCTGACCATCTGTCGTCCTGGGCAGTCTTCATTTGCAGCCCAGGACTATGTGCTGACCTGCAGTATCATGGCAACCCTTTCCACTACTCCCACTGTTCTGAACTGCACATGTGTAATATTTTATGCTGTTCATCTCAACGCTGGCCAGCCGCCTTTAGTTTATTTAGTAAATATTTTCTTAACTATTTCATGAACTGCATTGTTGGTTAAGGGCTTGTAACTAAGCATTTCACCGTAAGGTCTACACCTGTTGTATTTGGTGCATGTGACAAATAAAATTAGATTTGATATATCAAAAGCATTAGCTCAATTTTTTCTTCCAACCAAAACAGCAACTGAAACTGAAAAACTAAAGATACGTTTTAGTAAAATCTGCAATAAAGACCACCTCAACTCTACTCTGGTTCTTTTTCTTGGAAGCTTTTTAAGGAGAGAACTACAATCCACTGGTAGATTTTTCAAGGCTTTTGGCAATACTCTCCCCTACAACTATACATCCAACAGTGAAGTTCAGAGAGAGAGAGAGACTGGGTGCTGGGAAACAGGGGGGTGAAAAGGAGGGAGGTTTTTGTCAACGTGGTAACCACATCTCCCTCCCCTCTGCTTTCCTCTACTCTGCTTCAACCCCCTGCATGAAAATTAATAACAGAAACAAAAGTTCTAGTTCAAAAGGCAGCCATTTCTCCTGGCTAAACTGTTCAAGTCTATCAAATACAATAGTAGGAAATATTTTTAGGGACCCCACCCCCCCACCCCCAAGTTGGACAAGGCTGGGGGTACAATGGTCCCCAAAATATAAAATTCACAAGTGGGATGCCCAGGGTTTTTTTTCTTTCTTTGTCCACCCAAACCACGACACCTCCAGCAGAGAGGCTATCCTTCAGTTATCCAGCCCAGGGGCTTGGATTGGGGCAGGGAGAGGCTATCCTTCAGTTATCCAGCCCAGGGGCTTGGATTGGGGCAGGGAGAGGCTCCTCAGCCCCCTCTTCTCCTCCTGGCTCCCTCAGTTGTTTTCCTCGTCACTGTCGTCTGGGCTGATGGCCGGGCTGGTGAGGGTGAAGCTGGGCGAGGGGTTGCTGTAGCCCGGAGACAGGGGGCTGTAGGTGGACCCTTTGGGGCTAGTTGGTGAGTAGGTGGGGGAGGTGGGAGAGTATTTGGGTGAGGTTGGAGAGTATGTTGGGGAGGTAGGGGAGTACTTGGGGCTGGTGGGGGTGTAGGTGGGCGAGGTGGGCGAGTAGGTGGGCGAAGTGGGGCTGTACTTGGGCGTCGTCGGTGAGTAAGTTGGGGAGGTGGGTGAGTATTTGGGAGAGGTCGGAGAGTACTTGGGCGAGGTGGGGGAGTATTTGGGGGAGGTGGGGGTGTACTCTGGAGAGCTGGGGGAGTAAGAAGGGGACGTAGGGGTGTATTTGGGCGAGGTGGGTGAGTAGGAGGGCGAGCTGGGGCTGTAAGAGGGAGAACTGGGGGTGTAGGTGGGCGATTGGGGGGTGAAGCGCGGGCTGGAGGGAGAGTAGGACGGGGAGGTGGGGGAATAAGAGGGGGAGGTCGGGGAGTAGTTGGGGCTGGTGGGGGTGTAGTTTGGAGAGGTGGGGGAGTAGGAGGGGGAGGTGGGGGAGTAGGAGGGGGAGGTGGGGGTGTAGTTGGGTGAAGAGGGGCTGTAGCTTGGAGAGGTGGGGGAGTAAGAGGGAGATGTGGGGGAGTAGGAGGGGGAGGTGGGGGAGTAAGAGGGTGAGGTGGGGGAGTAGCTAGGCGAGGTGGGGGAGTAGCTAGGCGAGGTGGGGGAGTAGCTAGGCGAGGTGGGGGAGTAGCTTGGGGACGTAGGGCTGTAGCTTGGGGACGTAGAGCTGTAAGAGGGGGACGTGGGGGAGTAACTAGGGGAGGTTGGAGAGTACGAGGGGGACGTGGGGGAGTAACTAGGGGAGGTTGGGGAGTACGAGGGGGAGGTTGGTGAGTACGAGGGGGAGGTTGGGGAGTACGAGGGGGAGGTTGGGGAGTACGAGGGGGAGGTGGGGCTGTAGTTGGGGCTGGTGGGGGAGTAAGAGGGGGAGGTTGGGGAGTACGAGGGGGAGGTTGGGGAGTAGCCTGGGCTTTGGGGGGTGTATCCCCCAGGAGAGCGGGGCTCGTAGGCCGGGGAGGTGGGCGAGTAGTTGGGAGACATCGCACCTCCTGGAAAAGTAAAAACGTAGAGACATGAGAAATAAAGAAAACTTGTACACAGAACATCAAGCTTCAGTGTTATTCCTCTAACATGGAAAAAGGTAATGCAGTCACTCCTGTGTCAGTTGGTATTTCAAACCAAACTGGTTGTTTTGAATGGTGACCAACCTGGAGAGGGGATGTAGGGGCTGGCTGGCCCCGGGGACCCAGGAGATCCAGGGGTAGGGGACCAGGCCGGGGAGTAGCCCGGAGAGAAGCCACTGGCGTCGGATGCTGCGCTGGGAGAGAAGCCTGCTGCTCCGGGAGTCATCCCGCTACCTGGAGGTCAGAAAGAGTCAGGGCATGAGTCACCGGAACAGTAGAGAGTCAGGGCATGAGTCACCGGAACAGTAGAGAGTCAGGGCATGAGTCACCGGAACAGTAGAGAGTCAGGGCATGAGTCACCGGAACAGTAGAGAGTCAGGGCATGAGTCGCCGGAACAGTAGAGAGTCAGGGCATGAGTCGCCGGAACAGTAGAGAGTCAGGGCATGAGTCGCCGGAACAGTAGAGAGTCAGGGCATGAGTCGCCGGAACAGTAGAGAGTCAGGGCATGAGTCGCCGGAAGCAGTAGAGAGTCAGGGCATGAGTCGCCGGAACAGTAGAGAGTCAGGGCATGAGTCGCCGGAACAGTAGAGAGTCAGGGCATGAGTCGCCGGAACAGTAGAGAGTCAGGGCATGAGTCGCCGGAACAGTAGAGAGTCAGGGCATGAGTCGCCGGAACAGTAGACAGTCAGGGCATGAGTCGCCGGAACAGTAGACAGTCAGGGCATGAGTCGCCGGAACAGTAGACAGTCAGGGCATGAGTCGCCGGAACAGTAGAGAGTCAGGGCATGAGTCGCCGGAACAGTAGAGAGTCAGGGCATGAGTCGCCGGAACAGTAGAGAGTCAGGGCATGAGTCGCCGGAACAGTAGAGAGTCAGGGCATGAGTCGCCGGAACAGTAGAGAGTCAGGGCATGAGTCACCGGAACAGTAGAGAGTCAGGGCATGAGTCACCGGAACAGTAGAGAGTCAGGGCATGAGTCACCGGAACAGTAGAGAGTCAGGGCATGAGTCACCGGAACAGTAGAGAGTCAGGGCATGAGTCACCGGAACAGTAGAGAGTCAGGGCATGAGTCACCGGAACAGTAGAGAGTCAGGGCATGAGTCACCGGAACAGTAGAGAGTCAGGGCATGAGTCACCGGAACAGTAGAGAGTCAGGGCATGAGTCACCGGAACAGTAGAGAGTCAGGGCATGAGTCACCGGAACAGTAGAGAGTCAGGGCATGAGTCACCGGAACAGTAGAGAGTCAGGGCATGGGCCAACGGAACAGTAGAGAGTCAGGGCATGAGTCACCGGAACAGTAGAGAGTCAGGGCATGAGTCAACGGAACAGTAGACAGTCAGGGCATGAGTCACCGGAACAGTAGAGAGTCAGGGCATGAGTCACCGGAACAGTAGAGAGTCAGGGCATGAGTCACCGGAACAGTAGAGAGTCAGGGCATGAGTCACCGGAACAGTAGAGAGTCAGGGCATGAGTCACCGGAACAGTAGAGAGTCAGGGCATGAGTCACCGGAACAGTAGAGAGTCAGGGCATGAGTCACCGGAACAGTAGAGAGTCAGGGCATGAGTCACCGGAACAGTAGAGAGTCAGGGCATGAGTCACCGGAACAGTAGAGAGTCAGGGCATGAGTCACCGGAACAGTAGAGAGTCAGGGCATGAGTCACCGGAACAGTAGAGTCAGGGCATGAGTCAACGGAACAGTAGAGAGTCAGGGCATGAGTCACCGGAACAGTAGAGAGTCAGGGCATGAGTCACCGGAACAGTAGAGTCAGGGCATGAGTCAACGGAACAGTAGAGAGTCAGGGCACGAGTCACCGGAACAGTAGAGAGTCAGGGCATGAGTCAACGGAACAGTAGAGAGTCAGGGCATGAGTCACCGGAACAGTACGGTAGCAGGTGGGATGGACCATGCTGTACCCCCAGGATATTGTCAAAGTCCACCCAGGTTGAGCCTTACCAATGCTGGGGGACCAGGCACCATAGGCGGGGGTGGCTCCAGTGTTCCAGGGGGTCATGGCTGGGGACATGCCACTCATGGGGCTGGGCGCCGAGCCAAAGAACATTCCGGTGGCTATGGAAAGGAAGACACATTTTAGACCACATTTCATATCTTCATTGAGATGTATCCATATACATGAGTTGATAAATGCATGGATACTTTGAAGAAAAACAGACATTCTGAGAACATACATGCACACACATTTCCTATGTTGTCTATGTTGTTCAATCAGTCCACACCAATACATTTCAACATACAATCGAAAATGTAAATCTGGTGATTGAAAATGTCCACAGGCTGAACAATTCCATTTCAATTCTTGCTTAATTTTATTATTCACTGTGTGGAATATTCGTGGCCACTCACGTCCAGCCACGCTGATACCAGGGATGTTGGTGGGGATCTCCATGCCGTATTTGCACTTCTCAGCGTCCAGCAGCAGGTCAAAGCAGCCCGTCCCGCAGGGGGCCAGCTGGCCCAGCATAATGTTCTCAGACACACCCTTCATAGGGTCACTCTCCCCGTGGGATGACGCCTCCATCAGCACGTCCACCTGGGACAGGGAGGGAGTGT
Source organism: Salmo salar (assembly GCF_965601325.2). Classification (NCBI taxonomy): domain Eukaryota; kingdom Metazoa; phylum Chordata; class Actinopteri; order Salmoniformes; family Salmonidae; genus Salmo; species Salmo salar. The sequence goes on along the minus strand of NC_138297.1, from coordinate 17,388,237 downwards.
AAGAACAGGAGGCCCCCTTTTCTCAAATCAAAAGTAGCTTAATGCTGATTTTCATTGTTTCCCACTAGGGTCCGATCCAAACCTGGGAACAAGGTGAGCGGAATCTCTGGCCAATCAGTGACACCTGGACCCCCAGGCTAGGTACTGTACATTTCAGTACTCCTACTATTAAGGACGGTGACTAGAATTGTTACACAAGTCATAAATATGTTCTAATGAAGAAAACTAACTTATACCAATACCTCTGAAACATCCTCCCAGCGCCCTTCCACTTTTCCCTGCCCCCTCACGTGACTCTTACCGTCTCCTCAAAGGAGCACTTCATGAGAGGTCCCGTGTCCTGTCTGTTGATGCCGTGACGTGTGATAGCCATCAGGTGACCGCGGCACGTCATGGTGTCGCAAAGCAACGACAAGTGGCGGTAGTTGACGTAGGAACCATCAAAGGAGATGACGTGGTTCAACTCCCTCTCCAGCGCCTTACGTACAGCCTCGATACCCAGCACCTAGAAAGGAGGAGAGGGGAATGAGTTACGAACATCGCAAAAAATACTGACATGTTTGGGCTATGCGGCAATTCATGTACTTTTCAGGTTTAGCAGTGGAGTAACATTCTTTTTTATATATACAGTGCCTCCGGGAAAGTACTCAGTAGACTTTTTCCCCAAAAAATTACGTTACAGCCTTATTCTAAAATGTACTAAATAAATACAAATCTTCAGCAATCTACACACAATACCCCATAATGACAAAGCGAAAACAGATTTTTTGAAATGTTTGCTCACTTATTAAAAATGTAAAACAGAAATACCTTATTTATATAAGTATTCAGACCCTTTGCTATGAGACTCGAAATTGAGCTCAGGTGCATCCTGCTTCCATTGATCATCCTTGAGATGTTTCTACAACTTGGAGTCCACCTGTGGTCAATTCAATTGGACATGATTTGGAAAGGCACACACCTGTCTATATAAGGTCCCACAGTTGACAGTGCATATCAGAGCAAAAACCAAACCATTAGGTCAAAGGAATTGTCCGTAGAGCTTCGAGATAGGATTGTGTCAAGGCACAGATCTAGAGAAGGGTACCAAAAAGGTTCTGCTGAATTGAAGGTCCCCAAGAACACAGTGGCCTCCATCATTCTTAAATGGAAGAAGTTTGGAAACACCAAGACTCTTCCTAGAGGTGGCTGCCTGGCCAAACTGAGCAAACGTGGAAGAAGGGCCTTGGTCAGGTAGGTGACCAAGAACCCGATGGTGACTGACAGAGCGCTAGAGTTCCTCTGTGGAGATGCGAGAACCTTCCGGAAGAACAACCATCTCTGCAGCACTCCACCAAATCAGGCCTTTACGGTCAAGTGACCAAGGCACATGACAGCCTGCTTAGTTTGCCAAAAGGCACCTAAAGACTAAGACCTTGAGAAACAAGGTTATCTGCTATGATGAAAGCAAGATTGAACTCTTTGGCCTGAATGCCAAGTGTCACATCTGAAGGAAACCTGGCACCATCCCTACGGTGAACCATGGTGGTGGCAGAATCATACTGTGGGGATGTTTTTCAGAGGCAGGGACTGGGAGACTAGTCAGGATCGAGGCAAAGATGAACAGAGCAAAATACAGAGATCCTTGATGAAAACCTGCACCAGAGCACCCAGGACCTCAGATGGGGTGAAGGTTCACCTTTCAACAGGACAACGACCCTAAGCACGCAGCCAAGACAATACAGGAGTAGCTTCGGGACAAGTCTCTGAATGTCCTTGAGTGGCCCAGCCAGAGACCGGACTTGAACCCGACCTGTAATCGCTGTCAAAGGTGCTTCAACAAAGTCCTGAGTAAAGGGTCTGAATACTTATGTAAATGTGATATTTCTGTTTTATTTTATTTCTGTCCCCCTTCTGAAACCTGTTTTTGCTTTGTCATTATTGGGTATTGTATGTAGATTGATGAGGGAAAAAAAATATGATCAATTTTAGAATAAGGCTGTAACCTAACAAAATGTGGAAAAAGTCAAGGGGTCTGAATACTTTCCAAAGGCACTGTGTGTGTGTGTGTGTGTGTGTGTGTGTGTGTGTGTATTTATATATTTTTTACATTATTTGTTATCATTTAAGATTGTGAGTCAATGTCCCAGCTTGCAAGCTGTGAGTTTGGTGGCCATTAGACCTTTTTTTAGATTTTTTAGGCATGCCTGTTTGAAGTTTTCCTTTCTGTATCTATTGGTTTCTGTCACCATCCTAACATAATTTGCTAGGGCTCACCGACCCAAAGGAGTCAAGGCAGAGCTGGCCCTGGACACAACGGAAGGTTGTTGTCTCCCTGGGCACATGTGCATCCAACACGGTCCTCAAATGCTGATTTCTCACATGAATGCACACATTTTGGTTACAGACCATGTACCTAGGCCTATGACCCCTAATCTTAGCGAGTGCAACCATATTAGCAGGCTAGTTAATCGGTTTCGTAACACCATCATAACTACCGTAGCAATCGGTTGCCATCACAACTAGCGTAGCTATTACAACTAGCGTAGCTATCGGTAACTATGGAATCTATCCGTACCGTGAAGATCTCTACAATGTCGTTGGAGGTGGTCCTGACAGGGTCCACGTCCTTCTCACTGAGGACCCTCATCAGTCCCACGCCATCTGTCTCCAGGATCCACTCCTGCAGGGCCTTGAACTCTCCCTCCTCTGTAATGATGATCTTCTTCTTGTTGTCTGTCTGGGGCAAGTGCATGTACACCTAGGGAATGGAGACGAAGATCAATACCTGATGGGTTAACGATCTGGATAGGTTTCAGCCATATTGTTTAGGTCAACCAGTGTGTGTTAAGTCAGTGGTAATGTAGTAACGGATAAGGGAGGTAGCTAAGAGGTAGATAAGTGAGGTACGTCTGGTAAGACGAGGGGTGGGGTGTGTGCATTTGTCAATAACAGCTGGTGTGCAATGTCTAATATTAAGTAAGTTTCGAGGTAGACCACACTATCAATATTTTTCATAGCCGTCTATTTACCGCCACAAACAATGCTGACTGCTTATGGCTTTATACAGCTCGTTGAGTGCAAAAGCCTATAAGCAAACAAGAAAATGCTCATCCAGAAGCGTGGCCGGGGACTTTAATGCAGGCAAACTTAAATCAGTTTTACCTCCTTTCTACCTCCATGTCACATGTGCAACCAGAGGAGGAAAAAAACAACTCTAGACCACCTTTGCGCCACACACAGAAACTTAAGCTCACCCTCCATTTGGCAAATCTGACCATAATTCTATCCAAAAACTATAGCAGGAAGTACCAGTGACTCGCTCAATACAGAAATGGTCAGACGACGCGGATGCTACGCTACAGGACTGTTTTGCTAGCACAGACTGGAATATGTTCCGGGATTCATCCAATAGCATTGAGGAGTATACCACTTCAGTCACCAACTTCATTAATAAAGTGCATCGGCGACGTCATCCCCACAGTGACTGTACGTACATATCCCAATCAGAGACCATGGATTACGGGCAACATTCGCACCAAGCTAAAGGCTAGAGCTGCTGCTTTCAAGAAAACGGGAAACTAATCTGAACGCTTATAACAAATCCTGCTATGCCCTCAGATGAACCATCAAACAGGCAAAGCGTCAATACAGGACTAAGATTGAATCCTACTACACCGGCTCTGACGCTTGCTGGATGCAGCAGGGCTTGCAAACGGACTACAAAGGGAAACCAGCCGCGAGTTTCCCAGTGACGCGAGCCTACCAGACGAGCTAAATGCCTTTTATGCTCGCTTCGAGGCAAGCAACACTGAAGCATGCATGAGAGCACCAGCTGTTCCGGACGACTGTGTGATTACGCTCTCTGTAGCCGATGTGAGCAAGCCCTTAAAACAGGTCAACATTCACAAGGCCGCGGGGCCAGACGGATTTCCAGGACGTGTACTCAGATCATGCACGGACCAACTGGCAAGTGTCTTCACAGACATTTTCAACCTCTCCCTGACCGAGTCTGTAATACCTACATGTTTCAAGCAGACCACCATAGTCCCTGTGCCCAAGAAAGCAAAGGTAACTTGCCTAAATGACTCTCGCCCAGTAGCACTCACTTCAGAAGCCATGAAGTGCTTTGAAAGGCTGGTCATGGCTCATATCAACACCATCATCTCGGAAACCCTAGACCCACTCCAATTCGCATCCACATTACCAACAAACTATCATGGTCCAAACACAACAAGACAGTTGTGAAGAGGGCATGACACAAACTTTTCACCCTCAGGACACTGAAAAGATTTGGCATGGGTCCCCAGATCCTCAAAAAGTTATACAGCTGCACCATCGAGAGCATTCTGACCGGTTGCATCAAAGCCTGGTATGGCAACTGCTCGACATCCGAACATAAGGCGCTACAGAGGGTAGTGAATACGGCCCAGTCTATCATTGGGGCCAAGCTTCCTGCCATCCAGGACCTATATACTAGGTGGTGTCAGAGGAAGGCCCCAAAAATGGTCAAAGACTCCAGTCACCCTAGTCATAGACTGTTCTCTCTGCTATCACACGGCAAGCGGTACCAGAGCGCCAAGTCTAGGTCCAAAAGGCTCTCAAATGACCACCTGTACTATTTATATTGACCCCCCCTTTGTTTTTACACTGCTGCTACTCTCTGTTTATTATCTATGTAGTCACTTTACCCCTACCTACATGTACAAATTACCTGGACTAACCTGTACCCCCGCACATTGACTCGGTACCAGTACCCCCCCTGTATATAGCCTCGTTATTTTATTGTGATCATTTTTATTTTATTTTTTACTTTTGTTTATTTAGTAAGTAAACTATGTCTTGAACTGCCTTGTTGGTTAAGGGCTTGTAAGTCACCATTTCACTGTAAGGTCTACACCCGTTGTAATCGGCGCATGTGACAAATAACATTTGATTTGATTTTGAGAGTATTTAGATGGTAATGTAGTAAAGGATAAGGGAGGTAGCTAAGAGTATTAGATGGTAATGCAGTAAAGGATAAGGGAGGTAGCTAAGAGTATTAGATGGTGATGTAGTAAAGGATAAGGGAGGTAGCTAAGAGTATTAGATGGTAATGCAGTAAAGGATAAGGGAGGTAGCTAAGAGTATTAGGGGCTGAGATGTAAAATGGTGCCCAAGTGAAGTTAAGAAATCAGACATGATGGTGTATTTTGAGTGTGTGTGTATATTGACTGTGTGTGTGTGCCATGTGACCCCTCGGTTACCTTGCTGATCTGCTCGATGCCCTGCAGTGTCATGTCCGTCAGCATGTTGGACTCGATGCACCTCAGGAACACGTCGTCGTCCATCTTGTCCACCACTTCCTCATCCTCATGGAACTTGTTCTCGTCGCTGTTCATGATGCGAATTCGCAAGACCAGCTTCTCGGCGTTGTCGTCATTGAAGATACAGTTCAGATCATCTCCGAAACCTTCAGGGAGAAAAGAGGTTGCATTTTTGCAATAGGTTGTGTAGGGATTATATGGTCCTTTTTACTTCCAACACTTCATTATAGATCCATCAAGCGGTGTTTGCTTGTGTTCATTCATCCCCACCTGCATTGATCTTCTCTGCGATCTGCTCCATGGTCAGCTTGCGGTCAGTCATGTGTTTGCGGTCGAGCTCGATGCGGAGGAGCCAGGGGGAGATGCGAGTCACGTCGAAGTCAGGCATCTCATAGTAGACGTTGACCCACTCCTGGTCCTCCGTCACCACCGTGCTCTGGGGGTTAGGGTCGTAGTAGATGGCTGTGTTGGCCGTCACCTGGAGAGAGGGAGAGAGGAGAGCGAGGTTGTTGTTGTAAAATCAGCACGCGAAGAAAAGGAACAACCTAAGAAAGGAGATAGTTGGCCTAAAGTTGTTGACTGTGGTCTACCACATCACATTCTCCACTGTTCACCTTTCTGAGGGTGGTGTGTTCCAGCCGACAGAGGATATCCTTGGCCCGCTCGGCATCGCGGGCCGCCTGGCCCAGCAGGAACACGGTGAGGGAGGGGGTCTTGGGCCTCTTGGAGATGTTGATCAACTCCTTGAGACGCGGCACGCCCAGAGTGACGTTCTTGGCCGACACACCAGCGTAGTGGAAGGTGTTCAGGGTCATCTGGGTGGCGGGTTCTCCCAGCGACTGGGCGGCTAACGCCCCCACCATCTCACCCGGGTGGGCCTAGAGGACAGAGAGGGAGGTAGAGAAGTAATTACATTAAATGATGTTGATTGAATTAGATTAATAAAACATTTTAAAAGATCCCATCAAGCTGTAGGCTTGGTTTTCTACACCTTACTTTACACTGTTCATTTCAATCTAGTAACATCTTTAGTTCATAGAAACCAGTTTTGGTGTTGACCCTCCCCCTTCCAGTCTCTCCCAGCATGCTGTGCGTGTAGAGCTCTACTCACAATAGACTGGTTGAACTTGCTCTCGATCTCCCCCAGTAGCCAGTCGTAAGCCTCAGTGCTCAGCCGGAATTCGTCTGTCATGCGTCGGGAGCTGAGCGTGGAGCGCAGGTGGATGTTGAAGAGGAGGGTGGCGTTCTGCTGGGCCTGTCTGCTCAGGTGGTCCTCGCCGTTCACAATCACCAGCTTCTTACTCAGGTCTTGGACACCTGCGGCGTGTAAAAGAGAGGGGAGACGTTTTAGAATGTCAGAATGTTTTATTTTATGATTACTTAGCCTGGCTTAGTGGTCGAGTTAAAATTGCTTTTTGCGAGAGAGAAATTTGGTACCAAGATGGCAGGTATCAACAACATTTACTTAGTTACTAAAAGAAGTGCAGCTAGTCCTTATTTTTAGAATGACGCATTGTACACCAAAAGGTAGTCATTGGAATGACAGAATGAATCGGGTAGCATATCAAGTACTATGGTCTTCTAAAACAACACGTCTTTGTCTTCATGACAACAAACGTCACTGTGACCGAGGCACTTTGTGCCCAATTCAGGCTTGAGACACGTAGACTTAACGTGGATTTAAATTAATAAAACATGGACTTAAGTCCAGCATTTTCTGACTTCAGTACAAGTCTGAATAGGGCCCTTGAAGCACAATACTGTACTCCGTGTAGTGCAGTACTGAGTAAAGGATCACACCATCTCTCTCAGCATCCTAGTCTTCATAGCGTTAGGAATATGGTTGGGCACCAGAAGCTTTTTATAGCCGTCTGAAAGGAGCGCAGCTTGGGGGCAGGCCACAGACCAGACTACAATCACTTTGTTCACATGATTTGTGAATCATTCCAATGAATGACATGGTTGACAATGGGTGTGATCAACTTTCACCCATCAAGGTCACTTCATGTGATGGTGTGATAGCTCAGAGGCCTATTCACAATCCAAGTGGCCATAGAAAATGAATGGTATCAAGCTTTTACAACTTAGACCAGGGCTAATCAATACCGCTCTGCTTAGCGTTTCTAACTACACTTATAATTGCACTCACCTGGTGTCCCAGGTCTGAATCATTCCCTGGGTTAAAAACAAGTGTTCTGGCTCTGACTGACTATATGGCACATCTTTAGACGGTCTACAATATGGGTCTATGGTGGCTGCAGAGTGTATGATTGTGGTACCCACCCTCTACCACTCGTAGGGGGTTGAGGTCTGTGGGGGTGCGGGGGTTGATCCTGAAGATCTTCTGGGCGTTCCAGATCATCCTGGCCAGGTTGCATGGAAGCACCACCTAGTGAGGAGCAGGGACATAACTTCTTTAGTACTGTAAAGACCTAATGCATTGGGCTGAATCAGTGGGATATGCTTGCAGTGGTGACATGTGGGAGTGTTCCTGGGAGTACATGGAAGTGAACGAGTGTGCATGTGTGGAGATGTGTACATGTCTGGAGAATCTGGAGATGCGCAAATAAGCCATTGTGTGTTCATATGCTTGTGTGTGTGTGTGTGCGTCTCAGTCCCCCTCTCACCTTGCTGTCCCCAGTGGGGAAGATGGCCCTCAGAATCTCTCTGTCCTCCTTCATCTTTTCATACTCTCTCTCCAGGGCACTCTGCACCTGGGCGTTGGTCATCACGTCCTTCACCACGTCCTCCTGTAGGGTGCGCCGCAGCGCCCGCTCATTGGTGCAGTCAAACCTGAACCTAGTGGTTGAGGGAGGTGGTTTAGGGAGGGACGAGATAAGAGGGGAGGAGGTTTAGGGAGGGACGAGATAAGAGGGGAGGTGGTTTAGGGAGGGACGAGATAAGAGGGGAGGAGGTTTACGGAGGGACGAGATAAGAGGGGAGGTGGTTTAGGGAGGGACGAGATAAGAGGGGAGGTGGTTTAGGGAGGGACGAGATAAGAGGGGAGGTGGTTTAGGGAGGGACGAGATAAGAGGGGAGGTGGTTTAGGGAGGGACGAGATAAGAGGGGAGGTGGTTTAGGGAGGGACGAGATAAGAGGGGAGACCGACAGACTGACAGTGGAGAGTTAAGCCAGTTGACCCTGGATGTGTGGCCTGTGGACAGTGAGCTGCTGTACTTAAGAGCGTTGGCATTAGAGTGTACGTGATAAATAAGATGGTCGTGGAGAGATGGAGACTATGAAATCCAGTGTTTGGGTTTGTCGTTACACTGTCAATCATTACGAGAAGAGAAGGGCTTGTACTAGTTCAAGAACCTTATTGAATCCTCGAATGACTAAGTGGCAATATGACATTAACACAGAGCTTAGTGAGAGCCTCAGTCTCGTCCCAGATCTGTCTTTCCCATACAGCTAACTCCTATGCTTGTTGCCATGACCTTAGGCGTTGGCAAGACAGCTCAAACAAATCTGGTACCGGGGTAGGTGAGCCGAATTACACCACACCCAAAACTCTAGCCGCCATTGTCCTCCCCGGCAATCCCACTTCCCTTCACCACTCACTTCTTCTCGAAGGCCTTGTTGGAGGGTTTGAGCGTGGCCATGTTCTGGAACTCCACAGCCTCCCCGGCCAGGCCGTCCTCTCCGTAGCGTAGCTGCACCACCTGGTTGATGGAGTTCCTCACGGTGGCGTCGTACTTCACCATCACAGACTCCATGGACTTGATCAGACGACGCTGGATGTAACCTGAAGGAACCAGATGAGGAAAGAGGTTCGAAGAGCATTTCAACCACCGAGTCAACTAGCTATGTGATCACGTCTCTAGTCTCCTCTCCCTAATCGTGCCGGGGTCGTAACCTTCACCCCTTCTTACCCCTCGTACCCTTCATTAACCAGTGCTTCTAACGAGCTTAAACCCTGAACCTAACCTCAAGCCCTTCCCCCCACCAGTCTGACCCTAACCCCTACCTCTTCCCTCTCCCTGTCTCTGTCCCTAACATCTCTCATGCCTCAGCCCCTTCCCTCACCAGTTTCGGCGGTCTTCACAGCCGTGTCAATAAGCCCCTCTCTGCCTCCCATGGCGTGGAAAAAGAACTCCGTGGGCGTGAGGCCAGCCAGGTACGAGTTCTCCACGAAGCCTCTGCTCTCAGGGCCGTAGTCATCCTTGATGAAGTGGGGGAGCGTGCGGTGCTTGAAGCCAAAGGGGATACGTTTACCCTCCACGTTCTGCTGCCCCACCACAGCAATAACCTGAGGGCCACAGAGAGAGAGATGGTTAGACAAAGAAGACAATAACCTGAGGGCCACAGAGAGAGAGATGGTTAGACAAAGAAGACAATAACCTGAGGGCCACAGAGAGAGAGATGGTTAGACAAAGAAGACAATAACCTGAGGGCCACAGAGAGAGAGATGGTTAGACAAAGAAGACAATAACCTGAGGGCCACAGAGAGAGAGATGGTTAGACAAAGAAGACAATAACCTGAGGGCCACAGAGAGAGAGAGATAGTTAGACAAAGAAGAGAATTGAAGTTAGTAGGTGTAAATTGAGGACTGTTTTCTGCCGTCATCCATACAGGAATAAAGTGCCAATGATTCTGTGCCGATCAAAAACCCACTGATGTCTGAAACAACCCTGGGTCGTGTTCGGTAGAGCAGACCCTAGTGAAATGTTTTAAAACATTTGTAATGGGAAACGAAAATGTGCATTTGTTATTGGATAGGTTGAGGTAGTCCCTGCCCGTTTCAAAATGTTTTCCCTACTGAACACAGCCCAGTTTTTTTTTAAGACCCCTGGGCGTACCTGAGAGATGTTAATCTTGGAGCCTTTGGAGCCGGCCACCACCATGGACTTGAAGTTGTTGTACTCAGACAGGGACTTCTGGGCGGAGGAACCCGTTTTGTCACGGGCGTCGTTCAGGATGCGATTCACCTGGTTCTCAAAGGTCTGCCTCAGCGTGTTACCAGGGGTGGGCTCCAACTCGTTGTTGTGGGCCTTCTCAATGACCTGGAGAGGAATGCAGGAAGAAAATGTGACGGAGTTAGATAGTGGAGCTTGGCTAGGGATCATATCTATTCTATTCCATTCTATATTTTTTCTAAGCAATTTTCAGGGGATTTCCCCATCATGAGTACAAGAGGAATTATTTTTCAAGGAAAATTCTGGAACTTTGAAGAAAGCTCCCGATGAGAGAAGGGACTTACCTCTATTACATCCTGCTTGGCCTTCTTGATGGTGTTCTGAATGTCAAGGTAAGTCTTTGCATCAGCAATAGAATCACCAATACCAATCGAGGCACCTAGAGAGAGTATATAAATATTAAGAACGGAGGAAATATTGACTAAAATATCTGCATTTAGAATAGTTTAGACACAAAATCGAACCAGTTAATTGTTTACTTCAAGTGGATTTTAAATGAGTTGCCTTTTCCTAATCTGACCATTCCACCCACTGATGCACTCTTTCAGTGCCCACCCAGCTCAGCCCAACCCAGGTCCTTACCCTCAATGAGCAGCCAGTTATTCACCACCGTCTGGATGTTGGAGTAGAAGAGGCGGGTGACGTCGTGGCCCATCTCCAGGAAGCAGATGTGGACCAGGGAGCCAGCAGAGGTACCCAGGGACTTCTTACACAGGATGCCCATGATCAGCTCTCCATTCTCCACTATCACCTGGGATGTACAAAATGACAAAAATAAGACCCTGGATTCTGCACACATTAACAATACAAGAGGATTTTTTTCCTACAAATCCTCATTGCCACATGAGCATCTCAGGGTGTTTAGCCAACTGAGTGTTCAGTATTTTACCTTGGTGTCCCCAGGGGAGATGTGTTTGTAGGGCCCACTGTCCTCCTCGTCTGGGTGGGTGCTGTGTGTTCGGATGGCGTTGATGTGGCCCGGGATGATGAGGCTGAAGATCTGCTTGCCCGTCCAGAGCGGCCGGGGCTTCAGGATGGCTGGCTGGGGCACCTTGCCGTCCCACGTGGACAGGAACATCAGGAGGTTCATCACATCGCCCTGGGGGACAGATCATGTTCCAGAATGAGTGTAGGAAGATGAGTGTGTGTTTTTCGAAGTGCGTGTGTGTGTTTTTTGTGATCGTCTTTAACAATCTTACGCCAACTTTTACAAGCGTTCCATTTTTGTTTAGCATAGTGCTGTGTATTGATGTCTAAAATTCCTGACAAACATTGACTTTGGGCTGATCGATCCCTAATGCGGCCCTCCTTACCCGCTCTAGGAAGACATCCCTCTTGGTGAACTTGCGCACCGCTGTGAGGGTGTCCTGCACGATGCCCATGACGGGCCTGTTGGACTGGGGGGTGACGATCATCCGAGGCACCATGGCAAGCTCCTGGATCTCAGCTCTCGTCTCCAGGGACTGGGGGAGATGCAGGTTCATCTCGTCCCCGTCAAAGTCAGCATTGTACGGGGTGGTTACACTGTGGAGCAGGACGGAGGAGGGACCAGAGTGGTTAATGTCACCATCCAGGATCTGCTAGATGTCATATGTTCAATGATATGTAATGTGTCTTATGCGTTAACATTTGCTTTCAATTTGAGAAAATTTAAGTTGAGAAATTATATTTGATGACAATAGGTTCTATATCAATTTTCTACCCAACATTCTTGTCAGTGTTTACACCAACAAACAATAACTCCTCAGGTATCCTGCCTGGGGCGTGGCCTGTAACTGGGGCGTGGCCTGTAACTGGGGCGTGGCCTGTAACTGGGGCGTGGCTGACAGACTTGAAGGGATCATTCAGGACTTGATAGTAGTACCTGAGGTTCATTCGAAAGGTGGACCAGGGCAAGATTCGGACTCTGTGCCCCATCATAGACATTTTATGTAGCGTGGGCTGTCTGTTGAAGATAATGATGTCACCATCGCACATATGTCTTTCCACCTGAGGGTGACAAAAATGAGTTTATAAAAGTGACATTGCATTACATCAAGTTCATGTCAATCATATTCCTTAGTAAACATTCCATGATAAATAACGACCATCTTGTCTGTTGAGGGTTACCTTGTAGCCAATCTGGAGGTGAAGGTCACTTGGTTTGGGGTGAAACCGCAGGTCGATTCTGTCCCCGTTGTCGCGGATGATATATTTGGCTCCGGGATATTGGCTGTTGCCTCTGCGCACCAGCTCCTGTAACCTGGTGACATATAGGACAGCCAGCATTATAACCAATACACAATTCTGTCAGTTTAATCAATGACTTTATCGCAATGACGTAAAGGTAGATGTCAACGTTTCAGGGTGTGCCCGTCAACGTTTCAGGGCGTACCTGTCAATGTTAAAGGGTGTGACGATTTCAGGGAAGGTCATGTTGGCTGCGATGGAGCGCGGGACGCCCACTTGGTCGATCTGGAGGTTGGGGTCGGGGGTGATGACGGTTCGGGCGGAGAAGTCCACACGTTTCCCCATCAGGTTACCTCGGACTCGCCCCTCCTTCCCTTTCAGACGCTGTTTGAGGGATTTAAGTGGGCGGCCCGATTTTTGCATCGCCTGGGAGTTGAGATTAAGTCAGAGATCAGCACAAGCACATTCAGAACAGATTATCCTTTACAACTATCAGTAATCATTGAAAATGAAATAAACCCAGTTATTATGGGTTGAATAGTTGTCCGTCTTATCAGTTTTTAAAAACACTTTTGAAGCATCCAATAGTCTGTGAATATGTTTTTCTATGTGTTCTGAAATTTCATTTGGTGTTACTTCTAATCTAACTTAACAGTCTTCAATTCAAACCAAAACAGTAAGAGTAAAGCTTTATAGTAACACTACACATCGGCCAGGGTAAGAAGTACAGTAATGTTGTGCCAATTGGTGCCCTCTCAAGTGTCACTGCAGCTGTGTGTACCCTGGGTAGGCCTGGCAGCTCATTGTCCACCATGGTGGCCACGTGGAACTGCAGCAGCTTCACGTCCTCAGCGATGACGTGGGCCGCCGCGCCGCTCTGCTCGTTCCGCCGCAGCTGGTTGTTGATCTTGACGATGTCGGCCAGCTTGTGTGTCAAGTCGTCCTGGGCAAAAGAAACAAAAAGGACACGATGTGGTTAAACAGAGGTAAACGACGGAGGTAAAACTTAAACAATCTCAACATTTCTCTTTAACAGTTAGTCGTTCCTCCTCACCTGGTTACGAGCAGAGCCCTGCATGACGACGGCGGGCCGGACAGCCAGTGGCGGCACGGGGAGTACTGTGACGATCATCCACTCGGGCCGGGAGAACTTGGGGTCCAAGCCCAGGATGACATCCTCCTCGTCCGAGATACGCTTGAAGATCTCGTAGACGCGCTCTGGGCTCAGCAGGATCTTCTTCTCCTGTGAGTCCTCGTTCACATGCTTCCACTCAGCGTACAGCTCCAGGCCCGACCGGCGGATACGCGGCTGGTAGCGCCCACAGCCACCGTGGCCCTGGGAGTGTCAGGGAGAGAGTGTGTGTGCATGGGAGAGAGTGAGAGGGTGTGTGTTACAAGAGGAAACAGAATCAGACAGATGTTACTAAGGGAGATGAAGCAGACAAAGAGAACAAAAACAATACATGTTCTAAGTATCGATGTCCTACAAATGACATGTCGACAAGCATCCCCGGTTAAAGTACCTTCTCCTTAGTGATGTCCTCACTGTCGTGCTCCTGCTGGTCCACTCCAAACTTGTTGTCCATCTCCTCTCCGCCCTCGCAGATGTTCTTGCCTTTACACAGGTCGTACACGTGGGTCAGACGCTTCCTGGGCTGCCCCTTGGACTTCTGCAGGATGTCTTTGATCTTTGGGTTATTCTAGAAGGAAGGAAAGACCATCACATAATTTATGGGGCGGCAGGTAGCCTAGTGGTTAGAGCATTGGGCCAGTAAACAGAAGATTGTTAGATCGAATCCCCGAGCTGACAAGGTAAAAAATGTGTTGTTAGGCCCCTGAACAAGGCAGTTAACCCACTGTTCCTAGGCCGTCATTGAAAATAAGAATTTGTTCTTAACTGACTTACCTAGTTAAATAAAGGTTAAATAAAAAATATATATAAAATTAAAATCAACAAGTCATTGGAACATGTGTAACGCAATTCCCAGAACTAATATGCAATCATTAGCACGATTTATTCCATAGTGCTTATACCCATAAAATGACAATCAATTAGATATATCAGGAGTTAATGTAGTGCTATATATTCTGTGTGTATGCTGTGCAGCGCAGATGTTTGGAGGTATAGTGCTGGTCAATTTCCGTTAGCCTCACAAGAGAATCGAATGCGGGAGCGGATTAGTACATGTTACATATAGGTAGCGTAGCTGCACTGTAGGTAGTGATATGAGTTAGGAACGGAGGGTTACTGACCGTGTCGACCAGAAGCTTGGAGCACGAGTAGCAGACACATCGGAGGACCTTCATGATCTTGTTGACGAAGCCCACGTGGAAGACAGGCTTTGCCAGCTCTATGTGGCCGAAGTGGCCCGGGCATTCTGTCATGTTGCCTGAATAGCAAAAACAACAACGCTTTGATGACATTCCAATACGGTAGTGGTGACCTAACCTTCGCCACAACTGTTTGGGTTTGAGAATAATAATTTAAAAAAATGACTATCAAATTCAAAACAAGTGTTTTATTATCATTGAGATGAAAATTGACTGCCTGGTAACTTTTGGTACCTGCACACGTTTGACACCTTCCGGATCGTTCGATGACCCCTTGTCTGGGGTCCATCAGCCCACCAAGTTTAGGACGTCCTCCTTCTGTGGTCTCGGGGTACTTGATTCCCCCTTCTGTGACCGACATCCGTTTCTAGAGTGACACATCCATGGTCAACATCAAATCCGGTTCCAAAACATGAATAGCCCAAGTACATACACAAAACAGTAAAGCTGTCACAAGTTTACGCAGACATTGGAAAATGGCTTACATATTTCTCAAACCAACCTCTTACAGGCCACACGGGAGACGAATTCAAATAAATAACTGCTACAAAATCAGTAAATGAATCAAGATATGGACAGTACCTACACTTCAATTAGAACATGGTGCTACACTTCGATCAGTTGCATTTCTAAACCAATATTGGTACTATCTGACAAATCACTTGTGTGAGGACCAACTCATTAGATGAAAATCAATTGGAGGCGAGGAAATTGACAATGCAATGATTAAGGACTGTGTAAGCAATGTATTCTATTATACCAAACTAATAATGAAACAAAGAAAACATGCATAACTTTGACTTTATTGACGTGACCTTTTATTACGATGTAGCTCCCACATATATTGTAGGTCATAACAAGACGGAACATCTAGGCTTGCTAATGTTTGTGCATTTAACTTTTAGGGAACACCAATATAGTAGTGCAAAATAGCCAAGTTCAGTAAAAGTAGCTAAAAATGGTCTTTGTTTACATTTAGAACTTTCAATATAAAAAGGGAGTTTGATTCATGATATGGCTTAGCTCAGATGAATAATACTGTGTGTGTGCTGAAAGTTGGTCGAACTTCCTACAAAAATGCTGTTGCTAGCTCAAGCTCCAACATGGCTTAGCTAGCTAGGCTATCTGCAAACGACTTGCTACATCCATTTCATTGTCATAATACATTCTAGGTATTATCATGTACAGTTAAGATCAATGTGAGAACGTTCATAAAGTAAACGAATCCCCCCACCCCAAAGCAAAACCTACAAGCTCATCTGGGCTGATGATGCCGAATTGCACTCTCTTGATGAGGCGCAATGGGCATGCGCTGTCGCCGGAGGGCGGTCCGTGCATCCTGTCTATTCAAAGAGAAGCGTCCTCCCTCGGCACGCCGCTTTTGTAAGAAAGAACAGCTTTAAATGCCACCAGGACTCTGGCCAGGCCGCCAACGGTGACCGGAATGTCTCCGAAGGCGATATCACGAAGACCCACGTTGGTTATTGCCCTTGGAGTCTATTTATTTACGTTTTACTCCTATCCACTATGGCTACCAGCTGTCCCCTCCCTTTTCCTGATCTACACTCCAGTGCGCTCTACGCGCATCTGAGTTTGAAAGCAGCCAACGCGTGTTTATATAGACTGGATACTTTGGTACAGGTTGACACACTCAACGAAGCAGGGGCTGAACAGTCAGGAGGCGGGTTATGGATCTGTGTAGTAAAACGTTAATTGGCTACACAAGATCATAACATGAATAATACATTTCATAAGACGCATGACCAATTGTAGCTTACGTTTTCTTCTTTAACCAATTGAAACATAAGGCAGGCACTAAATTGATTGAAATGCTCACCATTGGTCAGAACAGAGCAGAGGCGGGGCTACAATGTAAATATGGTTGTAGTTCTATAAATATTCAATAAAATGCAGTGTGGTTGGTCAATTATGTCATTAATATACATTAATACACAGAGATTAACCAATGGCTATAGATATACGATGGCGTTGGAAAAACCCGCCTTACTTCCGATTTTTGCCGAACTTCACCGATTCTTATTTTTTCCTCTCTAAGCAAAATTAAAAAAATCCGCGTTGTCTCGTTCGTCTCGCTCTGGATCGGCAACAACTCTTGGAAAAGAAGCTCGTTCGCGAGGCCTACCTCGACCTTTCGGAAATCAAAGTCATATTTAAAGTGTTTTTTTCGCTTAGTATTATTATTTTTAAATCAGTTAAAACTAGTTATTTTTCTTACTTTTTTAAGAAGATGTCGAAGTTACTGTTACTTTACAACAAAACAATTTTTTTTACGGGACTACGCGAGAATCCTCGGTCTCAAGTGGAAACCATGCCGGCGTGATCAGTGTTATTTTAAGTAAGTCAACTGGGAAAATCCGACAAAAGCCTGCGGTGTTTAATATAATAACGGTGAAAGACTTTACCATAATTAAAACGGGAAAGCTTGAAATACTCGTTTTTAGAGCAAAATTTGTTAATGTTATGGACATTTCATTTATATTCTGAAATAGGGACGAGATTGGAAGGCCACGTCTAAAACGAAGTGACAGCTTGGCTTTGGCGGTAAGTGTCTTGCCAGTTAGCAAGCCAAAGTCTATGTAAAATCAGATTTCCACATAGTTGTACTAGAATGTTTGGTTAGTGTTCAAATGTTCAGCTTTAAAAAAAAAAGTGTATATATAACACAGTTACCTACACGTTAGCCTAAATCAGGGGTCAATAGCCCTGTTCCTGGAGTGCCGCAGAAAACAAGAGTTTGTTCCAATTAGGCACCACACCTGACCAACAACTAATTGGTAATTTCGGCGATTGCCCAAATTCAACACTCTTGATTTCCAAGGTCGGCACTCCAGTACCAGGGTTGCCTACCCCTGGCTAAGTAGTTAGCACGATGTAGCTAATGTTAGTTGCTAGCCAGCCATCTAACGTCGTTACCCCTTTGTGGGCACTGTAAAAACCCGCCATTGAATAGGCTGTCTAACTAACGATGGAAAATGAGCAATAAATATTTGATATTATTTTAGCGCTGATTTTTGTTTAAATGTCACCGAGTACAATAGAGGCGCATTGGCTAGCTAACTAGTGTTTCATTTTTAAAAGGAAAACATCAGGCTAATATACCTAACTAGTTGCAAGCAAAATGGCACCCAGAGCGACCAGGTAACGCTAGTTAACTAGCCAACCTCAGTCACTAGCTACCCTGTTGGTCAGTTGTATAAATACGTTAGCTAAGTCTATAAATTCATAGAAAGAGGGATGGCATGGAGTTTGTTAGTTTTGATAGTTACGATAGTTGGCTACCGGACTGCTTAAGTTATTTGTACACATGTTGCGTAATCTTGCGAGTTAGCTGAGTTGGCATGTAACTTTTTAATCTATACAACATGGTCAAAACACTGCTGGACATGGCTAGTTGTCTGTCTGGCGCTCGGACTAAGCAGTTAGCTAGCAGCTCATGACATTCGCTGGTCGTTTTTTTTTTTCAATATCGTTGCTATACATTTATTTCGTTGGATACTTGAATGTTAATTAATGTTTTTTTGGGACCATTTTGTTTCCCGTCTTAATTACTAGCTACTACCAACTAACTTAGCGTTGTACATTCAACGTTGAAACCTCGTCTCAACATGGCGGTGTTGAGGCTTGTGCTTCTTGTTGGCAAGAAAAATTGAGTCCTGTTAGCTACCAGAGAAACCGAAAGTTAGCGTTCAAGCAGACCAGTTGTTGGATATACTTTTAAATAGTAGATGTGTTGTATAACCTTGACAGCTTACATATTCAGGTACCATCTAAATTGAGTTCAGTGATTATACTAATTAGGTAGCGAGCTATTTCTCCGTTTCACGAATTTCCTGTGTCACTAGGTACCAGAAGTGTTTTCACCATGGAAGGACCTGGTTGTTGCCACTGACTGGCTCTGGAGTGGACCAGCCACTGTAGACATTGTTAACAAAACTCTTGCTACAGAACATTACCACAAGACCAAGAGGTCTTCAACTGAAAATGTACACCTAATAACTGACGTAACATATTGTAGAATGTTGTCCCCCTTTAACAACTTTTTTGTTTGTTCTTGCATGAGTGTGTAGCCAGGAGGACTTTTTAAAGACTAGAGCAAGTAGGTTTAACAGGGATGTTGTTACAGATATGATCACATTGATTGCACTGCATCGGTTGATTTTAAACTGCATGTCCATAAACCAATCAGTTTGCATTACCGATTTGCAAATACTTTTCTTAGTGGCTAGGCTCTTCTGTATGCTGGTCCTTTTTAAAGTATAGAATGGTAGTTGCAAATGTACTCCTCGATTTGTTGAGTGACGAAATGAACTGATTCTAACTGCATTTTGTTTAAAGTAATAAAGAAATCAAAGTTACTTATTGACTCTGTTTGTGTTTGGGAATTTAAGGGTGTTTGACTGTTGACAGCATGAACATGCCACTTTGCTCTCATAATTTATTTGGCAGACTCTGTACATGACAGTTGTCAAGTTCCCACCCTCAAGCTGTTGTAGTAGTCAGCTGTATCATTATTACTTCCAAGTGCTTTTATGAATCAGATTTTTTTTTACAGCCTGAATTCAAAATATTAATAGTTTTTTTTTCTCAACCATCTACACACTACCCCATATTGACAACATGTTTTTAGAAATGTTTGGTATTTGATAAAAAATGAAATGCATCTCATTTACGTAAGTATTCACACCCCTGATTCCGCTGTGAGTCTTTCTGGGTAAGTCTAAGCTTTCCACACCTGGATTGTGCAACATTTTCCCAATTTAAAAATGAAATATTTTCAAAATTCTTCAAGCTCTTTCAAATTGGTTGTTTATCATTGCTAGAAAACCTTTTTCAGGTCTTGCCATAGTTTTGACAAATCCATTTGAAAATCTAACTCGGCCACTGGAACATAACATGTCTTCTTGCTAAGCAACTCCAGTGTATATTTGGGCTTGTGTTTTAGGTTATTGTCCTGCAGAAAGGTGAATTAATCTCCCAGTGTTTGGTAGAAAGCAAAAACACCAGGTTTTCCTAGAGGATTTTGCCTGTGCTTAGCACCTTTCCGTTTCTTTTTTTTTTATCCTGAAAAACTCCCCAGCCCTTTCGATTACAAGCATACCCATACTATGATGCAGCCACCACTATGCTTGAAAATATGGAGAGTGGTACTCACTAATGTGTTTTATTGGATTCAACACATTTTTTGCCGTATTACTTTAGTGCCTTGTTGCAAACAGGATGCATGTTTTATTCTGTACAGGCTTCCTTTTTTTCACTCTGTCAATTAGGTTAGTATTGTGGAGCCCCTACAGTGTTGTTCCATCCTCAGTTTTCTCCTATCACAGCCATTAAAGTCTGTAGCTGTTTCAATAGGTCTCATGGTGAAATCCCTGAGCAGTTTCCTTCCTCTCTGAGTTAGGAAGGACGCCTGTATCTTTGTAGTAACTGGCTGTATTAATACACCATAAGTGTAATGAATAACTTCATGCTCAAAGGGATATTCAATGTCTGCTTTTTCTCTGGTCTTTGTGGTATGTGTGGGGTACAGAGATGAGGTAGTAGTCATGTTAAACACTTATTGTACACAGTGAGTCCATGCAACTTACTTTGTGACTTGTTAATAAGCACATCTTTTAATTCATTTGTAAAGATGTTGATAAAACATAATTCCACTTTGACATTATGGGGTATTGTATGTAGGCCAGTGACATCTCTATTTAATCAATTTTAAATTCAGGCTGTAACAACAATGTGAAAAAAAAGTCAAGAGTTGTGAATACTTTCTGAAGGCACTGTAAAAGGCTACCACTCTACTGTTATACAAACAAACCATTATCAGTCTTTTGGCTCCCCCTTATGGTCTATGATGCCAATGGCATGCTTTGTAATGAAATTGCGCAACAACAGTTCATATGCGGAAATGTCCCCTACCTGCTCTCAGCCTCCTACTGGCAACAAGACACTGGTGCATGGGTAAGTGACAGCCATAACAGCTGTGTGCCAACAGCATAGTATATGCATGTAATGCCTATTCTGCCTACATTCAAAACAGGTAACCTGGTCCAATATACTCTTTGTTAATGTTGATTCATTAGCATCACCCCTCTTGCATGGAGGTCCTAAAGTCAATGGATTCTGTCTTTGTTTGTCATATGATTTAGGCCTATCTTAGTTCACATTTTATGTTGAGCCACATAGGCCCAGATTGGACCTTATCACTCAGTAACTTTGAGTTGTAAATTGTGACTTGTTTTCCTAGAGAGGGTGACTAATCTACCATGTGAATACTGATCTGTGAGTATGACATTTGTGGGTGTGTGTAACACTTGAAATTTGAGACTAGTGTCCTCAGTGGGATGGGTGACGTACATCAGCGTACTTGTTTTTGTGTTATATTCATTGAAGGGCTTACAATTACCCTTGTCCAGAAGGAGTTCTCATTTTCAGTGTTTGCCTGGCAGTGTGTGAGCGCGCGAGCCAGCGACAGAGCTGGGTGAGTAAGCGAGGGAGTCCTCTGTAGCACAGGGAGGAAGGGAGGGACGTTCGGAGATAGGGAGGGACCCAGGAACAGCAGGGGAGGAGATAGAAGTGACTCCATTTTGACTCCGAGATTCTGGACCCCTGTTTAAACGTCTCCGACGGAAGGTAGGCTAAGAGCCAGAGGAAATAGTGGGGAGGGAGTGTAGATTATGTAGCTTTTTATTCCTGCCATTACCACCGATGTCCCAGGTACACATGCACCTGTAGTGCAGGCCTATTACTAACGATTGGGCTTGGTTTGCTATGTGTGTGTATTCTTGTCTTTGTCTGCCACACTTTTAAGGTACACATAAAGCATCTTAATTAAACACATGAAATTACATACTATGTAATACCATAGGTAAATGTGGTTCTATCAGGTCATTGACTTAATACTCATTGTTTTTTCGCACTTGATTTAGAAATGGTCAGCCCTGTTACATGTGCCTGATGACTTCTCAGCCAGGTTTGCCATCAGTAGGCCACCTGACCGGGTCACAACATGGGACTGCGGTTTCTTAATCATTTGTGAATTCCTTCCATTCAGGACACGTTGCTGTGCAAATCACTTGTGGAAATCCAGTATCTGCAATTATTGAATTCCACCCCGTGTCTAATCACATGATCAAAAGAGAGATTTAATTTCAGATTCAGCCCATTCTGATAATATTAGTACCTAACAGACTAATTGGTCAAGCATAAATGTTTAGCTTCCAACTCCATAAAAACATTTTTAGTTTCAGTTTATATACACTGGCCCGCAGTTTCATAATAAAATGGATCATGACGTTTAGTAAGAGGCACGCTCTTGCTTGTTTAACAAATATAAACGGAACAAGTGAGCTGTTCTCTTGAAAGGCATCCCAGACCTTCACAGGGAGCCCAGGGAATGTCCTGTCTCCTTTACCGTTTGTTTTGATGACGTCACCAAGTGGCTCTCTTTTAGACATCCCTAAGCATCCACCCATCAGATCCAACCTTAATGTCTCACGTAGGCATTTGTTATAGTGATTCTTGCGTCGTTTGGCAAACATGGTAGTAATTTAAGATGCTTTGATATTTAAGGATCCAAGTCTGAGGGAACACTTTGTCTTCTTACAGGAGGCACGGAGAGCTTTTGGAGGAGATTCACACACGTGACGTTCCATTGTGTGAAGGCTTTTGGAGCCTCTTTCTTTTCCGGAACTATCTGAGGTGCTAAATGAATTGCACTTCATCCCACCTCCGGTCACAATCGGTTTAGTGTTGATCTGGGCTCCGTGCGGTGCGACAAAGTCTGGCACTAGCAGCACGGTTGAGTCCTCCTATCCTCCCCCAGAGGACTGCCCCTGACTCCGGCCATCTCCCCTTCCCTCTCTTGGTCTTTCTATCCTTCACGCCCTGCCCTTTCCCTAATTCTATTTACCTCTCCCCTTTTTTTGCTGCCTCGCTCACACCCGCACCACCTCCCCTCTCCCTCACCGCCTCCCCTGTCCTTTATTCCCTCTTCTTCTCCCTCTCTCTTATGTTCTTCTTCCCCCTGTCACTCTCTCCCATACCTCCTCCCTTCACCCATATTCTCTCTCCTTCTCTTCTCTGCCTCTCCCTCCCTCTCTCATACTGAGCTGTAGAGACTACCAGATGCTGGCTGCACGGACTCTCCCCTTGCCCAACCACTGTTTTCTTTATCTCTCTCTGTTTTTTTGCTCTGCCTCTGTTATATTTTCTCTGGCTTGGTGCCATCGCCTCTGACCATCTGCCTCTTTCTTTCTCGCTCTCTTTCTCCCGATGTCAACGGTATTATCATAGTGTTTGTCCTTTTTTTTTAATCACTGGGGAATGATTTCATTTAGTCACTCCCCGCTCTCCCTCACACGTTCCCTTTCTCTTTCTTTTGCTGTTCCTCACATCCATTCTCTTTTCTCGGTGTCAAATTGAGGTGTGCCTGCTATTTAAAGAGGCATTGCGGAAGAGCTGGGGTGTTGACAGCGCTCTGAAAAAGTATGCCGTTTTAGGAACAGGAAGTATCATAAACCCGGATTGCAGCACTAAAGGCCCGCCCGCCACACAGTCAACTCACAGCTACTTCCTACTCGCCGCTGAACACCAGCAAATTAACCCTCCTCTCCTGCTTATAAGAGAATTATGCCCCACTCCTCCCTCACCAATACCCCCGCCCCACTGCCCCCACCCTACCAGCTCTCCTGAATCGAGCACATATAACAGGCTCTTCACTCCTCCACCAAGTTCTCTACACTCTCACTCTTTCTCTTGTGTACACTCTCCTTCTCCCTCTCTTTGCCAGTACAGCATGCCTGAGTAGCTGCCTGGAGATGAAGAAGCTAATTAATTTGATTTAGCCGTTCTTTCCCTGGCAGTGGAAAATCCACCCCCCTTCTCTCTCCCTCCTCCCCAACACCACCACCACCACCACAAACCATATCAGTCACCCCTCCCAGATGATTTTCCACCAATCTTTTCCAGTCTCTTTTAGAGGTGTTCCCTTTCCTTTCCCCTTCTCCTCCTCTCCTTTCCTTTCCTTTCCTTTCCTTTCCCCTTCTCATCCTTTCCCATTCTCTTCCTCTCCGTTCCTTTCCCCTTCTCTTCCTCTCCGTTCCTTTCCCCTTCTCTTCCTATCCTATCCTTTCCCCTTCTCCTCCTCTCCTTTCCTGTTCGCATTTCCTATTCTCCTTTCCTGTTCCCTTCTCCTCCTCTCCTTTCCTTTCCCCTCGAAGCAACCATGTGTTTTAGGTTCGCTCTTGGTTGTATATTAAATTAAATCACTATACACTATTCACCTCCGTACTAAAATAAACTAAATCACTATCCACTAGTCACCTCCATATTAAACTAAACTAAATCACTATCCACTAGTCACCTCCGTATTAAACTAAACTAAATCACTATCCACTAGTCACCTCCGTATTAAACTAAACTAAATCACTATCCACTAGTCACCTCCATATTAAACTAAATCACTATCCACTAGTCACCTCCGTATTAAACTAAACTAAATCACTATCCACTAGTCACATCCATATTAAACTAAATCACTATCCACTAGTCACCTCCGTACTAAACTAAACTGAATCACTATCCACTAGTCACCTCCGTATTAAACTAAACTAAATCACTATCCACTAGTCACCTCCGTATTAAACTAAACTAAATCACTATCCACTAGTCACCTCCATATTAAACTAAATCACTATCCACTAGTCACCTCCATATTAAACTAAATCACTATCCACTAGTCACCTGTGTATTAAAATAATCTGAATCACTATCTGTTAGTCACCTCCATATTAAACTAAACTAAACTAAACTAAATCACTGTCCATTAGTCACCTCCATATTAAACTAAACTAAATCACTGTCCATTAGTCACCTCCATATTAAACTAAACTAAATCACTGTCCATTAGTCACCTCCATATTAAACTAAACTAAACTAAATCACTGTCCATTAGTCACCTCCATATTAAACTAAACTAAAATAAATCACTGTCCATTAGTCACCTCCATATTAAACTAAACTAAAATAAATCACTGTCCATTAGTCACCTCCATATTAAACTAAACTAAACTAAATCACTGTCCATTAGTCACCTCCATATTAAACTAAACTAAATCACTGTCCACTAGTCACCTCCGTATTAAACTAAACTAAATCACTATCCACTAGTCACCTCCGTATTAAACTAAACTAAATCACTATCCACTAGTCACCTCCGTATTAAACTAAACTAAATCACTGTCCATTAGTCACCTCCATATTAAACTAAACTAAACTAAATCACTGTCCATTAGTCAACTCCATATTAAACTAAACTAAATCACTATCCACTAGTCACCTCCATATTAAACTAAACTAAATCACTATCCACTAGTCACCTCCATATTAAACTAAACTAAATCACTATCCACTAGTCGCCTCCATATTAAACTAAACTGAATCACTATCCACTAGTCACCTCCATATTAAACTAAACTAAATCACTATCCACTAGTCACTTCCGTATTAAACTAAACTAAATCACTATCCACTAGTCACCTCCGTATTAAACTAAACTGAATCACTATCCACTAGTCACCTCCGTATTAAACTAAACTAAATCACTATCCACTAGTCATCTCCGTATTAAACTAAACTGAATCACTATCCACTAGTCACCTCCATATTAAACTAAATCATTATCCACTAGTCACCTCCGTATTAAACTAAACTAAATCACTATCCACTAGTCACCTCCGTATTAAACTAAATCACTATCCACTAGTCACATCCGTACTAAACTAAACTGAATCACTATCCACTAGTCACCTCCGTATTAAACTAAACTAAATCACTATCCACTAGTCACCTCCATATTAAACTAAACTAAATCACTATCCACTAGTCACCTCCATACTAAACTAAACTGAATCACTATCCACTAGTCACCTCCGTATTAAACTAAATCACTATCCACTAGTCACCTCCATATTAAACTAAACTAAATCACTATCCACTAGTCACCTCCGTATTAAACTAAACTGAATCACTATCCACTAGTCACCTCCATATTAAACTAAATCATTATCCACTAGTCACCTCCGTATTAAACTAAACTAAATCACTATCCACTAGTCATCTCCGTATTAAACTAAATCACTATCCACTAGTCACCTCCGTACTAAACTAAACTGAATCACTATCCACTAGTCACCTCCGTATTAAACTAAATCACTATCCACTAGTCACCTCCATATTAAACTAAACTAAATCACTATCCACTAGTCACCTCCGTACTAAACTAAACTGAATCACTATCCACTAGTCACCTCCGTACTAAACTAAACTGAATCACTATCCACTAGTCACCTCCATATTAAACTAAATCACTATCCACTAGTCACCTCCGTATTAAACTAAACTAAATCACTATCCACTAGTCACATCCATATTAAACTAAATCACTATCCACTAGTCACCTCCGTACTAAACTAAACTGAATCACTATCCACTAGTCACCTCCGTATTAAACTAAACTAAATCACTATCCACTAGTCACCTCCGTATTAAACTAAACTAAATCACTATCCACTAGTCACCTCCATATTAAACTAAATCACTATCCACTAGTCACCTCCATATTAAACTAAATCACTATCCACTAGTCACCTGTGTATTAAAATAATCTGAATCACTATCTGTTAGTCACCTCCATATTAAACTAAACTAAACTAAACTAAATCACTGTCCATTAGTCACCTCCATATTAAACTAAACTAAATCACTGTCCATTAGTCACCTCCATATTAAACTAAACTAAATCACTGTCCATTAGTCACCTCCATATTAAACTAAACTAAACTAAATCACTGTCCATTAGTCACCTCCATATTAAACTAAACTAAAATAAATCACTGTCCATTAGTCACCTCCATATTAAACTAAACTAAACTAAATCACTGTCCATTAGTCACCTCCATATTAAACTAAACTGAATCACTATCCACTAGTCACCTCCGTATTAAACTAAACTAAATCACTATCCACTAGTCACCTCCATATTAAACTAAATCACTATCCACTAGTCACCTGTGTATTAAAATAATCTGAATCACTATCCATTAGTCACCTCCATATTAAACTAAACTAAACTAAATCACTGTCCATTAGTCAACTCCATATTAAACTAAACTAAATCACTATCCACTAGTCAGCTCCGTATTAAACTAAACTAAATCACTATCCACTAGTCACCTCCGTATTAAACTAAACTAAATCACTATCCACTAGTCACCTCCGTATTAAACTAAACTAAATCACTATCCACTAGTCACCTCCGTATTAAACTAAACTAAATCACTATCCACTAGTCACCTCCGTATTAAACTAAACTAAATCACTATCCACTAGTCACCTCCATATTAAACTAAATCACTATCCACTAGTCACCTGTGTATTAAAATAATCTGAATCACTATCTGTTAGTCACCTCCATATTAAACTAAACTAAATCACTGTCCATTAGTCACCTCCATATTAAACTAAACTAAACTAAATCACTGTCCATTAGTCAACTCCATATTAAACTAAACTAAATCACTATCCACTAGTCAGCTCCGTATTAAACTAAACTAAATCGCTATCCACTAGTCACCTCCATATTAAACTAAATCACTATCCACTAGTCAGCTCCATATTAAACTAAACTAAATCACTATCCACTAGTCAGCTCCGTATTAAACTAAACTAAATCACTATCCACTAGTCAGCTCCGTATTAAACTAAACTAAATCACTATCCACTAGTCAGCTCCGTATTAAACTAAACTAAATCACTATCCACTAGTCACCTCCGTATTAAACTAAACTAAATCACTATCCACTAGTCACCTCCGTATTAAACTAAACTAAATCACTATCCACTAGTCACCTCCGTATTAAACTAAACTAAATCACTATCCACTAGTCACCTCCGTATTAAACTAAATCACTATCCACTAGTCACCTCCGTACTAAACTAAACTGAATCACTATCCACTAGTCACCTCCATATTAAACTAAACTAAATCACTATCCACTAGTCACCTCCGTATTAAACTAAATCACTATCCTCTTGTCACCTCCGTATTAAACTAAATCACTATCCTCTTGTCACCTCCATATTAAACTAAATCACTATCCACTAGTCACCTCCATATTAAACTAAATCACTATCCACTAGTCACCTCCATATTAAACTAAATCACTATCCACTAGTCACCTCCATATTAAACTAAATCACTATCCACTAGTCACCTCCATATTAAACTAAATCACTATCCACTAGTTACCTCCATATTAAACTAAATCACTATCCACTAGTCACCTCCGTATTAAACTAAGTCACTATCCACTAGTCACCTCCGTATTAAACTAAACTAAATCACTATCCACTAGTCACCTCCGTATTAAACTAAACTAAATCACTATCCACTAGTCACCTCCGTATTAAACTAAACTAAATCACTATCCACTAGTCACCTCCATATTAAACTAAATCACTATCCACTAGTCACCTCCATATTAAACTAAATCACTATCCACTAGTCACCTCCATATTAAACTAAATCACTATCCACTAGTCACCTCCATATTAAACTAAACCAAAGCACTATCCACTAGTCACCTCCATATTAAACTAAAT
The DNA here is from genome assembly GCF_965601325.2 of Salmo salar. Lineage (NCBI taxonomy): Eukaryota > Metazoa > Chordata > Actinopteri > Salmoniformes > Salmonidae > Salmo > Salmo salar. The sequence continues at coordinate 17,359,861 of NC_138297.1, read as the reverse complement.
CACTATCCACTAGTCACCTCCATATTAAACTAAATCACTATCCACTAGTCACCTCCATATTAAACTAAATCACTATCCACTAGTCACCTCCGTATTAAACTAAACTAAATCACTATCCACTAGTCACCTCCGTATTAAACTAAACTAAATCACTATCCACTAGTCACCGCCGCTCAGTGCTGTTCAGTTCTAATTTTCCAGTCTTCACTGGCGCACGTTGTGTGACTCAACACTAGCTGTGGTTGCTCAGACAGAAGGCATGCCACCCTAATCCGCTGTGACATGCTGCATGTTCGATCACGTTGCTGGTTTGGGGCATCTGCCAAATTGATGCAGGTAATCATGTGACAGACATGATGTATGCTGTAAATCATGTGCATTTATGCAAGAGTATGTATTTGTGTGTGCGTTGAAGAGTTCCAATATGTGTGTGTGCGTTTGCAAATTTGCTTGCATGCGATTCTGCATGTTTGTGGGTGTGCAAGTGTTGCCAATGTAAGTATGCATGTGTAATTGATTTTCTAATACATTTTTTTCTGTCTGCTGGCCAGAGTGAATGCTCGCCAACCTGACCCCTTCATGGGGCGACTTAATTCCTGTTCCCATTTAAGATGACCCCTGACCTTTTAACCTGAGGTAAACTTCTCTGGACTTCCCACTTCAGCAGGTTTGTCTCTTTAGGGGTAGTTTTGGTTCTAGTTCTTCTCTAGGCTTCCGCCATGAACTCAAGGCTGCTAGTCAAATACATCAAAATGCAGTAGTAGCTGCCTCGGTATCAGTATCAGCCACAGTACTGGCGGTTTCAAGCAGGACTCATGACAGATACTGTAGAGACCGGATTCTACTGAATACAAAGTCAAGTGCTGTTGAATGTATGATGTCCGCTCACTGTTGAAATCAATTGCATTGTTGAAATTATTTAATGCTTTTCAGGTCCCTATTTTTCAGTCTTTCTGTCAAACCTGACAATAACCATGATACATTTCGAGAAAATATATTTATGTTGTGTTTATAGATTGTAAACTAAAAAAATAAATAAATATAGTCACACACTCCATATATATTGCCCAGCAAAACGGCCAAAAGGTATTTTTTCTTGTACTGTTTTCAACACACTTACTTCAAGACTGCTTTTGTGTAGTTGGGCACGAGTTTCTAAAACGATATGAATGGTGAATGGTTTTACAATGAAACTCATTCTAAACTCTTCGACCGAAAGTATCACTCCATAATGGCTCGGGTTTCCCAGCAAGATGGCTGCCTTGGCGCTTCCATCTTTGTGAATTCAGATGTTTGTGTCGCTTGGTAGCACAGCATGAAAAGCTATGATCACGTTTGGGCAAACGCCCATGAATAGGGACGGCTGGACGACGGGACTCCCTCTGAATACAGAGTTTGTGGCCGGCCGCCACTGCAACAAGACAGGGCAAACACTCGTGGGACTGGTCAGCCACACTCCAGTAACGTGAGCATGTGTGCACACCCCTCACTATAATTACCGCCAACAGCCGCAATTACCCAACCCCCAAATCACACGCACGCACCACTTTATGTGAAAAACACACACACTTTCCCTGTCACAAGCACACTCATACTCTGTCACCCACCGACTCTCTCTCTCCATTGGTGAAAGAGTGTATTGGAGGGGAGAGAAAAGCAACAAAGTTCCTTGAAGAGCTGAAGAGGTTACAGCAGCATCACCCAATCCCAGCACCGTTCCCATGGAGACAAGTGTGCTGGTATACAGTCAGGTCCATAATTATTGGCACCCTTGACAAAGATGAGCAAAAAATACTGTATATAATAAATAATACAAATACTGAGCTGTATTGTACGCTCAATACAATTGAGTAGTTATATTATTTTATACTAATACAATTGCTCAGAGAAAGAGATTTTGTTTAACAAGTGATATAAAAAAGAATCTCAAACATAGGGCTCAAGTTATTGGCCCCCGTTATCAATACTCTAGCACACTCCCCTTGCGAAGAGAACGTCACTGAGCCTTTTTCTCAAATGTTTTGTGAGATTGGAGAACACGTTGGGAGAGATCTTGGACCATTCCTCCATACAGAATCCTTCCAGATCCCTGATATCCATCGTCCGGAGACTGAGATGACCATTGCAAAATGTTGATTTTTGTGGTCAATTAACCATTTCTTTGTGGATTTTGATTAGTGCTTGGGTTAAAATTTTGAGGAAGACAACTGATTAAATTGTTTATTAATCAAATGGGTTTTGTGTTCACATTTTTATTTTTATACTGATCAAAATACACATTTAGTAACGACAGTTTAAACTACATGCAGAGTAAAACTTTTGCATGACTTAATACAATTATTTTATCATTAAGAGTGGGAAAACGGTGCTTCTGCATCGATAAGCACACCAAAGTAATAAAATAAAGATTGCTCTTCTTAAAGTTCATTTCACACCATAGCCTCCTGAATTTGGAAGATAACTTTTCTTTCATTTTGATTTGGGCACAAATGAAAATGTGGCACTGAATTGTCCACTCGCAGTTACAAGCCTGCTAGAGTTAGCGGCAGGTGGACCAACAATATCCATCATCGGATGAAGCCTGAGACGGAATGTGAAGCTTGCTTCGTAGTACACTCCTCAGACGGTGCTATGGCCAGATGACGTGAAAGCAGAGCTCTTTGGCCACGCACACCAGTGGTGGGTTTGGCATCGGAAAAAAACAGAAGCATATGCAGAAAAGTACCTCATACCAACGGTAAAACATGGTGGTGCATCTTTGATGTTATGGGGTTATTTTGCTTCCACTAGTCCTGGGGTCCTTGTTGAAGACATGCTCCTGAACTTTGGCGACTACTAAGTATTTTTTTTACCTCCAGCTTTAGGCTGGATGTATCAATGTGTCGTTCATACATGCATCGTCTATGAGCAGAATTACTGTTTTACCTCAATTAGCAACAAAATCCCTAGTTTGAAAGCGACTGTTTTTCTGGAAGATGTGTTGCGCCATTTTCCCTAAATGTCCCCCACATGGGCCAGCCCCCTAGCAATTCGAGTCCTAGCCAATGAGCTTCAGCCCCTTTTTATTTTTTTATTTATTTAACCTTTATTTAACTTGCCATTTGAGTGACACACAGCAGAGCAAGAGAGAGCATTGATGTACACATGCTCTACATGACCAAAAGTATGTGGACACCTGCTCGTCGAACATCTCATTCCAAAATCATGGGCATTAATAAAGTTGGCCCCCCCTTTGCTGCTATAACAGCCTCCACTCTTCTGGGGAGGTTTTCCACAAGATGTTGGAACATTGCTGCGAGGACTTGCTTCCATTCAGCCACAAGAGCATTAGTGGGGTTGGGCACTGATGTTGAGTGATTAGGCCTGGCTCGCAGTCGGCATTCCAATTCATCCCAAAAGTGTTTGATGGGGTTGAGGTCAGGTCTCTGTGCATGCCAGTCAAGTTCTTCCAAACCGATCTCGACAAACCATTTCTGTATTGACCTCGCTTTTTGCACGGGGGCATTGTCATGCTGAAACAGGAAAGGGCCTTCCCGAAACTGTTGTCTAGAATGTCTTTGTAATGCTGAAGCGTTAAGATTAACCGTCACTGGAGCTAAGGGGCCTATCCCGAACCATGAAAAACAGCCTCAGACCATTATTCCTCCTCCTAACTTTACAGTTGGCACTATGCATTCGGACAGGAAGCGTTCTCCTGGCATCTGCCAAACCCAGATTCGTCCGTCGGACTGCTAGATGTTGAAGCGTGATTCATCACTCCAGAGAACGCGTTTCCCCTGCTCCAGAGTCCAGTGACGGCAAGCTTTACACTGCTCCAGCCGACTTGGCATTTTGCATGGTGATCTTGGGCTTGTGTGCGGCTGCTCGGCCATGGAAACCCATTTCATTAAGCTCCTGACGAACAGTTCTTCTGCTGATGTTGCTTCCAGAGGTAGTTTGGAGCTCGGAAGTGAGTGTTGCAACCGAGAACAGGAGATGTTTACACTTTACGCGTTTCAGCACTTGGCAGTCCCATTCTGTGAGCTTGTGTGGCCTACCACTTCACAGTTAAGTCAGTGTTGCTTCTTGACGTGTCCACTTTACAGTAACAGCACATAAAGTTAACCGGGGCAGCTCTAGCAGGGCAGAATTTGAGAAACTGACTTGTTGGAAAGGTGGCATGCCGTCGTATGACGGTGCCACGTTGAAAGTCACTGAGCTTTTCAGTAAGGCCATTCTACTGCCAACGTTTGTCTATGGAGATGCACGCATGGTGCTCGCATGGGCGTGTGCTTGATTTCTATGCACCTGTCAGCAACGGGTGTGGCTGAAATATCCAAATCCACTCATTTGAAGGCGTGCCCACTTACTTTTGTACAAATAGTGTATGTGCACTAGGGAATCACATGGGTAACTAGGATCTCAGGACTGTCCCGGGAACACTCTTCACATTTCCTGAAAAAATAAAATGACAAGACCCGGGAAATTACATTTCCCCCAAATCAAATTGTATTGGTCACGTACACATGGTTAGCAGATGTTATTGTGAGCGTAGCAAAATGCTTGTGCTTCTAGTTCCGACAGTGCAGCATTATCTAACAAGTAATATTTAACAATTCCACAACAACTACCTAATACACACAAATCTAAGTAAGGAATGGAATAAGAATATATAAATATATGGATGAGCAATATCAGAGTGGCATAGGCTAAGATGCAATAGACAGTGTAGAATACAGTATATACATATGAGATGAGTAAACCAGTGTCACCACTAATGCAATTCCACAAAATACACAACATTCACAGTATCAGATTTTAGCAAAAAGTAAAACAGCACATTATCCAAACATGTTGTCCATGGAAGCCTTTAGTCTAACATATGCACTTCACACAAAGTTGCCATAAAAAAAAATAAACATGGACACTGATGGATTGCACACGCGACCCGGATGCAGTTAATAAACCCTCCAGTAAACCCCTACACACCTACATAATGTATATAGCCTTTAAAAGAACGTTTGCCTCTTTGAACTGTCATTGTGACTCTTCAGACAGTGACAAATTTGATAGGCCTCTGCACAATTCACTACATAGGCGTGTCTCTGTCACAGACATGAAGTCTGTTAATAATTCAGAGAGGCATGAATAATGGTGATTGAGAAAGTTACAGACGCACAAATACCATACCCCCCAAAAAAATCTAACCTCCCTCTTATTGTAATGGTGAGAGGTTAGCGTGTCTTGGGGGTATGATATTTGTGTGTCTAACTTTCTCACTCATCATTATTCACGGTTCATTCAGAACTATCCGTAATCATGGTAGCATCCACATTAATGTAGAAGTTTTTAGAAAAATTATATTATTTTTTTCAATAAGTGACTCCAAAATTACACAATACATCATATACCATTAATTTCTATTGGGCACAAAATCATCTGAACACAACCAAAACAAACAGCAAATGCATCTAACAAGTTTGTAGCTTTACAAGCGTGATGTAATCATTGTGTACTAGGAATATGGGACCAAATACTAAACGTTTGACTACTTTAATACACAAGTGAATTTGTCCCCCCCTAAAATGGGGGGATTATGTACAAAAACTGCTGTAATTTCCAAACGGTTCACCCAATGTTGATTTAAAATGTCCTCAAATTAAAGCTGACAGTCTGCACTTTAACCTCATAGTCATTGTATCATTTCAAATTCCAAGTGCTGGAGTACAGAGCCAAAACAACAACAAAAATTGTCACTGTCACAATACTTTTGGAGATCACTGTACCACTTTTGGCTCGTGAGCTTTACCTTCAGAACTACTGGCTAAAAAGTATACAAAAGTACCGGAGAATCTCTTTAAGGGCAATGGCATCATGAAGTTTACCAAGTACCAGGACATTTTAGCCAAAAACCTGGTTGCCTCTGCCAGGAGGCTGACACTTGGCCACAAGTGAATCTTCCAGCAAGACAATAACCCCAAATCCACAAAGAAATGGTTAATTGACCACCATCAGTCTCCAGACTTGAACCCCATTGAAAACCTGTGGTTTTAATTTTAGAAAAAGGCTGTGTCATTATCCTCGCAAGGGAAAGGTCCTGGAGTACTGAAAACAGGTTTGCCAATAATTTAACAATAATTACTTGTTAAAGAAAATCTCATTCTCTGAGGAATTCTATTAGTATAAAATCATCAAACTTTCCCAAAAATTGGAGCATGCAATATAGCTCTCTATCCCCCCCCCCCCCCCCAGAACATAAGATTCACACCGTTTTTGAATGGTGAGTTTGTCAAACCAAGGGTGTATTCACTAATGCACACCGTAACAAAACTTATTACAACAGAAATTAGTTTGTTGTTGGACAAGTTGAGGTAGTTCCTCCCCGCTTCGTTTTCTTCCGTTTGGTTTCTAGTGAATGCGACCCTGATGTTTCAAAGACTTTCTGACAACGGCAAGGGAAGATGTCATCATTTTGACATAAAAAAACACAGCAAGGCCATGCAGATGTCTTTTGACTGTCAGTCAACCAATCGATCGTACAGCAGAGCAGGGTGGAGTTGGACTTAGGGTCACTCACTCATGCAGTGAACCCCAAACACACACCTGACTTTTTCGCCATCGCTCGCTCCCCATAAACTTGAACCCTTTTTAACAGAGGCAATAAAAACAAAGACAGTGTGTCCCTGCCATTCTCTCTCTCTCTCTCTCTCTCTCTCCCCCCCCCCCCCCCCTCTCTCTCTCCTTCTCTCTCCCCCACCCCTTCACTCTCTCGAACTCTCTTTGATCTCTGCTTCCCTCTTTCCGGCAACTTCACTTCCATCGGCCATCCAACTATTGTCTGTAGTCTCTCTCTTTCTCCCCCTCCCCCCTCTCTTCTCTCTCTCTCTCTCTCTCTCTCTCTCTCTCTCTCTCTCTCTCTCTCTCTCTCTCTCCTAGTGCCCAGGTTTTTTTTTTTGGCATCGCTCCTGTTTGTTTTCAGCCATTTTGGGGACTGGCAGTGCTCGTAACAAACTGCTTAAATGGCGTCCTCTGCCTTTCTCTCTCTCTCTCTCTCTCTCTCTCGCCCTCCCTATCTTGCCAGGCTTTGTGTATATAAAGTAGTGTGTCTGTGTGTGTGGTTGGAGAACAACACTTCCAAATAAAACGAGGATTGGATTCGGGGTGTGGGGGGGAATTCACTTGCTGAAAAAAAAGGGCAAAAATACTGAGAATCATGTGCACAACTGAAGTGAGAGAGAGAGTGGAGCAGGTGAGAGAGAGTGGAGCAAGTGAGAGAGAGTGGAGTAAGTGAGAGAGAGTGGAGCAAGTGAGAGAGAGTGGAGCAAGTGAGAGAGAGAGAGAGAGCGAGGGGGAGCGAGCGAGAGAGAGAGAGAGAGAGAGCGACCGAGAGAGACCGAGAGAGACAGAGTGTGAGAGTCGCTCCTGCCCTCTGTCTTTACACACTGCTGCCTGTGTGTGCGTCGTCTCTCCTTGCCTGCACACTCTCACACACACACACTCACGCAGACGCACGCTCACACAGACCGAGGGAGAGAGCGGATAGAGCGAGCAAGAGAGAGAGGAGGGAGAACACATCGCAGCAGAGATGCAGCAGGAGGTTTTCCGAGGTACGTTGTCTTGTTGTGTGCTTGCCTAGCAGTGAAAGGGAGGCTGATATGTTTCTCTCTCTTTTTCGTCTGCTTGTTTTTCTCAGTCACGCCATTGCCTGGTTGTTTTGTATGTCAGGAGAAATGTAATGTTTGTTTTAAGTGTGTAAGGGTTGGTGTGTGTCTGTGTACTGTGTGTGTCTGTGTACTGTGTGAGTGTGTGTGTGTGTGTGTGTGTGTGTGTGTGTGTGTGTGTGGGGGGCCAATAAGAGGCCTTGTCTCCCTCCTCCTCGGTCTCGCTGGCGTACCACGCAGTTCTTTTTCAGGAGCGATGACTCGTTCAGAGATTATGATGAAACTTAAAAAATCTCTGCGTCTTTCGCATCTGCATGAAACACTCCAGATTGGGGGGTCTAGCTAATGTGTGTCAGAGCAAGGCGGTAGACGTGAGCATGACATGGGCTCTGTGTTTTAGGGAAACCTTTTCTCACTGTGACTGGTCAGCCGACTTAACTCCCAAAATGACACAAGGAGTTGGTGAAAAACTTGCACATACACGTCCCTGATAGCGAATCTAGCGCCGAGGTTAAATTATTCTCGTCTCTCCTGTCTGTTCTTTGGTGTGTCATCAAAATATCCTTCTAGTGCCAGGCTGTTATTTTGGAAGCGGAAGGAGGTTCTTGCTAAGCCTTGGAGGGCATTTTAACGTCACAGACCCATTGTTGTTTCCCTAACCAACCCTGCTTTCCTTTTCCAAAACAACAGCCCCTCTGCCAAATATTTCCACATTCCTGGTCTCCAAGGCCACCAAGCCTCTGCCTTCACTGTATGGGAAATATGACCTACAATGCCACAGGGCTTTAGGGGTCAGAGGTCAGGAGTTATAGGGAGCCTCGTTGCTTAGCGCCAGTGGCAGTTGATGAATTTCCAGCCAACCGTTTTCTGTTTGACTTGTTGTTTGTATACTGGCTAGACTATGTCAATGGCATCCAATGGAAGACTTGAATACCCTGGCAATGTTGGCAAATAGTTGGTACAATTTCCACTTAAGCCATTCCAATTGTCCAATTCTGAAATTGAGATTTCAGCGTGCAATGTTACGCATAAATCTCTCGTTGCTATGAATGACTTCCGCAGAAGTATGATTTGGCCAGAAGTTTGAGTTATGTATGCATCTATAAAGTCAGGATTTGTCCCTTTGCTGGGTAATGCACTCTAGACACATTTCCGTTGTTCGCTGTAACTGTGGACAATAAAGTTGTATTGTTTTACGCTGCACACACCTAACGGACCTGCACTGTATCTTCAGAGGGACAGTGTGCAAAATTGAAAATGGTTTTGGGGAAATGACCCCAAAAAGGTCAGTGGGTGTAGTGTTTCCATTCTCTATTACATGGTTCAGAATGATGGTAATTATGTGCCGGGGTGAGAGCTAACAGACCATGGAGTGTGGCGTTTTAACGTGGGGCAGGCTCGCTGGTGCGTGGAGTGGCATGCCAAATTGTAGCGATACCACAGATTACACTGAGGGTGGGAGGGGGGGGGGGGGGGGCATGTTGACACGCTGAGCAGGATCTGAAAGACAAGGAAACCATGAAATCTGGACCAGGAAGAGATGTGTTTGAAGTTACACTATCCACCCTTCCACCCCTCCTCTCTCCACCCTCCTCTCTCCACCCACCACTCCTCTGAACCACTCCCCGACCCATACCAACCTCCCTTCCTTCCCTCCTCTTCTCCTCCTCCTCCCTCTGCCCCATCTGGCTGGCTCCTCCATGTTTTCTGGGCCGGGGGGTTGTGGAGAGTTCAGTGTCTCTCCCTCTCTCTGTCTCCAACGACAGCCCCCTTTTCACGACCCAACTGGTGCCCCCCTTGCTGGCCGTTCCACACTGGGGAGAACCCAACAGACACCTTCCTATTTCCACAATCCCACTCCACTCGCTCACAGTGCGGAACGAGTAAACCCCCCCACACACTCCAATCCGGCCCCCCACATTTCCCCCCGCGTGCTGGCTGAAACCCACCCACCAGTCTCTTGCAGTAACTAGTCTATGGCTGGGCTGTACATATAAAGGAGATGGGATCGGAGCCATTGCATACTAACTGATTAGGACTCGAGGTACTTTTAATAGTGGCATGGTCACTGTGACCCGAGTGTAGCGTTTATGTTTTTCCTCTTGCTGACATTGTGATTCTGCCTTGTGTTCATCTACGTAGCTTAGTCAGTCATTTGTGCCACACAAACCGTACCTGCACTTGCTGTTCTGTTTTTTTGTGGTTTTGTTTTTTTGCAGCACCGTGGGTGCAAATAGATGTACAATCCTTCAGCGGACATGTTTGTTTGTGCGGAACACTGTGCTTCAGAAGGGCACTGTATTTTGTGGGGGCGAGGCTGGGTCCTTGGCACACTGAGGGTCAGATGCTTGCTTGCGTGTGTGTGAGGGGGGAGGGTGTGTATGCATGCGCGTGACTGTGCGTGATTGTGTTGTGTGTGTGTGTAAAGCTCCCCGTCACGCTTGGCCAGACCGTTGTTCAGGGCCTGTTTGTGGAGAGGCAGTTGTGTGCGTCACAGCAAGATGAAGAGAGAGGGCGGCAGACACATTTTCCCATTTGCGGCGTAAACACCAGATGAAATCGTGACATTTTTTGCCCTCACGGCGTCTCACGGTGTGTCCGCCTACAAGTAGCTGGCGTCTAAATTACATTTTTTGTCATTTAGCAGACACTCTTATCCGGAGCAACTTGCTGTAGTGAGTGCATACATTTTTCGTACTGGTCCCTCATGGGAATCGAACCCACAACTCTGGTTTTGCAAGCTCAGTGCGCTACCAACTGAGCCACATGGGACTATTACCAAGTGACAGTGTGTTGTCAGAGCAGACTGCACAGTAAACATATCCACATATTTCTCAAGAAGACACATCTACTTTAAAGGGAGACTTCCGGATTCTGGCAATGAGGCCTTTTATCTACTTCCCCAGAGTCAGATGAACTTGTGGATACAACTTTTATGTCTCTGTGTCCAGTATGAAGGACGTTAAGCCATATTCGGATGGGATATGTTTTACTGGGCATGAGCACAAATCACCACATTTGTAATTTTAGTCCCGTCCGAATCTGCCATGTCAGTCATTTTTACTTGGCATGAAGTTATTATTCCAGCCCTAAAAACCTACAGTTTTTTTGGCTAAACTCCCAGGTCCTCTGATAATACTAGTCCCGTGTGAATCGTCATCCCTGTGTTCTGAGGGATATTAAAGAGTTGAACAGGTGCTGCACCCAGGTTGGGGAAGAACACGGGACCAAATTGATGCGTAAAACAAAGTGCTATGCCCGTAGCCTACAGATGAATGAACTGTTTTGTCACGTACTTCTCTTTTTAAAGATGAAGTGGACGATATTGTGCCAATGAATTGATGAATTGCCAAATCCGTCAGGTAGTTAAATGTCTGCGTAGGTTACAGTTCATGGTTGTTACTGATGTGGATTGTTATTCTGACTGTCTTTGACCTGAAGGTCATTAGGCTATCCCTAGACATTTGAAATATCTTTACGACTAGAAGAGCCTCCAGGCTTCTGTCATAACGGTCCATTTTGAATGAAGAAAAAAAATGAATTACAGGGGCAGTTTGGTAAAACTAATCTTGTCCAAAAAACGGACGTGCTGGAGTAATAATTACATAACCGACATTCTATAGTAATACTAGTCCCTTGCGAATAGGGCTATAGAGGTAGATTGCCAAAATAGTCACTGTGTTTGCCTGTATATCCGGGTAAATACAGAGCAAGTGGGATTAGCAGCGTAGCTGTGCGACTTTACTGTGCATTTCGTTGTGTATCATTTCACTGTATGGGTGGTGTGTCCCTTTCCCCCTTTATATCCGCTTTCTTCAAACCTCCTCTTATTCTGTTCTGTAATTCAGTTCATTCCACCTATACAGACTCTCTGTCTGTTGCAGATTGCACCCCTGCTTCACCCCATTGTTTTACATATAGTTTTACACCCATGACATCAGTAGTGCTTGCCGGTGCCTGTATATATGACTGCGTGCATTTCTGCCAATGGGGATGTGTTTGTGTCTGTCTGTCTGTGCGCTATCTGCCTTTCCGTCGGCCTGTGCTGTGTGTATGTGTGTTCCTGTTTCCAGCCTGGCCCTCTCTCTTCCTTTCTCTCCCTCTCTCTCTCTCCCTCTTCCCTCTGCAATAACAGTGCTGACCTAGTTTCTGCCTGTTCAGGGCTGCCTGTGGAATTTTACAGAGGCCTTTCTGCCTTGCTGCTTGAAAACACAAGCAGAAAAGCATGACTGTGGATTTTTCTTTTTGTCGCATCATTAAGGCCTCAACATCCATCTCCCCCAATCTGCAGACCCCACAGAACGGCCTGTGCTAAATAAGTAATTACAATAAAATTGCCTATTGCAGGCGAATCTGCGAGCTGGCGTGTATGAATAGATAGCAGGCGAGTGGATCTGCCGCAATCGCTGCTAGAATTAGAATGGAAATGGGAAGCGCCCCGTCGATCTTTGCTCGTCCTCTCTCGAGCTTAACTGCGACAGAACCGGATGCAGCGGGCGGAAAAACACCCCTCCTCCACTATCCTCCCCTACCCTGCCTCCCTGCCTCTCTCCCTGGCTTCCACTTTCCTTCCCTCCTTCTCTCTCTCCCTCTGCCTTCACAAATAATGGTTAGAGTCATGGCTGGCAGATTCTGACCACTACCAGGAATGGGCCAGCAGGCTGTGATGAGAACCACCCCCCTTTTCCCCCACCATGTCTGTTAAACGGGACCTATTTGTTTTAAGTCCACAGGGCTATGGGATGCAAGTCAACACTCTATTCCAGGGGAATCTTGATTAAATCTTGATTAAATCTGAACGCCTTCCAATTAGGCGACGTGAATGTTGTGACACAGCCAAGATGGATCCCTGGAATTTCTTTCCAGTTTCTGCGTGCTGAAATCTAAACCAGCACTGCCACATATTCCTTCTTCTTCTCTCCTTCCCTGCTCTCGCCATTCCTTTTTGGATTTTAACATCAGTTGACGTTTGTTGCGCTCTTAAGCAACTTTAAACATTTCCTAGGCATCATTTCCTTAGCATCATTTCCTTAGCATCATTTCCTTAGCACCATGAAATAATATTTTTTGGATAGGAATGGGTATTTTCTTTCTGGTATAATACATTCAAATGTAGTGCTTATCCACAGTGACTTACAAAACACGCATGCAGGGATCCATTCTAGCTGTAACACTCATCTCTTCTTGTCGTTTCTCAGGTTTTGGGGGCCGGTCATGGTGTCCTGGCTGGAGGTGTTGGACCCCCTCCACGCAGGCCCCTTCTTGCTACGCCTGAACGAGCAGCGCCTGCCCGCCGGGCCCACCCTCTTTTGTGACGTCAACCTCATCGCCACCAGCAACGCCAAGTTGGCCGCCTGCTGCCAGTACTTCCGCCAGCTGCTGCTGTCGACGTCTTCCCCACCGCCTACGACTCCTGTATTAGCCAACCGCCACCCGCCATCTACCCCCTCTTCCGGGCTCATCCAGGGGGCTGGGCTGGACCTGCCTAACCTCCAGTCCAGTGTGCTGTCCAACCTGCTCAACTTCATCTACTCCTCCCGTGTTGCCCGCCAGGGCTCCAAGGGTAACAGGCGTCTGTCGGAGGCGGGCCTCAGACTTAGGGTGCCCATCTTGACCAATCTGGTGGAGGAAGAAGAGGAGGCGGAACCAGGGCAGATGAAGGGTAAAAGCAGGCAGTGCCGAGGAGGGGAGGCCATGATGGAGGGGCTGATGAATGATGAGGCAGACGGCCCCGAGAACGCTAAGATCACCCTCAGCTTCCCCCTCAGCGCCGCCCTGCCCGCCGCCCTCACTGTTCACAACCACCGCCCCTCCTCAGCCACATCCTACCCCCGCCGCCGACACCCCTCCTCGGCCTCCAAGGTGTCCAACGAGGGGTCAGCGTGGAAACTAGATGCCACCACCACAGACAAACGGCGGCCCTTTAACCCGCCCCAGCGGGACAGCTCCCCGTCCTCTTCCTCCGCCTCCTCTTCCCCTTCCTCCTCTTCCTCTCCTATGGATCTTACCGCACTGGTCAAAAAGGACATCAAATCCCCCCCACCTCTTTTCAAAGCCGGTCTGGACTCCCAGTTCCACAGGTTCCCCCCCAGGTCCTCCAATGGGCCTATAGGTGGTTACCCAGGGGAGGGTCACAGACTGACCAATGGCACGGCCTCACCCTCAAAGACTGCACAGATCCTGTTCAACCTGAGCACCGTGGCCTATCGGGGCCAGGGGGGCCGGGGCACAGACAGAAAGGAGAAAACAGGGAAAAAAGGAGGGAGGGCGGGCAGCCCCCAAGTTGGAACAAACCAACGCCCGCCCAACCTCCACCTTTCTCCTCCTCTTCCTCACCCCTCTGAGTCTTTCACTCTTCCTCCTCACTCCTCCTCCACCCCCCCAGATGGCCCCAAGCCGGAGCTGATATGTGGGGTGTGCCACCGCCTCTTCAGCTCCGCCTTGTCTCTCACGGCCCACATGCGGCTGCACCGTGGTGGTCGGGCCCTCAGCTGCCAGTACTGTGGCAAAGCCTTCATCCACAACAAGAGACTGCAGTCCCACGAGGCCTCCTGCACGCACGCTCTGAACCCGGCCCTCCCATCTAGCATCCCCCTTCTCCCCATCCTGGCCAAAGAGGAGCCCCTGGAGGAAGGGGAGGTTAGGGTGGAGGGAGGACAGATTGTGGGGGCAAGTGAAGAGGATATGAAGCCTGGCAAAGGGAAAAAAGGGCGAGGTCTCCTGGTTCGGCATGAAGGTGACGTGTCAGAGCTGGTGGGGGACGAGGACCACTTCGTCAAGGTGGTGGACGGCCACGTCATCTACTTCTGCTCGGTGTGCGAGCGCTCCTACATGACCCTGTCCAGCCTCAAGCGTCACTCCAACGTGCACTCGTGGCGCCGCAAGTACCCCTGCCACTTCTGCGACAAGGTGTTCGCCCTGGCCGAGTATCGCACCAAGCACGAGGTGTGGCACACGGGCGAGCGACGCTACCAGTGCATCTTCTGCTGGGAGGCCTTCGCAACGTACTACAACCTGAAGACCCACCAGAAGGCTTTCCACGGCATCAGCCCGGGCCTCATCTCCAGCGAAAAGACAGTCAACGGCGGTTACAAGCAGAAGGTCAACGCCCTCAAGTTCTACCGCCTGCTCCCCATGCGCTCCCAGAAGAGACCCTACAAGACCTACAGTGACTCCCTGGCCAACAGCCTGCTGCTGCCCCCGTCTGACCCCTCTGCCGTCCCCTTGCCTCAGCCCCTGGACTGCAGCCTGCCCGGCTCCCTGGACCTTCACAGCCTCATCAGTTGCTCTCTACCTAAGGGTGTGAAGCCTGACCCTGACGAGTTCCCTGCCGGCTTCCCCCTCTCAGTGGGTCTAGAGCAGGGAGAGATCCGGCCCCCCTCCCTAACAGGTATGGCCTTAGGGAGAGTAGCTGACAGAGAGGCAGAGTCAGAGCAGGTAGATAGCTGTGGCAGCAGCTCCAAGGCATCCGTTCGTAACAAAGTCAAAACTCCAAAGGTCAGCGGTAGCCCAGAGTTGGGTTTGTCCTCTGTCATCACATACGGCCACTCCAAGCCCTCCGTCATAGTGCATGGCACAGCGGCGCCATCCGTCATTGTCCATAGCAACCAGGTCACCTCTGGGGCCGGGAAAAGCCCCCTGAGCAGCCCCTCCCCTGAAGCTAGCAACAGCCAGACACTCCCCAAGGTCAGTGCAAAGCCTGTTAAAATTCACAGGGAAAGTACGGAGAGCCATAGGAAGAGAGCTAAATTAGTGGACAGTTCAGATGCCACAGAGGAGGGGGACAGGAGATCAGAAACAGGTAGGTCCCATCATAAGTCCCGCAAGGGGCACAGCAAGAGTGACAGCTCCTCAGCCAAACAGTCGTCCACAGGGTCAGAGGGCAAAGGGGCCGGGCCACTGTGCCAGATCACTGTGCGGATAGGTGAGGAGGCCATGGTCAAACGCAGCATCTCCGAGACGGACCTCAAGAGGGACAGGAGCCCCCCTCCTTCCAGAGCCAAAAGGACGGACTCCTCCCCACATGACTCCAAGGAACCTCGCCACTCCCACCACCACCACCACAAACACCGCTCCCATCGCAACTCTAGCGTCGAAGCTGAGGGGGAGAGAGGAGGAGATGGGGAGAGAGAGAATGGAGAGGGGGACAGCCGGAAGAAAAGCCCCAAAGCCACGGGCAAGGTCAGAGAGTACTACTTCCGCCAGGAGGTGCGCAAGCAGGGGGAGAGTGAGGACGATGAGGACAACCTCTGGAGGCCCTACTACTCATACAAGCCCAAGAGGAAGGCCCCTCATGCCCACAAAACAAAGAACTGGCAACGCAAATTCCACTACAAACGCTCCCTCCGGCTAATGAGGAGGGCAGAGAGACTCATGGACCATGTGAATAAGGATGACCAAGAGGAGGAGGATGGAAAGATGGATGAGGTGGAGCAGGAAGTGGGGGAGGTGAAAGATCACATGGAGCAGGAGGAGGGAGAGGCACCTGAATCGTTCAGTACTTCCTCTATACCTTCAAAAGAGAAGGACAAAAAGGGGGAGGAAGAAATCGGGGAAGCCCACCTTAAGCCCGCTGATCCCCCCCTGGTCTCTCCCCAGCCCCCATTGTCTACCTCAGTCCCCCCTATGGACACAAAATGCCGGCCCTGGTCCGATGGGAGTGCGTCGGAGTGCGATACGTGCGGCCGCTGGTTCTCCAGTTCCAGGAAGCGGGATAAACACGAGCTTAGCCACCTGCTGGAGTTTGTGTGCCTCCTCTGTAGGGCCCCCTTCCCTTCCAGGGACCAACTAGAGGACCACCAGAGAGCCCAGCACCCCAAAGCTCCCAACCCCTCGTCTGTGCCATCCCGAACGGGGTGTCAATCACGAGATGAGGGCATGGAGACAGAGACTGAGTTAACAGAGGTAGACAGGGCGAGAGAGAGGGTTATACTAGGGAAGGGAAGTCCAAGTCGCCTAAGCAGGAGGTCGTTGGCGAGACACACCTGTCCGCAGTGCCATAAGGTGTGCAAGACATCCTCAGCGTTAAACCGCCACGTGAGGCGCCACGAGTTAAGCAGCTCCCCAGAGAGAGAAAAGGAGGAGACGCAGACAGAGTCAAAAACAGCAGCAGCAGCAGAGACAACTGTTAGCACTGTTAGCAAAGACGTAGATACCACGAGTGACCATGTTCCCGTTTTTCACTCTGTCCCAGTTATCAGCTACCCTATCCCAGAGACACAGCATAGTAGCGAGGCCATAGAGCCGCTGCAGTGCGCGAGCCAGCCTAGCGAGGTGAAAGCAGAGCACCAAACTCCAACACTGTGCAGCGGCCCTGAACTCAAAGAACTTAATGAACTCACAACTCCCATTCCTGACAGAGAGCCCAGTCCTCAGATTATTCAGTCCCCTCCAGAGATCCCCACAGCCGACCGGCCGACACCATCTCCCTCCCTCTGCTGCTCCTCGGCCCTCCAGGGTGTGCTGGTCATGAGCAGCGGCGCTGAATGTCTGGACTACCGGACCCCCAGGAAGAGGAGTCTGGAGGGGCAGAACCACAGGAGGACCAGCCCTGCACCTGTCACTTCTCCAAATATGCCCCCGACCTTGCAGATGAGAATCAGCCATACTGCTGCTCCTCTGTCCGTTGCCATGACAACAGTTCCCCTCCAAGGGGTCTGTGGTGTGAAGCAGGAGGGGGATATTGTGGGAAAAGGACTGAGGGAGGGATGTGGGATGGGCCTCCTCCATCATGCTGGTTTTAAGAACTCACCAGTGGCCCAAGATCTCAGGGTCCCACCCATGTCCAGGAGCCCCAGTCCCAACCAAGCACAAGACCTGACCATGTCCTCGATTCTAGCCAGGGAGAGGGAGGTGGAGAGGGAAAGGCAGAGAGAATGGGAGAGGGAGATGAAGAGAGAGCTGGAAAGGGAACAGGATATGGAGAGAGAGTTGGAAAGGGGGAGGCAGAGGGAAAGGGATATGGACAGAGAGCTAGAAAGGAGGAAGCAGAGGGAGAGGGATATGGACAGAGAGCTGGGAAGGAGGAAGCAGAGGGAGAGGGAGATGGACAGAGAGCTGGGAAGGGAGAGGGAGAGAGAAATGGAGATGGAGAGGGCTCAGCAGTCAAGGGGAGCATCATTACAGGAGCAGCCCAGAGACATGGAGGGGACCCTCCTGGTACCCAAAGAGGAGCCGATTAGTCCCGCACCGTCCCCGATACACACACCCATTCAAACTACTATTAACAGCCCACCCTTGCAGAGGCGGCCCTCCAAGTCTCCCCGCCGCTTCCCCACTGCCATGGACCTGCTGATGCAGGCCAACCGCCAGGTTGCCCAGTCCCTGCGTGGCACACAGGGTCTCGAGAGGTTTCAGTTGCCCCCTGGGTCGGTTAGTGGCAGCGACCGCCCTTCTGCCCATGCCCTGCTGCTCCCCCGGGCCCCCCCACCGTCCGAGGAAGAGCCCCTGGACCACTCCCCAGCGCCATCGAGAGACCCTCACAGAGGGGAGGTCACTGCCAGGGGATACCCCATGCAGGACTACCCTCTGCCCCTCATCGTCCAGGGTGGCTACCGCTCTGGCAAGAAGCAGGAGGACAACCTGCTCATGTCCTACCCGACGGGGCCCCTCGCCTTCGGGCCGCTGGGGAAGATGGTGCCTACCGGGGATCTTGCCAAACTGCCGTTCTACCCCGACCCCTACCACCTGCTTTACGGGCCGCAGCTGCTGGCCTACCCCTACAACCTGGCCACCCTGCCCATGGCTCTGAATATGATGGCCCCCGGGGGGGAGAAGGTGGAGCCGTTGCCCTTCCTCCCTGCCCTCTTCAACTACGCTGCTGCAGCTGGTCCCTACGCTGGCATGGCGCCACACCACCTAGTGGGTAACCCCAGCCTCTACAACAGCAGCGGCGGCAGCAGCAAGAAACAGCGGGACAACAGCAACGGAAAGTTGTAGAAGGTGTATAAAGAAACGACATCTGAGGAATATTTCAAAGTGGACGACCAGTCCCTGTAGTGGAGAAGGAAGGGTGCCATCGGCTCCTTTGTAGTGAGTACACTTGCACAGTCCCCTGCCTCTCTTTTGTAAAGTAGCGATCAGAGCCAAAGCGTTGAATCAGGAGGAGGGATGATGGGAAGTGGGGGAGTGAAGTAAGAGGGAGGAGAGAAAAAAGACAGATCCATCATTAGAGACGGATATCCCCCTCTCCTTTCCTCTGGCTCTCCCATTCACCTCTGGTTTCTGTTCTCACGTCTTTCAGTAGTAATAGTTCTAGAGCTTGATTAATTGTCCTCTCAAACTTGTTATGACAATATCTATAATATAAGAATAACAACAGCTAACAGGGTGTGTTTTGCGAATCATTTGTTTCGGTCCGCTTCCCATTCTGTTGACCGCATAATAAATACAGGGGAGGCTTTGTTTTAGGGACAGAAGGGATCAGCCAAAAAGGACATAATTCGACACAGTGGGAGTCGGAGCATTAAATTACACTGTGTGAGTGTGTGATATGTGTGATTGCTTTAGTAAACTTGTGCTCCAAGTGTCTGTGAGAGCTTTATATGAGCAGGTAACATGCACAGTATGTAGGAATTCTGTTTGTGCATGCTGAGGTGGGCTTCTGTTTGTTTGGCGTGGATGTGTGTGTGGATGTGTGTGTGGATGTGTGTGTGGATGTGTGTGTGGCTGTATGGCTGCCATCTGAGTGCTGATCGCTCCATGGGGTTCTGAGGTGTTAGCAACATTCTAACACTGGATGGACTAGGCATTATAGGTCAGTGCATAGAAGCATTAGAAGGAATTCCTCTATTTCCAGTTCACAAAGCAGCAACTCTAGCGAACCTTTTGCCTGGAGTAGAATCTGTATTTGCGTCAATTACCAACCTTGTGAGCTTATGTTGCCTCCAGTAACCATAGTGGTCAGGTGACTTTCAGTCCAGGTCACTAACCTAAGACCATAGTGGCCAGATGACTTTCAGTCCGGGTCACTAACCTAAGACCATAGTGGCCAGATGACTTTCAGTCTGGGTCACTAACCTAAGACCATAGTGGCCAGATGACTTTCAGTCCGGGTCACTAACCTAAGACCATAGTGGCCAGATGACTTTCAGTCCGGGTCACTAACCTAAGACCATAGTGGCCAGATGACTTTCAGTCCGGGTCACTAACCTAAGACCATAGTGGCCAGATGACTTTCAGTCCGGATCACTAACCTAAGACCATAGTGGCCAGATGACTTTCAGTCCAGGTCTGCTTCGAGGTTCATGTTAGTTTTTACCTTGTGCATAACAGCTGGAAAACATTCCTAGAAACAGGGGGGGGGGAGACTTGACACTTGTAGCTGTTATGTACATGTACTGTAGCTGGCCACTGGGTGACAATCATAGGCTAGTGTAGACCATACACTTCCAGTTCTCCTTGTACTCATCTCATTTCTTCCAAGGATTGAAAATAATAAAACAAGAATCAGTCAACCTTTTTATTCTTGTGGCCTTTTTCCTCCCCCTGATGCCCCCTGGTGTCCACCAAAGAGCCACTCCATTTGCCAGGCCGTGTTGAAGAGAGGGGGAGTGTACAAGGAAATACATAGATGGAATCAGGGCAGGGCAATTCCTGTGATCCTAAGAGAGAGATTAAAAGAGAAACACAGAGGCCAGGGCGCACCTAGGTCAGTCCCCTCAACGGAGCTTCCTACATCTTGATGTAGAATCAAAAAGACCCCTCCCCCTCTACTGAAAGGAGATAGAAAAGGACAAGGCGAATGGAGTCGGAAGACGCAGTAAGATCACGCCACACTGAGGTCTGCTTGTCTCAGACAGCTTTTTGTGTTCCAATAGCTCCTCTCCTCCCTCCTTCTGCGCTCTGGGATAGAGAAGCGAGAGGTGACGTAATCGTCTCCCACAGAGCTGGTGTTGAAGGGCCGGGCTTAGCAGCATCCACTGTGCCGCTCTGAGTTTCCCAGAATCCTGTGGGACTTTTTCCTGTTCTGAGTCTTTCTCTGTGTGATTTATGTGTTACACTACATTTTTCGATTTGTTTAACTTTTTCTACCCCCTTTTGCTAGCTAGACAAAAGTGGATTCAGCAAAAGGGGGTTTGAGTACACTTATAAATATGAATGTAATTTTAGTCAAGAGGTTATTGAAGTACAAAATGCATTAAAGGTAGATGGATTTCAGTTTTTCTGACTTGAAAAATAACATGTGTAAAGAGCCGTTATGAAGTCTGGTATGCATATATACTGTACAGTCCTAGGAACGTCAAGAAACGTGGGTTCTGTATCCACTAAAGCATGAGCAACACTCGCTTCCTAACAGTTTATATCCTCCTAGGTATCCAAAATCACTCACTTTCTCTTCTCCATAACTTTGTTTCTTTTTCCTTCCACATCCTGTCCTTTTCCCCCATTATCTCAGCTCTCAATCTCGGTTTTGTCTCGGTTGTATTTGTTCCGGAGTATAGCCCCTTCAAAAAGAGCAGCTGCCACGTTTATTTCTCAGAATCAGTATGGGAGCTGTCCAATTATCCCCCTTCCTCCCCAAACAAACACACACTTTACACCACCTCTTTGAAGTGTGTAATGGGTATGTGTGTATGATGCCACCGCTGTGCTGTTAGTTTCGGGCAGGAGGACGAAAACACAGCGTGACCAACCGCAGGGGCTTGCGGCCTCCACTTGGGTGTGGTTACAAGCCTTTTGTGCGTCTCGTGTGTGTGTGTGTGTGTGTGTGTGTGTGTGTGTGTGTGTGTGTGTGTGGCTGTGAAAAAGGAAAACCAAAACAAAGCTGCTTCTATGCAGCATATCCCTCGGGGTATAGGGACCTCCTGTATTTTTTGTTGTTGCCTTTTTCAGTGGTTTTATTCCAGAGCCCCCCCCTCCCTACCCAGCTGTAAAGACTCTCTCCATACTATACCTATCTGAGGCCATTTCACTATATGGACATATTTGTGTTTTGTAAAAAGCATTTCTTATGCCATAGTTTTGCCATCATGGCAATCAATCATTGACCAAACGTCTGCAAATAGACATAAAGAGTGAATTCTGGTGATGATATACACATTTACGGTATGTTTAGTAAGTTCAAATGAATTGTGCCTCCGCTTTGATATATTTAAACGTAGCTGTATTGAAATGGTGAGGATCTTCCAGATTTCAGACAAGGTGCCTTTTTATGGCATAAGAAATGTAAATGGTATATGGCTGAATTGATCAAAATGGCAAATAACTTGAAGAAAAACCATGTGGTTTAGTGTGCTATGAAGCTGGTCATAGTTCTAGGGGCGTGGCTAAACAGTTTGGTATTGTGTATGTTTAGGTAAATACTGTGCCATAGTTTTTAGAGTCCACAAATACGTTATCGTTTTCTTTCTTCTTCAAATATATAAAATGTTTTAATGTTGCCTGATAACGTTGTCTCTGGATCTGATACAAAGGCTTGTAGCCACAGCTTTCCCAAAGTCCCTTGTTTGTTTACTTCCATGTTTCTTTAACTCTTTCCTCTTGTTCTCCTCTCTCCTCTTCGCTACAATCAAACAAATAAAGTATTAACCTGATGACCCAACAGAAAGAAAGTCTCATGTCTGATTTGAACATCTGCACTGAGATAAAACCGATATGCCCTATTATTTTAATCGTTGTATAATGGGTTCCTCAACATTCTTTGTTCTCCACAAGGTGAAGTGGTGGTTGGTACTGTGTTTGTTGAAGCAAATTCAAAGTACATAACAATAACAATAGCTTAACAATAGCTGGTGTTGTACTACACCACCAAGTAACACAGTTAGCTGTTACTGTTGTTGTGCTACACCACCAAGTAATACAGTTAGCTGTTACTGTTGTTGTACTACACCACCAAGCAATACAGTTAGCTGTTACTGTTGTTGTACTACACCACCAAGCAATACAGTTAGCTGTTACTGTTGTTGTACTACACCACCAAGCAATACAGTTAGCTGTTACTGTTGTTGTACTACACCACCAAGCAATACAGTTAGCTGTTACTGTTGTTGTACTACACCACCAAGCAATACAGTTAGCTGTTACTGTTGTTGTACTACACCACCAAGCAATACAGTTAGCTGTTACTGTTGTTGTACTACACCACCAAGCAATACAGTTAGCTGTTACTGTTGTTGTACTACACCACCAAGTAATACAGTTTGCTGTTACACTTGTGGGGGGGGGGGGGATACTAAATCAACTTATGCATGGCTTTTCACCCTTAAACCTAATCATAATTATACATAGTTTTTCACTAAAGGCAGATATTGGGTTAAATCCGGGAAAGGATAGGGTTATTAGGAGTACGTTAGTGAAAGGATAGGGTTATTAGGAGTACGTTAGTGAAAGGATAGGGTTATTAGGAGGTAGTTAGTGAACGGATAGGGTTATTAGGAGTACGTTAGTGAAAGGATAGGGTTATTAGGAGTACGTTAGTGAAAGGATAGGGTTATTAGGAGGTAGTTAGTGAAAGGATAGGGTTATTAGGAGGTAGTTAGTGAAAGGATAGGGTTATTAGGAGGTAGTTAGTGAACGGATAGGGTTATTAGGAGTACGTTAGTGAAAGGATAGGGTTATTAGGAGTACGTTAGTGAAAGGATAGGGTTATTAGGAGGTAGTTAGTGAAAGGATAGGGTTATTAGGAGGTAGTTAGTGAACGGATAGGGTTATTAGGAGTACGTTAGTGAAAGGATAGGGTTATTAGGAGTACGTTAGTGAAAGGATAGGGTTATTAGGAGGTAGTTAGTGAAAGGATAGGGTTATTAGGAGGTAGTTAGTGAAAGGATAGGGTTATTAGGAGGTAGTTAGTGAAAGGATAGGGTTATTAGGAGGTAGTTAGTGAAAGGATAGGGTTATTAGGAGTACGTTAGTGAAAGGATAGGGTTATTAGGAGTACGTTAGTGAACGGATAGGGTTATTAGGAGTACGTTAGTGAAAGGATAGGGTTATTAGGAGGTAGTTAGTGAAAGGATAGGGTTATTAGGAGGTAGTTAGTGAAAGGATAGGGTTATTAGGAGGTAGTTAGTGAAAGGATAGGGTTATTAGGAGGTAGTTAGTGAAAGGATAGGGTTATTAGGAGGTAGTTAGTGAAAGGATGGGGTTATTAGGAGGTAGTTAGTGAAAGGATAGGGTTATTAGGAGGTAGTTAGTGAAAGGTTTTGTTTGAGGTCGGAAGTGATTTTCAAGACCAATGTCTATTTCCGAGAACATGTAACTTTTTGAAACCCCTCTTAAGAGGGACACACAGTGGCACAAGAAGGTACTGCCAGATTCTATCCCTGTAACGTAAAACCATTGAACTCTTCTCCAGTTAACTCTGTGGAATCCAGGTTGTCTGGTTATTAAAGGAGCTTTCCAGTAATACGCTGACGGGCAAAATGTTAATCATGGCATTTGACTTGCACTGCATGAGTAGAACAGTGCTGATCTGGAAGTGGTCTCATCCACCAATCACTAAAGCAATTTACAGATTTATTTTTAGGTGCACTAAAGAAGTAATCTCATATTTCACAAAAACTTGGGGATGTCAGAGCAAGATGTCGGGACACTGTGACGTAAAACCAATCAGACCAAATATTTTGACTCCTTTGTCTGGTGATAGCTTTCCCATTGCAGGGTATGAGAGTGGAGTACTCTTGTCAGCATCACCGTACCCTTCCTGGAAGCGGAGTGTGTCCTCAGATGACCATACAGGAATGCTGCCAACACGGCAATGTAAAGACACCTCAACACACTTAGCCACTGCTCTCTCAGCCAGCAGTCAAGGTCTCAGTGGAACTGGTAAACAACCATCAGTCTGTTTGACCATCGCTAGAGAGGTAGTGGTGGATCACATCGGTCAGTTGCGATCTCATTATCAGTTGATAAAAATCCTGCCAGGATCTCTTGTTCTGTAAGAGAATATTCCGTATTGAAAAGTTGGTCTCGGATGGCCTATGAGCTCATCAATATGTTGTCCTGCATTCTGTTGGTTTTCTCTGTCACTGACACTTCCTCTTTCCCCCTCTTCTCTTTTTATTAGTCTCTTGCTTTATTTTCACTGGTTTTCTGTGTTTCCCCTTGCACTTTCCCTCTCTCTCACCCACAAACAGTTACATTTGACATTTGAGCAATTTAGCAGATGTTGTTATTCAGAGTGACTTAAAGTTAGACATAAACAAGCAACAAATACTCCTGGGAATCAATAGCCGCTGCAGATATACACTACATTACCAAAAGTATGTGAACCACCTCCTTGTCGAACATCTCATTCCAAACTCCTGGGCATGAATATGGAGTTGGTCCCCCCTTTGCTGCTAAAACAGCCTCCACTCTTCTGGGAAGGTTTTCCACTAGATGTTGGAACATTGCTGCGGGGACTTTCTTCCATTCAGCCACAAGAGCATTAGTGAGGTCGGGCACTGATGTTGGGCAATTACGCCTGGCTCGCAATCGGGGGTCCAATTCATCCCTAAGGTGTTCACTGGGGTTGAGGTCATGGCTCTGTGCAGGCCAGTCAAGTTCTTCCACACCAATCTCGACAAACCATTTCTGTGTGGACCTTGCTTTTTGCATGAGGGCATTGTCATGCTGAAACAGGAAAGGGCCTTCCCGAAACTGTTGCCACAAAGTTGGAAGCACAGAATCGTCTAGAATGTAATTGTATGCTGTAGCATTAAGATTTCCCTTCACTGGAACTGTCGGACTGCCAGATGGTGAAGCGTGATTAATCACTCCAGAGAACACGTTTCCACTGCTCCAGAGTCCCAATGGCGTTGAGCTTTCCGCCACTCCAGCCGATGCTTGGTGATCTTGTGTGCGGCTGCTTGGCCATGGGAGGCTTGTGTGCGGCTGCTCGGCCATTGAAACCCATTTCATGAAGCTCTCAGTTAACAGTTCCTGTGCTGAAGTTGCTTCCAGAGGCAGTTTGGAACTTGGTAGTTAGTGTTGCAACCGAGGACAGACGATCTTTATGCGCTACACTCTTCAGCACTCAGCAGTCCCGTTCTGTGAGTTTGTGTGGCCTACCACACAAACTAGACGTTTCCACTTCACAATAACAGCGGTTACAGTTGACTGGGGCAGCTCTAGCAGGACATACATTTGAAGAACTGACTTGTTGGAAAGGTGGCATCCTATGACGGTGCCAAGTTGAAAGTCACTGAGCTCGTCAGCAAGACCATTCTACTGCCAATGTTTGTCTATGGAGATTGAATGGCTGTGTGCTCGATTTTATACACCTGTCAGCAATGGGTGTGGCTGGAATAGCCGAATCCACATACTTTTGTATATATAGTGTATTTGCCCTATGGTCTCTTTGAAGCACAGGCGGTTGGAGGCATCTTAATTGGGGAGGGTGGGCTAGTGGTAATGGCTGGAGCAAAATGGTGGAATGGTATCAAATTCATTAAACACATGGTTTCCATGTGTTTGATTCCATTCCATTTGCTCCATTCCAGCCATTATTATGAGCCGTCCTCCCCTCAGCAGCCTCCACTGCTTTGAAGGTAGAATTCTGGCGGGCTCACGTAGCTCTGGCTCACTCCAAGTCAGGCGTCAGAGTGTCACGGTAGATCACTAGCCCCACCACTACTACCTCAGGGTTAGTTCAGAGTGAGTGGAATGGATCAACTACTGTGTGGTTCTGGATACTGGTAGGGTGGCTCGTTGAAGATGATGTCAGGTGGACTGCTGCTGGGTTTATGTCTCACTTTGCTGGGATTGGAAGCTGAGGGACAAGGGAAGGAATGCGGAAAGGTACGTAACAATTCTCTTACAACTGAAAATGTACAGGTTTCAAATGAGGGCCAAGGTGTTTTTCTCATGACATTCCTCTTCTAGGTTCATTATCATTGGATTTGGGAAAATATACAATATTGGTTGTAGTATTGCCTTTACTGTAATCTCTTGTGGGCAGACTATGTAAACGAAACATCTGACCAAATGACGCATGATTTTATTTCTGGGCTAACTGAGATTACCTTTACTGTAATACAGAGAAATTGAATGGCGCAGTGAAAGAGACTTTGCTTAGTAGTCTGTGGGCGGAAAGAGCGTGTCAGGTCACCCTAACTCTACTCCAATGGTTTGAGCTCACCCACATTTAGCTGTATCACTCTATAAATGTATAATTATGACTGGTACATAAGAGAATGCCATATGTTCAATTGATTTTGCCATACATTTGGCATAATGTTAAATATATGCGCACAAGTATAAGAGTGTGGGTGTTCTGTGTATATTGAGACTTGGGAGTGTGCCACTGGGAAAAAACTGGTTGAATCACCGTTGTTTCTATGTCATTTAAAGCATTTTTTTTTTATCAATGTGATGACCTCAACATGGAAAACTGATTGGATTTGGAAAAAGTCATCACCATAAGGGCATGTGTAAATCGTAAACTAAAAGTACAGCTATCATGCTTGTAAACCAATCATAGTGTTCCAAAACCATATGAATAGATTGCTCTTTATAAATAATGTTTCGTTGTTACATTTAACTGCCGAAAATGCCGTTCTTTTCTTAGTAGGTAACATCAGAGGTCAGCCTGTGAGAGAAGTCGGAACTCAGGGAAGATAGACGAGTTTCCCCACTATTAATGCAGCATTCATAACCAAGTGGGAAGGTGGTATTTTAACACATACAACTGGGAAAAATCCACTTGAATGCCCCTCCAACTCCTAATTACTAGTGGGAAACTCGACTATCATCCCCCAGCACCGACTTCTCCCACATGCTGACCTCTGACATCACCTACTAAGGCAGGGTTCAAAGTCATTCCACGGAGAGCCTAGTGTCTGCAGGTTTTTGGTTTTTCATTTCAATTAAGACCTAGACAACCAGGTGAGGGGAGTTCTTTACTAATTAGTGACCTTAATTCATCAATCAAGTACAAGGGAGGAGTGAAAACCCGCAGACACTCGGCCCTCTGTGGAATGAATTTGACACATGTACTAAGAAAATTCCCTCCATAACAGCATTTTCGGCAGTTAAATGTAACAACAAACCATTATTTATAAAGAACAATCTATTCATATGGTTTTGGAACACTATGATTGGTTTACAAGCATGATAGCTGTGCTTTTGGTTTATGGTTGACCCAGCTTGTAGGCTATTAGCCAATCAGCGTTTCTCAACAAGTTCAAAGCATGTGAATGCATTCAACTAGTATTTAAGACTTCACAAACGTGCACATGATTCTTTCACTGCAATAATACCTGACATTAACATTATTCCAGGTGGTCACTCTTATCTTCTGTCTTCGGTTCTCCCTGTCGCACACAACAAGCTTTGATTCCCCGTCACAACGGGATTGATGGCAGGTTTAAGATGACATCATCAACCCTGTTACGGTCAACCCTGTTACGGTCAACTCGGCTATACTTTATTTGGCAATTAATAATAGGCACTTACCATAGTATTTTTTTCATTTAACCTTGAGATGGGCAAAACATTTTTTAAATTAAAGTTCAACATGCATATTTGTGACAGAATGTTAAAATGAGGTGAAATAAAACATTTATTTTTCACGAAGTTACACTACCAAACAAGGTACTAATTTGGTGGAATGACCCTTTAACATGATTTCAAGGGGTCACTCTGTCTTCTGTCTTGATTTAGTTTTCTTGCAGCACTTGCGGAAGCAGAAAATGCATGTTTTAATGGATACAACTATGACAAGTGCCACTATGGTGAGCAGAGCAGCTGCCACATCTAGACAGTGGTACTGGTACCAGCTCAAGTTATGGGCCTCCACCCTCAAGTGCTTAGCCCCTTTGTTACGCATCACAAATTCGATCCAGAACACAGCTGTATCCAAGGGTTTCATTGGTTGGTCGTGGTGGATTCTTGACAGCCTCATCATGCTTGCTTTATACCTGGTGAAAGGGGAATAGAGACAGTTATTTCACTGCACATTTTCAACAGTTACCCAAAAGGTTGGCGTGAGGAAACCAGTTAGTGAGGAAACCAGTTGTGTATTTGTGACTTACGATGGATCATTGATCACACTGTTGAGGCCATCCACAAGGTCTTTGGATGTCATCTTGTTGAAGTCCACCATTACAGCAGCTCCCTTGTTTTTCATGTGCATGATATTGTCTGGCTGGTCAGCGAACAGGGGGATGCCCACCATTGGGACTCCATGGTAAATGGATTCATATAGTCCATTAGTCCCACCGTGGGTGACGAAGGCTTTGGTCTTTGGATGACCTTTTTGATACAGCACAACGAGAGGAAGCAGGGTTGTTGAACACTGTTGTACCTAAGGAATGTTTATATGTTTGTGACTGTTATCAAGAAAGACATATCACCAAGTAAATCATTTTGTGGAATCCATTCATAAACTCTTGTGTTGGGGGCAAGAGTCTCTGGTTTCTCTCCACTGTATCTCCACAGCACCTATGGTGAGAAAACAGGAATATGAATGAGAATCTGCAATGAAATGGTACTTATAACCAGAAGCTAGGGTTTTTTGAAGGGGCCCTGATGGCCAAATGCAATATCTCTGACAGAATTCTATGTAAAGTAAAACTGTAAGCTAGTTTGTTTGAATCGTACAAATGAATCAAATATCGGGATCAAGGAGACGATGACACCTCTACTTATAACAATGTTACAAAGCTATTTAAAAAAATCAACAGACTAACCTTCTGTGGTATTTGTCCCAATGCAGTGGCTATGGTGTTTCCCCTCTCTTTAGTGAGGTTCTTGATCATGGATCCCAGGGAAAACACCACGATTCCATCATCTCCTGAACTCTGCACAAACTCCTCCATGGCCTGAAATTCAACACAATCTACTTCATTATGATTCAATGATATCAGCCCAATAGACTGACTTGTTTCAGTATCTTGTAAGACAGTTGATACGTTTGTGTTTAAAAGCCTTACTTTTGAAAGTGGTTTTGCAGGTTTGCAGTGAAGGCCTCCCACAAATTTAAAGTTGGGAAGGAAAGGTCGAGGATACTCAAAGTCCCAGTTGGTCCGTATCAACCAGATATCTGCCTTCCCCATGATCTCGCATAAAGTCGTAGGTCTGCCTGATAAATGTCGAGATGCATTATGAATGAGACGCAGTACTGCTGAATGAGTGGTCCACAAAACCTATACAAGCTAATCAGTAATTTTATTGTGACAACTTTTACAGCAGATTCTCGCTCTCCGAATGTAACAGTTATTGTACTAAAAAAGCCATTGTGCATAATAATCATTCATTAACAAACATGTTGCAGATTTGCACACAGAACAGCTTCAGTATAGTGTAGACCTAGCCCTATATATAACATCAATGGGGAAAGCACTGCTTCAATCAGAGCTCTGTCAAAGGAGTGCCTAACTTGATTTTGCTTATCCACTTAATCAAAGATATACACAAATAAACCAAGTCATGATATTACATTCTTCTTGTAGATATTCCGAATCTTTATAAAAACCAAACCTGAGATTGAGCTTGTGGTGCAAGGACCCTTCCAACTTTTTGACAAATTCCGATCAACTTACCCTTGATCCCACTGTAGTACTTATCCATGTTCTGTAGGCAGTGTATAGAGAAAAAGCTAGAATGTATCATATACGTAACAAAATTGTGAACCCGCTCCAAAAAACTCATTTGGTCTGTGTACGTCAAAGGGGGGGCGGGAACAAAAGAGGGGGGCGCTGGTATCTGCCCGCAGTGCCTCTCCATAGCCATGCCAAATGTAAACCTCAACGAGACTATGAGAGGCACGTCAAGAGCATCTGCCATTAAGTCACCGCATGGCATCATTGGATCAGAAAGGACTGCGTCAAACTCCCACTGTCTCAGTGTGTCCATAAGTTCTTTGTTGTGGAAAATGGCATCACACATGCTGAGTTGTAGAGCTGTCATACTTCCCAACACCTCCCGGATCTTCAGGCCCACCTGCCACATTGAGGCGTTCTGAGCCTCGTATATCCAGAAGTTTAGGAAGTCCTCCTGGAGAGACTCCAAATCATGTCTCTCAAAAGGAACATTATACACCTTGAAGCTGAAACCCTCTGGTTTGGTATAGTTGACTGTAGGTGAGGCAGAGCAAACCAGCACTGTGACACTATGGTTTCGCACCACTAGTTCCTCCAGGATCACACGCATGTTGAGCCAGTGACTGTACTCCCCAGGAAAGACCAGCACATTACCACTGTGTGTGCCCTGACACCCACAGAGAATGAGGAGGGCCATGGACAGCAACAACCTCCCAGACACCATTGTAGCAGAGTAGATAGAGACAGAGAGGACCTCTATGCGTTCAACACCCTCATACAGGTTTTGACTAGAATTGTGTAAGATCAACCTGACTATAAAAGAGTTATGTGTTCTCCTCTGCAGTCTCAAAGTCTATAGGTTATGTCAGAGATAACCATGGTGCACATTTGCACACTGCACAATTGTGTAAAATCTGCCACTGACAATTTACCTTGGACTTCAGAACCTGAACCCTCTTTCTTCAATGAGGCAAAAGTGCATGTCTAAAACGACCTATACTCGTTCACCTTTCGGTTTTTGTAACTTTTTCCAGAGCAGTATAAAAGAACAGGGTTTCAAGTTTACAATGGGGTATTAGAATCGAAGTTTGTTGGATCTTTATTTGCTTACTTCTGACTGCAAGAGCTGTCTGCCCAAAGTAGTTTTAGGAAGGCACCTGTGTGACCAGTTTCTATCCGGTAGATGGCAGTGTTCCTTTCTCTATGGTGACAATGCTTTTAGTCTTCCCTGTGGCTCAGTTGGTAGAGCATGGTGTTTGCAACGCCAGCATGGTGTGTGCAATGCCAGGGTTGTGGGTTCAATTCCCACGGGGGGCCAATACAAAAAAAGATAATCATTATAAAAAAAATATGAAATGTATGCATTCACTACTGTAAGTCGCTCTGGATAAGAGCGTCTGCTAAATTACTCAAATGTAAATGTTGATTTCTTTCCTTGACAGGCATGCTAAGGAAAGAAGCTAGCAGCAGAATGTTCAAAGGACTTAGCACGTTCATACATTCACATACGTGTCATTGTATAAAAAGACAATTATGGCGAATTGTGACTATTTAAAAACTCAGCTAATGTCTGTCTTGAACCCGCTTTTGAAAATTGTGGTCCTGGAATGACTGAGAATTGTAGAGGATGGCGCATTTGAACTTCGGCTAGAGGTGTCCAAGATTAAACTTGAGAACGAACAGTGGTGTAAAGTACTTAAGTAAAAATACTTTAAAGTACTACTTAAGTAGTTTTTTGTGGTATCTGTACTTTACTATTTTTTTTCACATTTTCTTCACTACATCCCTAAGAAAAATAGTGTACTTTTGCGAATAGTTTCCAATAGAAAGGAATTTTCATTTGGAAGGATTTGTAGAGGCGCTTGGGAAGATGCCTTTTGAAAACCTGAGGCCAGAGATCAAAATCAAGAGCATCATTATGGCGAGAAGCGGTTCGGACAGAGCTGGGGTTGCCCAGCATTCAAATCCTGGAATCTGGAAGATGAGTTAGATGAGTCAAAATGGCAATGCAATGTGGGTGTAGAGTAATTGTTTTTATTTGAAATGCTACCACAGTGATGATTCATGTCGCAACCATAGATGTGTGGTACTGGGATACCAACGTAGTGTTCGTAGAGGACTGTCAGATTTATTAAAATATTCTCTTCTTTCTGTTCATTTTCTATTGAATAATGTTATATGACTCATGAATTAAATACATCTTAACAGATGCAATAAGTTTATTGACATGTTTTAAATGTGTTTTTTTTTGCATTTCTACTGGTATTCTAAATATACTGTAGTTGATTAATATTGAGATTACAGCCTATGAAGTTAATATA
Source organism: Salmo salar (assembly GCF_965601325.2). Lineage (NCBI taxonomy): Eukaryota > Metazoa > Chordata > Actinopteri > Salmoniformes > Salmonidae > Salmo > Salmo salar. The sequence goes on along the minus strand of NC_138297.1, from coordinate 17,327,440 downwards.
ATATTGTTTGACCAGTGACAGCATAGTTGCTTGCTTTTAGTTGTGCAAGTACATTTTAAATACATTTTAAAATCTCAAATTCAAATCATGAAATTCTAAATTAATTTTGGTACTTGCACCACACCATACTTATTGCATGACCAACTCGTCAATAGCTCCTCCCCAAATAGGAAGTCATGCACAAGCTTTGTTTACAATTTGCCAGGCAAAGGTAAAAGACAACGTGGATACGTGTAGGTTTTGATGACAATTCTTCATATTATTGTTTTCTAAAAAAAGTTTAAGATTTATTAGCAAATGACAATGGAGAATGCTGGCCACTTTCAAAGTCAGCTAACCTCTCTCATGAACGCGGTAGTGACTGCAGCGGTCGTGGAAATAGTCCGACTTGTAGAGGACAGTGCCGTGGTCCTTCGCCAACAGTTGTCCAAGAGTAAACTGGAGAACGAAGCATTAAAAGTCGAAAACGAATCGAATAAAAAGAAGCTGCAAATTTTGGAAGGAAGGTCGATGGCGGCAACGCAGCGTTCTGTCGCTCGTTGTCATGAAGCTGATGGCAGGAAATGTAACTCATGTGTGGATGGTTGGAAACTAAGTGGATTGCATTGGCTTTGTTACACGATTTATTTTGGGGCAAATAATCAAACATGCATTTTATGGTTTCTTCTGTTTATGGTAATTGTATAGATGAATTTGTCCACACAAAAGATGATGGAAATGGAGAGAAGACAGGTGCAGGGCTGCAATCTCAGGAGCCGGCTGGCCAATCCCAGGTTTGTATACGGGCATTTCCATGTAAAAGGCCCATGAGTACTAATTATGTGTAGTTCATAGGAGCACATCACATTTGGTGTCAAATGAAAGCTAAGAGGCTATATGTATTTTTTATTTTTTATTAAGTCATATGTTTTTTATATATATATTTGTAATAATGACAGTTACAACAATACTGAATGAACACTTATTTTAACTTAATATAATACATCAATAATATCAATTTAGTCTCAAATAAATAATGAAACATGTTCAATTTGGTTTAAATAATGTAAAAACAAAGTGTTGGAGAAGAATGTAAAAGTGCAATATGTGCCATGTAAAAAAACTCATGTTTAAGTTCCTTGCTCAGAACATATGAAAGCTGGTGGTTCCTTTTAACATGAGTCTTCATTATTCCCAGGTAAGAAGTTTTAGGTTATAGTTATTATAGGACTATTTCTCTCTATACCATTTGTATTTCATATACCTTTGACTATTGGATTTTCTAATAGGTACTGTAGTATTGCCAGCATAATCTCGGGAGTTAATAACTTGAAGTCATAAACAGCGCAATGCTTGAAGTACAGCGAAGAGCTGCTGGCAAATGCAGGAAAGTGCTGTGTGAATGAATGCTTACGAGCCTGCTGCTGCCTACCACGGCTCAGTCAGACTGCTTGATCAAATATCAAATCATAGACTTAATTATAATATAATAACACAGAAATACGAGCCTTAGGTCATTAATATAGTCAAATCCGGAAACGATCATTTCGAAAACAAAACGTTTATTCTTTCAGTGAAGTACGGAACCGGCATCGCTAAGTCTAAATATTGCTGTTACATTGCACAACCTTCAATGTTATGTCATAATTATGTACAATTCTGGCAAATTAATTTCGGTCTTTGTTAGGAAGAAATGGTCTTCACACAGTTCGCAACGAGCCAGGCGGCCCAAACTGCTGCATATACCCTGACTCTGCTTGCACTGAACGCAAGAGAAGTGACACAATTTCCCTAGTTAAAATAAATTAATGTTAGCAGGCAATATTAACTAAATATGCAGGTTTAAAAATATATACTTGTGTATTGATTTTAAAGAAAGGCATTGATGTTTATGGTTAGGTACACATTGGTGCAACGACAGTGCTTTTTTCACGAATGCGCTTGTTAAATCACCCGTTTGGCGAAGTAGGTTGTGATTCAATGATAAATTAACAGGCACCGCATCGACTATATGCAACGCAGGACAAGCTAGATAAACTAGTAATACCATCAACCATGTGTAGTTAAGATTGATTGTTTTTTATAAGATAAGTTTAATGCTAGCTAGCACCTTAACTTGGCTCCTTGCTGCACTCGCATAACAGGTAGTCAGCCTGCCACGCAGTCTCCTCGTGGAGTGCAATGTAATCGGCCATAATCGGTGTCCAAAAATACCGATTGCTATGAAAACTTGAAATCGGCCCTAATTAATCGGCCATTCCGATTAATCGGTCGACCTCTAACTACTACTACTACTACTACTACTACTACTACTAGTAATAATAATACAAAGAGAATCGCAAAGATGCTGTAAAAACAAACAAAACCAATGTAGAGATCTGGCAGGTATTGGGCAATCGTCTTCCACAGCTTCAGATGATAAGGTGCTGTTCAGCTGGGCAGTAGTTTAAGTGGAAAAAGTGGAGTCGATGTTTTCTTAAACTACATCTAGCAGAAAAAGTCTTACAAGGTATTTGAAATGCATCAAAACACAATGTTACCACTACCAACTAATATCAACATTTAAATGTAGTTTTGCAGAAATCATTAGCCTGTAAGTTTAATAAATATATTGTTATACTTTTACCAAAACACCACATATCTATAAGTAGGAAGATTATGAAAGTTTACAGAAGTAACAATTAAAGGTAGAGCTTCCAATTAGTTGTAGTGTTTTTACTGATCATTTGGTTTATGATTTATTAAGTGGTTAAAACGTGTCAATCTGTTTCCAAATCAGTAACAGAATGACCAAAAAATGATTAGCAAAATGACTGCAACTGAATTGGCTACAATAGGAAATCATAGTAGACACAAACCACAGTTCTGTCTCCTGTTACTGTCCTCTCTTCCACTGACATACTGTTATGTTCAGCTCATAGTGTCTCCTGTTACTGTCCTTCTTTCCACTGTCATACTGTTATGTTCAGCTCATAGTGTCTCCTGTTACTGTCCTCTCTTCCACTGACATACTGTTATGTTCAGCTCATAGTGTCTCCTGTTACTGTCCTCCCTTCCACTGACATACTGTTATGTTCAGCTCATAGTGTCTCCTGTTACTGTCCTCTCTTCCACTGACATACTGTTATGTTCAGCTCATAGTGTCTCCTGTTACTGTCCTCTCTTCCACTGTCATACTGTTATGTTCAGCTCATAGTGTGTCCTGTTACTGTCCTCTCTTCCACTGACATACTGTTATGTTCAGCTCATAGTGTCTCCTGTTACTGTCCTCTCTTCCACTGACATACTGTTATGTTCAGCTCATAGTGTCTCCTGTTACTGTCCTCCTTTCCACTGTCATACTGTTATGTTCAGCTCATAGTGTCTCCTGTTACTGTCCTCCTTTCCACTGACATACTGTTATGTTCAGCTCATAGTGTCTCCTGTTACTGTCCTCTCTTCCACTGACATACTGTTATGTTCAGCTCATAGTGTCTCCTGTTACTGTCCTCTCTTCCACTGACATACTGTTATGTTCAGCTCATAGTGTCTCCTGCTACTGTCCTCCTTTCCACAGACATACTGTTATGTTCAGCTCATAGTGTGTCCTGTTACTGTCCTCTCTTCCACTGACATACTGTTATGTTCAGCTCATAGTGTCTCCTGCTACTGTCCTCTCTTCCACTGACATACTGTTATGTTCAGCTCATAGTGTCTCCTGTTACTGTCCTCTCTTCCACTGACATACTGTTATGTTCAGCTCATAGTGTCTCCTGCTACTGTCCTCTCTTCCACTGACATACTGTTATGTTCAGCTCATAGTGTCTCCTGTTACTGTCCTCTCTTCCACTGACATACTGTTATGTTCAGCTCATAGTGTCTCCTGCTACTGTCCTCTCTTCCACTGACATACTGTTATGTTCAGCTCATAGTGTCTCCTGCTACTGTCCTCTCTTCCACTGTCATACTGTTATGTTCAGCTCATAGTGTCTCCTGTTACTGTCCTCCTTTCCACTGACATACTGTTATGTTCAGCTCATAGTGTCTCCTGTTACTGTCCTTCTTTCCACTGACATACTGTTATGTTCAGCTCATAGTGTCTCCTGTTACTGTCCTCCCTTCCACTGACATACTGTTATGTTCAGCTCATAGTGTCTCCTGTTACTGTCCTCCTTTCCACTGACATACTGTTATGTTCAGCTCATAGTGTCTCCTGTTACTGTCCTCTCTTCCACTGACATACTGTTATGTTCAGCTCATAGTGTCTCCTGTTACTGTCCTCTCTTCCACTGACATACTGTTATGTTCAGCTCATAGTGTCTCCTGTTACTGTCCTCTCTTCCACTGACATACTGTTATGTCCAGCTCATAGTGTCTCCTGCTACTGTCCTCTCTTCCACTGTCATACTGTTATGTTCAGCTCATAGTGTCTCCTGTTACTGTCCTCTCTTCCACTGTCATACTGTTATGTTCAGCTCATAGTGTCTCCTGTTACTGTCCTCTCTTCCACTGACATACTGTTATGTTCAGCTCATAGTGTCTCCTGTTACTGTCCTCCCTTCTACTGCCATACTGTTATGTTCAGCTCATAGTGTCTCCTGTTACTGTCCTCCTTTCCACTGACATACTGTTATGTTCAGCTCATAGTGTCTCCTGTTACTGTCCTCTCTTCCACTGTCATACTGTTATGTTCAGCTCATAGTGTCTCCTGTTACTGTCCTCTCTTCCACTGACATACTGTTATGTTCAGCTCATAGTGTCTCCTGTTACTGTCCTCTCTTCCACTGACATACTGTTATGTTCAGCTCATAGTGTCTCCTGTTACTGTCCTCTCTTCCACTGACATACTGTTATGTTCAGCTCATAGTGTCTCCTGTTACTGTCCTCTCTTCCACTGTCATACTGTTATGTTCAGCTCATAGTGTCTCCTGTTACTGTCCTCCTTTCCACTGACATACTGTTATGTTCAGCTCATAGTGTCTCCTGTTACTGTCCTCCTTTCCACTGACATACTGTTATGTTCAGCTCATAGTGTGTCCTGTTACTGTCCTCTCTTCCACTGACATACTGTTATGTTCAGCTCATAGTGTCTCCTGTTACTGTCCTCTCTTCCACTGACATACTGTTATGTTCAGCTCATAGTGTCTCCTGTTACTGTCCTCTCTTCCACTGACATACTGTTATGTTCAGCTCATAGTGTCTCCTGTTACTGTCCTCTCTTCCACTGACATACTGTTATGTTCAGCTCATAGTGTCTCCTGTTACTGTCCTCCTTTCCACTGACATACTGTTATGTTCAGCTCATAGTGTCTCCTGTTACTGTCCTCTCTTCCACTGTCATACTGTTATGTTCAGCTCATAGTGTCTCCTGTTACTGTCCTCTCTTCCACTGACATACTGTTATGTTCAGCTCATAGTGTCTCCTGTTACTGTCCTCTCTTCCACTGACATACTGTTATGTTCAGCTCATAGTGTCTCCTGTTACTGTCCTCCTTTCCACTGACATACTGTTATGTTCAGCTCATAGTGTCTCCTGTTACTGTCCTCTCTTCCACTGACATACTGTTATGTTCAGCTCATAGTGTCTCCTGTTACTGTCCTCCTTTCCACTGACATACTGTTATGTTCAGCTCATAGTGTCTCCTGTTACTGTCCTCTCTTCTACTGCCATACTGTTATGTTCAGCTCATAGTGTCTCCTGTTACTGTCCTCTCTTCCACTGACATACTGTTATGTTCAGCTCATAGTGTCTCCTGTTACTGTCCTCTCTTCCACTGACATACTGTTATGTTCAGCTCATAGTGTCTCCTGTTACTGTCCTCTCTTCCACTGACATACTGTTATGTTCAGCTCATAGTGTCTCCTGTTACTGTCCTCTCTTCCACTGACATACTGTTATGTTCAGCTCATAGTGTCTCCTGTTACTGTCCTCCTTTCCACTGACATACTGTTATGTTCAGCTCATAGTGTCTCCTGTTACTGTCCTCTCTTCCACTGTCATACTGTTATGTTCAGCTCATAGTGTCTCCTGTTACTGTCCTCTCTTCCACTGACATACTGTTATGTTCAGCTCATAGTGTCTCCTGTTACTGTCCTCTCTTCCACTGACATACTGTTATGTTCAGCTCATAGTGTCTCCTGTTACTGTCCTCCTTTCCACTGACATACTGTTATGTTCAGCTCATAGTGTCTCCTGTTACTGTCCTCTCTTCCACTGACATACTGTTATGTTCAGCTCATAGTGTCTCCTGTTACTGTCCTCCTTTCCACTGACATACTGTTATGTTCAGCTCATAGTGTCTCCTGTTACTGTCCTCTCTTCTACTGCCATACTGTTATGTTCAGCTCATAGTGTCTCCTGTTACTGTCCTCTCTTCCACTGACATACTGTTATGTTCAGCTCATAGTGTCTCCTGTTACTGTCCTCCCTTCTACTGCCATACTGTTATGTTCAGCTCATAGTGTCTCCTGTTACTGTCCTCTCTTCCACTGACATACTGTTATGTTCAGCTCATAGTGTCTCCTGTTACTGTCCTCTCTTCCACTGTCATACTGTTATGTTCAGCTCATAGTGTCTCCTGCTACTGTCCTCCCTTCCACTGACATACTGTTATGTTCAGCTCATAGTGTCTCCTGTTACTGTCCTCCTTTCCACTGTCATACTGTTATGTTCAGCTCATAGTGTCTCCTGTTACTGTCCTCCCTTTCCACTGTCATACTGTTATGTTCAGCTCATAGTGTCTCCTGTTACTGTCCTCTCTTCCACTGTCATACTGTTATGTTCAGCTCATAGTGTCTCCTGTTACTGTCCTCCTTTCCACTGACATACTGTTATGTTCAGCTGATAGTGTCTCCTGTTACTGTCCTCTCTTCCACTGACATACTGTTATGTTCAGCTCATAGTGTCTCCTGTTACTGTCCTCTCTTCCACTGACATACTGTTATGTTCAGCTCATAGTGTCTCCTGTTACTGTCCTCCCTTCCACTGACATACTGTTATGTTCAGCTCATAGTGTCTCCTGTTACTGTCCTCCTTTCCACTGACATACTGTTATGTTCAGCTCATAGTGTCTCCTGTTACTGTCCTCCTTTCCACTGACATACTGTTATGTTCAGCTCATAGTGTCTCCTGTTACTGTCCTCCTTTCCACTGACATACTGTTATGTTCAGCTCATAGTGTCTCCTGTTACTGTCCTCTCTTCCACTGACATACTGTTATGTTCAGCTCATAGTGTCTCCTGTTACTGTCCTCTCTTCCACTGACATACTGTTATGTTCAGCTCATAGTGTCTCCTGTTACTGTCCTCTCTTCCACTGACATACTGTTATGTTCAGCTCATAGTGTCTCCTGTTACTGTCCTCCTTTCCACTGACATACTGTTATGTTCAGCTCATAGTGTCTCCTGTTACTGTCCTCTCTTCCACTGACATACTGTTATGTTCAGCTCATAGTGTCTCCTGTTACTGTCCTCCTTTCCACTGTCATACTGTTATGTTCAGCTCATAGGGTCTCCTGCTACTGTCCTCCCTTCTACTGCCATACTGTTATGTTCAGCTGATAGTGTCTCCTGTTACTGTCCTCCTTTCCACTAACATACTGTTATGTTCAGCTCATAGTGTCTCCTGCTACTGTCCTCCTTTCCACAGACATACTGTTATGTTCAGCTCATAGTGTCTCCTGTTACTGTCCTCCCTTCCACTGACATACTGTTATGTTCAGCTCATAGTGTCTCCTGTTACTGTCCTCTCTTCCACTGGCATACTGTTATGTTCAGCTCATAGTGTCTCCTGTTACTGTCCTCTCTTCCACTGACATACTGTTATGTTCAGCTCATAGGGTCTCCTGTTACTGTCCTCCTTTCCACTGACATACTGTTATGTTCAGTTCATAGTGTCTCCTGTTACTGTCCTCTCTTCCACTGACATACTGTTATGTTCAGCTCATAGTGTCTCCTGTTACTGTCCTCCCTTTCCACTGTCATACTGTTATGTTCAGCTCATAGTGTCTCCTGTTACTGTCCTCCCTTCTACTGTCATACTGTTATGTTCAGCTCATAGTGTCTCCTGCTACTGTCCTCTCTTCCACTGTCATACTGTTATGTTCAGCTCATAGTGTCTCCTGTTACTGTCCTCTCTTCCACTGACATACTGTTATGTTCAGCTCATAGTGTCTCCTGTTACTGTCCTCCTTTCCACTGACATACTGTTATGTTCAGCTCATAGTGTCTCCTGCTACTGTCCTCCCTTCCACTGACATACTGTTATGTTCAGCTCATAGTGTCTCCTGTTACTGTCCTCTCTTCCACTGACATACTGTTATGTCCAGCTCATAGTGTCTCCTGCTACTGTCCTCCCTTCCACTGACATACTGTTATGTTCAGCTCATAGTGTCTCCTGTTACTGTCCTCTCTTCCACTGACATACTGTTATGTTCAGCTCATAGTGTCTCCTGCTACTGTCCTCCCTTCCACTGGCCTACTGTTATGTTCAGCTCATAGTGTCTCCTGCTACTGTCCTCCCTTCCACTGGCCTACTGTTATGTTCAGCTCATAGTGTCTCCTGTTACTGTCCTCCTTTCCACTGTCATATTGTTATGTTCAGCTCATAGTGTCTCCTGTTACTGTCCTCTCTTCCACTGACATACTGTTATGTTCAGCTCATAGTGTCTCCTGTTACTGTCCTCTCTTCCACTGTCATACTGTTATGTTCAGCTCATAGTGTCTCCTGTTACTGTCCTCTCTTCCACTGACATACTGTTATGTTCAGCTCATAGTGTCTCCTGCTACTGTCCTCTCTTCCACTGACATACTGTTATGTTCAGCTCATAGTGTCTCCTGTTACTGTCCTCCTTTCCACTGACATACTGTTATGTTCAGCTCATAGTGTCTCCTGTTACTGTCCTCTCTTCCACTGTCATACTGTTATGTTCAGCTCATAGTGTCTCCTGTTACTGTCCTCTCTTCCACTGACATACTGTTATGTTCAGCTCATAGTGTCTCCTGTTACTGTCCTCCTTTCCACTGACATACTGTTATGTTCAGCTCATAGTGTCTCCTGTTACTGTCCTCTCTTCCACTGGCATACTGTTATGTTCAGCTCATAGTGTCTCCTGTTACTGTCCTCTCTTCCACTGACATACTGTTATGTTCAGCTCATAGTGTCTCCTGTTACTGTCCTCCTTTCTACTGACATACTGTTATGTTCAGCTCATAGTGTCTCCTGTTACTGTCCTCCTTTCCACTGACATACTGTTATGTTCAGCTCATAGTGTGTCCTGTTACTGTCCTCTCTTCCACCGGCCTACTGTTATGTTCAGCTCATAGTGTCTCCTGTTACTGTCCTCTCTTCCACTGACATACTGTTATGTTCAGCTCATAGTGTCTCCTGCTACTGTCCTCTCTTCCACTGTCATACTGTTATGTTCAGCTCATAGTGTCTCCTGCTACTGTCCTCTCTTCCACCGGCCTACTGTTATGTTCAGCTCACAGGGTCTCCTGCTACTGTCCTCTCTTCCACTGGTGTAACTGTTATGTTCAGCTCGTAACTTTATTTATTTTCCTGTCCAGTGGGGTTCAAAGCAAGAGTGTGAAAACAGTCTGGACAACCCCCTCACTCTCCCTGTCTCTCTTCTGTCTCTCTCCAATTAATGTCACTTCTCTTGGCTCTTACTGACGCCTACCCACGAGTCCCCTCTCTTTCCATTTACTGTAACCAGCCACCTCACCCACTGAGCACCAGGTTTCCATGGACGTTGAAAAGTAGTTGAAATTTGGTCAATCCACCTCTGAACCAATCATAGACATCTGTTTCACAAGTTTGGACAACAGTATGGTAGAGTACAGTAGGGAAAAGTAGAGTATAGCTCAGTACAGTCGGAGAACTCCTGTAAAATATTGTACATATTTAGTTGATTTAAGTGTTATTTTTTAAATTGTATTATGTTTTTCTGTGTTTGATAACTCATTGAATTTCTAGCGAATATGTCTAGTTGCCTTGACCAATGGAATGGCAGGTTGATTTGTTTTCTTTGCTTAGCTACCTGACTACTGTTTGCATTACAAAGATGCATTCAGCACCGCTTCTAGTTTCACCCAGCTAAAGAGAGTGGACTGCAGTGTGGAGATGGCGGAGGGCTCCCTTGTAGTGAGGGTGGCTTTATACACTGGACTGACGTGTGGTAAGCTTTTAGTGCCGTATCGGCAGCAGAAGAAGCGTCACCCAAGTGGATGTTACACATGGCTAGTGGAGGAGTCGTCCTGTGGCTACCGAGGGCTGGGGACTGAGAACAACGTCAGGACCGGCTAGCCAACTCCACCATCATCCAACCTGTCCCTCCCTAGTACCATCTAACTCGGCTGCCAGACGAATAGAGGCCTTCACCAAGAGCAGGCTTCCTCTGAAGCTGTCAAGTATTCACTGTCATATTTTTTCTTAATTTTCTTTTTACTGCAGTTTTGTGTTCTCTTACCGATTTGTACTGTGATGTCCAAACTTGTGAAACATAGACGTCCATGATTGGTACAGATTTGGTCCGGCCCGGACAAACCAAATGTGGTAGCCAGTGTGTAGAATAATACTCAAACGGATATTATATTTTTGTACCATGAAGAGAATGACATTCATAATTATGCATTTCTGTATCGTACAAATCAGAGACCCATGATGTCATTCTGTCACCATAATTGTGTTATAGGGTGTTAATCCACTTAATTTACTGTAGTTCAATAACCAAAATAGATTTTTTTTTCAAAGTGAAGGTATCATGTCATTGCTGACACCCCATTCTTTCTGCAGACATCATTCTGTCTTAATTCAAAGTAGATATTGAAGAGTTTTTGGAAAAATTAGTAACATAAAAAAAAAAGTGATTTTACCGTCATGTTACCAAACTTTACATCTGCACTGCTCTTCGCGTAAATTCGTTTTTGTAAAATTTTCAGTGGAAATTGTTAAAAGTTGTTACCATGGAGAAGGATGGAATGAAAGTACTTCGCATCAAGAAGGAAATAAATGATGACACAGAACATAACACACCATCTCCAGTGACAGGTGAGTGTGACAGTTTCACCTATCACAGTTCTATGTTTGAGAATAGTGCATAACTTTTTGCCCAGACTGTACATATTAAGCTTTTTGACGTGAATTTCATACGTTGTATTTACTGTAATGGCACCTGTGTCTGTTTCAGATGAGCAGCTGTGTCCCAAAGTGGACATGGTGTTTGATAAGGAGTGGAGCCAAAGCCTGTGGCGAGACGACAAAATAGACAGTAAAGACAGAACAGAGGAAGAAACTCCAGGATCATCAATGACCCAGCATCAGGTCAGTCCACTTTCCATCAGAGTTTAAAAAAAATCGTAGTTAAGGCCTATGTGATACAAACACACATGCTGTTGAGATGGTTGGTTGTGAGATATACAGATCTATTGAGCCATGTTTTGGTCAAAAAACTAATCAGAGACATGACAAAAGATGGGAAAGGGAAGTAAAATACAACAGTCAAATAATCAAACCCAAACAATGGAAAAGTTCTTCAAGAAGTGAACCTGTCGCAGTCATCCAAGTGTCTTCAAAGGTCTAGCAGCATCTGGAAATGAACAACAAACTCAATCCCCTAAAAAGACAGCAAAGACCGATACATAAAAAAATGAATGTACAGAAGTGGCGTGTTGTATCGACATAGGCCTCTGACTACCAGGCAGGCTACCAAGTCCCTCTACGGGTTTACTTACATACGGTTGGTCGTCTTCTTACAGAACGGAGGTCTACTTCAGTGCAGTAAGCTGAATCCCTCCACTCCCATCCTCGAAGTCTTCTGTGATCCTGAACGAGACACGTATCCCGACTACCGACTGAAGAGGGAATCTCTGAATTATCTGTTCTCCTTGGCCCTGACTGGTCAAGACAGACAGACGGCAACATTCAAGATCCTCGTCTTTATTTACTGGTTGGCCCACGGGACCTCCTATAAAACTGTCTCGGAGACTTTCGGAATCCCTCTGTCCAATGCTACCAGCATCGTCCGCGACGTTGCGGACAAACTGGTCAAGCTCTCGCTGAAGATTGTGAACAAGCCCTCTTCAGGCGAGCTGGCTCTCACGGTACAAGGGTTCGGCAGACTGGCCCGTCACCCGGTGTTTGAGAAGGCTGTGGGGGCCATAGGTGGGTGCCACGTCAGGGTCAAGATCCCCGGTGTACCGCAACCCCAACAGCGTCCAGGTGACCAGCCCCTCCCTGAGAAGGCCCTCCCCACCATCAACTTCCAAGGGGTCTGCGACCACACGGGCAGCTTCATCGACGTCTTCGCGGGGCTGCCTGGGTCTATGACCGACGTGAGGATCCTGAGGCACAGTCCCCTTTACAAATGTGCTCTCTACCCTCCACCCGGATGCTTCCTCCTGGGCAGTGGCAGGTACCCTTGCCTACAGACGCCTGTGTGCCTCATCACACCCTATTCAAAGTCTGACCAGAACCCGCTGCACGTCCAGTTCAACCAGCACCACGCCATGGCTCTCTCCTCCATCGAGAGGACCTTCGGCATCATGAAGAAGCGCTGGCACACGATCTTCCTGCAGCCTCTTGAGCTCCACCCGAGCTTCATCCCCAAAGTGCTAGCAGTGTGCACCGTGCTGCATAACATCTGCCTCAGGTCGGGAGACTTGCTGGAGCCAGTGGAGGTTGAGGACGGAAGCAAGGTGACAGAGGCTCTGAAGGAGTGGCTAGCGTCCAATGAGACCAGCGGGGAGGCGTTGAGGGACAGTTTGGCTAAACAGATCTCTACAATGAAATGCATGGCCGCTGTGAAAGATGAGCGAGGTACATCTGCACCAGCAAACACGACGGCAGTGCAAAAAGAACACGCTTACAACATAGTGGTGATGGAACATTGATTGGGTGATCAAAATTGATGGGTCGAATAAGTCATCAGTCACCGATTACACCACTGGCTAGCTGTGATACTTCATGAGCCCATAAATGGTGGTGGAACTGTTACTACTGACATTTTTGACTTTTTCACTAAAACAATTAAGCAAAGTCACCTCATATGCCAGTGTTTCTATACAATGTCAAAAATCATCAAATATGATTTCCTTTATAGTGTACACAGTATAGTGAAACACGATTTGGATTATGTTTTTGTGAGTGGTGTAAATGAGTGGGCAGGTATTCGAACTTGTTGCTTTCTTTTTGATCAATTCAGTGCTTATTACAAGTGTGTTCTACTCAATGAGTTATACTGTATACTCTAGATGACTGATAGGGGGCGCTACCACCTTGCCTCCATCTTGGCACTCCCTTATTTAGCATAAAAATGAAGTGAAAAAATATGAACATTTTCCTTAAAGTACATTTATTTTTAGATTACTAATGTTACTGTCCCCACTACAACAACAAAAATACTTAAATACATGTAATTTTGTCCTTGAAACATTTAGTTAACTACTGTAGAATTCCTATGGAGGACTGCTCCTACTAGGGGTGTCATGTCCGACCGGTGGCTTCAAAGCCTCTCAACGGTCAATACATAGCATCAGTAATCCTTGGTTTATATACATCATTGTTTCTACGTGTTACGTTTTTTTTTCTGTTGAGTTGAAAATAAAGCAATATATCTACCTCCAAATCCTTTGTAATGTGAATGGATTTTTTCTTGTTGTGCCTTAGCCTTTCTGCCCTATAATAATATGGTTATTCAAATGTGTGTGTGTGTGACAAGTTTTCCCTGAATTTTCAATGCAGTAGTTTCGGCTTAGAAAAACTGAAAGGTTATGTTACTTCTCAAAAGGTACCACCAGGAGGCACTGAATGAATTAGTGTTATTACTGTATGGATACTCAAAGCATCCCCTATAAGCAGCGGGGTTTAAATCTGTCTTTCGGGAACCCGCAGTCCTTTCATGTATTTGAACTATTCCATAGCTAGCTCACCTGATTCAGCTTGTCACCTAAGCATCAAGCCCTTGAATAGGTGAGTTGGGTCAAGGCTACAACAATTGTGAAACATCTGGGTGGGGTCCCCAAGGAGAGGTTTGAAAACCACTACCCTATAGTCTGCAGGCTGTGGTGTGCAATCAAGTCTTTGATAAAAGCATTCTTCATTGTGCCACCTAAAGGGACATTTTTACCTTACAGAAAAATACGACATGGAAGGTTCATGGTGCCAGGCTAATTTCAACCATCAATGCACTCCGTGATAAAACAGACCAAAGCACTCTTGCATCCTCAAGGCATATATTATTTTGGCAACTGATTTCATTGTTTCATTGATTATCATTTATTATTTGGACTTTTCACAGAAGGAAAAGGAGAATTGTAAATTATGCGGATGATTGGATTAAAGAGGAGGATGATTGGATTAAAGAGGATGAGGACATCCTAGAGCAAACCCATGAAAGTGCAAGTGTTCGGCGAGTAACCATATTTAGTATTGTGAAGTGGATATGTTCAGTGCTCACTCAATAGCGCTCAATGAATAGTCAAAACCAAATGATTCAGTTATTTTACAATTGAAACATTGTGTTTAAAATCAACAAATCATTCTTCTCCATGTTTTTTGCAGATTGATTCTTCAGTCAATCCACTCAGTGATTTGAACAGAGACGCTTTCCACATTTTGCAGCCAAGAAAATGACATGGCTAAGATAACAGAGTTTGAGAGGCTGATTAGGGTCTGTTAAGGACAAACAACAGGATTGTTGGGGAATACCAATGCTAACAGTGGTGGGAAAAGTACCCAAATGTCATACTTGAGTAAAAGTAAAGATACACTTTACTTAAGTCATTTTCTATTAAGTTAAGTCACCCAATAAAATACAACTTGAGTAAAAGTAAAAGTATTAGGTTTTAAATATACTTGAAAATGCTAAAATGTACTTAAGTATCAAAAGTAGAAGTACAAGTATAAATCATTTCACATTCTTTATATTAAGCAAACCAGCATTTACATTTAAAAAATTTTTACAGATAGCCAGGGGCACACGCCAACACTCAGACATCATTTACAAATTAAGCATTTGTGTTTAGTGAGTCCGCCAGATCAAAGGCAGTAGAGATGACCAGGGATGTTCCCTTGATAAATGTGTGAATTTGACCATTTCTCTGTCCTGCAAAGCATTCGAAATGTAACGAGTATTTTGAATGTCAGGGAAAATGTGTAGAGTAAAAAGTCCATTATTTTCTTTAGGAATGTCTCAATTTACATCAACATAGCTCAGGCAGTAGGAAGCTCTCATCCATTTATATGCAGATGATAGTCTTATACTCAGCTGGCCTCTCCCCGGATTTTGTGTTAAATGCTCTCCAACAAGCTTTCCTAGTGTTCAACAAGCTTTCTCTGCCCTTTACCTTTGTTTTGGAGGTGTTCAGAACAAGGTTATGTGGTTTGGTAAGAAGAATGCCCCTCTCCTTACAGGTGTTATTACTACCTCTGAGGGTTTAGAGCTTGAAGTAGTCACCTCATACAAGTACTTGGGAGTATGGCTAGACGGTGCACTGTCCTTCTCTCAACACATATCAAAGCTGCAGGCTAAAGTTAAATCTAGACTTGGTTTCCTCTATG
The DNA here is from genome assembly GCF_965601325.2 of Salmo salar. Lineage (NCBI taxonomy): Eukaryota > Metazoa > Chordata > Actinopteri > Salmoniformes > Salmonidae > Salmo > Salmo salar. The sequence goes on along the minus strand of NC_138297.1, from coordinate 17,311,923 downwards.
GTAATCGCTCCTCTTTCACCCCAGCTGCCAAACTAACCCTGATTCAGATGACCATCCTAACCATGCTAGATTACGAAGACATAAGTTATAGATCGGCAGGTAAGGGTGCTCTCAAGCGGCTAGATGTTCTTTACCATTCGGCCATCAGATTTGCCACCAATGCTCCTTATAGGACACATCACATCACTGCACTCTATACTCCTCTGTAAACTGATCATCTCTGTATACCCGTCGCAAGACCCACTGGTTGATGCTTATTTATAAAACTCATAGACCTCACTCCCCCCTATCTGAGATATCTACTGCAGCCCTCATCCTCCACATACAACACACGTTCTGACAGTCACATTCTGTTAAAGGTCCCCAAAGCACACACATCCCTGGGTCGCTCCTCTTTTCAGTTCGCTGCAGCTAGCGACTGGAACGAGCTGCAACAAACACTCAAACTGGACAGTTTTATCTCAATGTCCTCATTCAAAGACTCAATCATGGACACCTTACTGACAGTTGTGGCTGCTTTGTGTGATGTATTGTTGTCTCTACCTTCTTGCCCTTTGTGCTGTTGTCTGTGCCCAATAATGTTTGTACCATGTTTTGTGCTGCTACCATGTTGTGTTGCTACCATGCTGTGTTGTCATGTGTTGCTACCTTGCTATGTTGTTGTTTTAGGTCTCTCTTTATGTAGTGTGGTGTCTCTTGTTGTGGTGTGTGTTTTGTCCTGTATTTATTTTTAATCCCAGGGCCCCGTCCCCCGCAGGTGGCCTTTTGCCTTTTGGTAGGATGTCATTGTAAATAAGAATTTGTAATTAACTGACTTGCCAAGTTATATGAAGGTGAAATAAAAAAGTAGAAGTTGTAAAAAAATATAAATAAAGTACAGATACCCCAAAAAACTATGTAAGTAGTACTTTAAAGTATTTTTCTTAAGTACACACCACTAAATGCCAAGAAGAAACAGAATCGTTGTATTAATCTGGATGGACAATGAACAAGAGCAAGAGTACAAGCAAGTCAGGACGGTTAACAGTGGAGGTACAAGACACTGTTGACAAAAAGGAGAACCGTTGAGGAAGTCAGAGTAATGGCACAGGAAATGTTTTTCCCAAATGGACTTTCAATTAAAAAAAGACAACTGAAGGACTATCATAGAGAAATCAGATGGGTATTCTCAAGTAAACAATTCAAGCACTGGAGGAACGATATGAGGAAACCAAAGTCTGAGGTTTTTTACTCTGTCTTTGTACAAAGGCACACATTAGAGATTTTAACTTTGTAGTACTTCAGTTTGGTGGTAGCCTTATTTATTAAGTGCCTAGTTCTTGTGTACACAATTACCATGTCTTTGATTCATTAGATTATATTCGGCTGTATAACGTGAGTGGAACTCTTCAGTCTACTGTGCTATATGTAGGCTAATCAAACTGCAGCCTACTTTGTTTTAATTTTTTTTACTGATCTCAGGAAAGTTTATCTGCGGCTGTTTTGGATATGTCATACATTTTCATATTCCCTTATTGTGTGTTTCGACTATGTATGGGGAGGTTGAAAGCACAACTGTTCATTCAATGCACTCCTACCATTCTCACCTTCTAAACTCAGCAAAAAAAGAAACGGCCCTTTTTCAGGACCCTGTCTTTCAAAGATAATTTGTAAAAATCCAAATAACTTCACAGATCTTCATTGTAAAGGGTTTAAACACTGTTTCCCATGCTTGTTCAATAAACCATTAATGAACATGCACCTGTGGAACAGTCGTTAAGACACTAACAGCTTACAGACGGTAGGCAATTAAGGTCACAGTTATGAAAACTTAGGACACTAAAGAGGCCTTTCTACTGATTCTGAAAAACACCAAAAGAAAGATGCCCAGGGTCCCTGCTCATCTGCGTGAACGTGCCTTAGGCATGCTGCAATGAGGCATGAGAACTGAAGTGGTTTCTTGAGTCAAAGGATGCCATCATCTCTACCCTGGCCATTGTCCATGCACCTGTTGATGCTCTGACCCAAGAGGAATGGGAGGAGGTGTGCAGAGTCCTGGAATCCTTTGAGCAGGTCACTGTGGAGATCAGTGGAGAGAGGTACAGTAAGCAGTTATTACTACATCATTATTTAATCCAGTATTATATATGTAGAGTTGAAGTTGGAAGTTTACATACACCTTAGCCAAATACATTTAAACTTAGTTTTTAACAATTACTGACATTTAATCCTAGTAAAAATGCCACGTCTTAGGTCAGTTAGGATCACCAGTTTATTTTAAGAATGTGAAATGTCAGAATAACAGTAGAGAGAGTGATTTATTTCAGCTGTTATTTCTTTCATCACATTCCCAGTGGGTCATAAGTAGTATTTGGTAGCATTGCCTTTTAAATTGTTTAACTTGGGTCAAACATTTTGCGTAGCCTTCCACAAGCTTCCCACAATAAGTTGGGTGAATTTTGGCCCATTCCTCCTGACAGAGCTGGTGTAACTGAGTCAGGTTTGTAGGCCTCCTTGCTCGCACACACTTTTTCAGTTCTGCCCACAAATGTTCTATAGGATTGAGGTCAGGGCTTTATGATGGCCACTCCAATACCTTGACTTTGTTGTCCTTAAGCCATTTTGCCACAACTTTGGAAGTATGCTTGGGGTCATTGTCCATTTGGAAGACCCATTTGCGACCAAGCTTTATCTTCCTGACTGATGTCTTGAGATGTTGCATCAATATATCCACACCATTTTCCTTTCTCATGATGCCATCTATTTTGTGAAGTGCACCAGTCCCTCCTGTAGCAAAGCAACATGATGCTACCACCCCTGTGCTTCACGGTTGGGATGGTGTTCTTCGGCTTGTAAGCCTCCCCCTTTTTTCCTCCAAACATAACGATGGTCATTATGGCCAAACAGTTCTAATTTTGGTTCATCAGACCAGAGGACATTTCTCCAAAAAGTACGATCTTTGTCCCAATGTGCAGTTGCAAACCGTAGTCTGGCTTTTTTATGGCGGTTTTGGAGCAGTGGCTTCTTTCTTGCTGAGCGGCCTTTCAGGTTATGTCGATATAGGATTCGTTTTACTGTGGATATAGATACTTTTGTACCTGTTTCCTCCAGCATCTTCACAAGGTCCTTTGCTGTTGTTCTGGGATTGATTTGTACTTTTCACACCAAAGTACGTTCATCTCTAGGAGACAGAACGCATCTCCATCCTGAGCGGTTGTCACGGCTGTCGAAAGGAGTGGACCAAAGTGCAGCGTGGTTGTAGTTCCACATTTTATTAAATCCATGAAACTTTGCAATACATAAATAACTGAATTAACAAAACAAACCGTGACGCAGAGAGAAACAAACACTACTCAAAATATAATAACCCACAAAACCCAGGAAGAAAAACCCCTACTTAAATATGATCTCCAATTAGAGACAACGAGGATCAGCTGCCTCCAATTGGAGATCAACCCCCCAAAAAATTGAAAAAATAGAACTTAAACATAGAAATACAAAACATAGAAAAACACAAAACACCCCCTGTCACGCCCTGACCTACTCTACCATAGAAAATAACCTCTTACTATGGTCAGGACGTGACAGCGGTATGACGGCTGCGTGGTCCTATGGTGTTTATACTTGCGTACTATTGTTTGTACAGATGAACGTGGTACCTTCAGGCATTTGGAAATTGCTCCCAAGGATGAACCAGACTTGTGGAGGTCTACAATTTTTTTTGTGAGTTGTTGGCTGATTTCTTTTGATTTTCCCATGATGTCAAGCAAAGAGGCACTGAGTTTGAAATACATCCACAGGTACACCTCCAATTGACTCAAATGATGTCAATTAGCCTATCAGTAGCTTCTAAATCCATGACATCATTTTCTGGAATTTTCCAAGCTGTTTAAAGGCACAGTCAGCTTAGTGTATGTAAACTTTTGACCCACTGGAATTGTGATACAGTGAATTATAAGTGAAATAATCTATCTGTAAACAATTGTTAGAAACATTACTTGTGTCATGCACAAAGTAGATGTCCTAACCGACTTGCCAAAACTAGTTTGTTAACAATAAATTTGTGGAGTGGTTGAAACACTTAAGTTGGAGTCATTAAAACTCGTTTATGTAAACTTCCGACTTCAACTGTATATGAGCAGTAGATGAGAATGTAGTATCAGTAGACAAAACATGAACCTGAACTAACTAGTTACTGTTCTCTCTTTTCAGCTGTGACAGCCTCAAAAAATGATTCTCCCGTGTAAGGGTCTGCAGCGAATCTCAGCCAGTCGCCAGAGAGAAGCAAATGTATCCACAGGACATGTGACAGGGTTGGACACCCTATGTTCATCAATGGACAGAAAGTTCCACAGAATCAAATCAAATCAAAGTTTATTTGTTACGTGCGCCGAATACAACAAGTGTAGTAGACCTTACAGTGAACTGCTTACTTACAGGCTCTAACCAATAGTGCAAAGAAGGTATTAGGTGAACAATAGGTAAGTAAAGAAATAAAAACAACAGTAAAAAGACAGTGAAAAGAACAGTAGCGAGGCTATATACAGTAGCGAGGCTATAAAGGTAGCGAGGCTACATACAGACACCGGTTAGTCAGGCTGATTGAGGTAGTATGTACATGTAGATATGGTTAAAGTGACTATGCATATATGATGAACAGAGAGTAGCAGTAGCGTAAAAGAGGTGTTGGGGGGTGGTGAGTGCCGGGACACAACGCAGATAGCCCGGTTAGCCAATGTGCGGGAGCACTGGTTGGTCGGGCCAATTGAGGTAGTATGTACATGAATGTATAGTTAAAGTGACTATGCATATATGATAAACAGAGAGTAGCAGCAGCGTAAAAGGGGGGGGGGGGGCACACAATGCAAATAGTCTGGGTAGCCATTTGATTAACTGTTCAGGAGTCTTATGGCTTGGGGGTAAAAACTGTTGAGAAGCCTTTTTGTCCTAGACTTGGTACTCCGGTACCGCTTGCCATGCGGTAGTAGAGAGAACATGCTATGACTAGGGTGGCTGGGGTCTTTGACAATTTTAATGGCCTTCCTCTGACACCGCCTGGTGTAGAGGTCCTGGATGGCAGGCAGCTTAGCCCCAGTGATGTACTGGGCCGTACACACTACCCTCTGTAGTGCCTTGCGGTCGGTGGCCGAGCAATTGCCGTAACAGGCAGTGATGCAACCAGTCAGGATGCTCTCGATGTTGCAGCTGTAGAACCTTTTGAGGAACTCAGGACCCATGCCAAATTTCTTTTGTTTCCTGAAGGGGAATAGGCTTTGTCGTGCCCTCTTCACGACCGCAAGGAACTTGAAGCTCTCAACCTACTCCACTACAGTCCCGTCGATGAGAATGGGAGCGTGCTCGGTCCTCCTTTTCCTGTAGTCCACAATCATCTCCTTAGTCTTGGTTACGTTGAGGGATAGGTTGTTATTCTGGCACCACCCGGCCAGGTCTCTGACCTCCCTATAGGCTGTCTCGTCGTTGTCGGTGATCAGGCCTGTTGTGTCGTCTGCAAACTTAATGATGGTGTTGGAGTTGTGCCTGGCCATGCAGTCCTGGGTGAACAGGGAGTACAGGAGGGGACTGAGCACGCACCCCTGGGGGCCTCCAGTGTTGAGGATCAGCGTGGCAGATGTGTTGCTACCTACCCTCACCTCCTGGGGGCGGCCCGTCAGGAAGTCCAGGATCCAGTTGCAGTGGGAGGTGTTTAGTCCCAGGATCCTTAGCTTAGTGATGAGCTTTGAGGGTACTATGGTGTTGAACGCTGAGCTGTAGTCAATGAATAGCATTCTCACATAAGTGTTCCTTTTGTCCAGGTGGGAAAGGGCAGAGTGGAGTGCAATAGAGATTGCATCATCCGTGGATCTGTTTGAGCGGTATGCAAATTGGAGTGGGTCTAGGGTTTCTGGGATAATGGTGTTGATGTGAGCCATTACGAGCCTTTCAAAGCACTTCATGGCTACGGACTTGAGTGCTACGGGTCTGTAGTCATTTACATTTACATTTACGTCATTTAGCAGACGCTCTTATCCAGAGCGACTTACAAATTGGTGCATTCACCTTATGATATCCAGTGGAACAACCACTTTACAATAGTACATCTATATCTTTTTTTTGGGGGGGGGGTTAGAAGGATTACTTTATCCTATCCCAGGTATTCCTTAAAGAGGTGGGGTTTCAGGTGTCTCCGGAAGGTGGTGATTGACTCCGCTGTCCTGGCGTCGTGAGGGAGCTTGTTCCACCATTGGGGTGCCAGAGCAGCGAACAGTTTTGACTGGGCTGAGTGGGAACTGTGCTTCCGCAGAGATAGGGAGGCGAGCAGGCCAGAGGTGGATGAACGCAGTGCCCTTCTTTGGGTGTAGGGACTGATCAGAGCCTGAAGGTACGGCGGTGCCGTTCCCCTCACAGCTTCGTAGGCAAGCATCATGGTCTTGTAGCAGATGCGAGCTTCAACTGGAAGACAGTTGGCAGGTTGCCTTTGTGTTTTTGGGCACAGGGACTATGGTGGTCTGCTTGAAACATGTTGGTATTACAGACTCAATCAGGGACATGTTGAAAATGTCAGTGACGACACCTGCCAGTTGGTCAGCACATGCCCGGAGCACACGTCCTGGTAATCCGTCTGGCCCCGCAGCCTTGTGTATTTTGACCTGTTTAAAGGTCTTACTCACATCGGCTGCGGAGAGTGTGATCACACAGTCGTCTGGAACAGCTGATGCTCTCATGCATGCCTCAGTGCAGCTTGCCTCAAAGCGAGCATAGAAGTGATTTTGCTCGTTTTGTAGGCTCGTGTCACTGGGCAGCTCGCCGCTGTGGTTCCCTTTGTAGTCTGTAATAGTTTGCAAGCCCTGCCACATAAGACGAGCGTCGGAGCCGGTATAGTATGAACAGAATATAATCATGTGCTATCAGAAACCGTTGCACTTAACCCCAGGTTTAAGAAGTTAGCCTTCAGTGATGCCAGAGCGATTGATGAGGCTCTTCAAAGAATAATCTCAGCAGCAGGGAGGGACAGCTCCAGCAGTCAGCTGGCTCAGGCACCAGGGCAACAGAAAGAAGAGGGATCTGATGGAGTAGAAGCACCAGCAGTAGTGCCACAAACGTCTGCTGTTTGGATGCTGTTTGACGAGAGAGCAACTGGGGATGCAGCACGAAGGAATCCCTCAGCAGATTCCATAATGGAGGTCCGATCCTATTTGGAGGAGCTGGTGGAAGAACAAGGCCTCTGTCGACCCACGGCTTACTAAAGTCATGACAGGGAGACTGCATATTGGCCACATCCATTCCTTCTGAGAGGGTCTTCTGAGAGAAGAAACCGCATCAGCCCCTCGAAAGTGATGCAGCTTGCATTTCTGAATGCAAATCTCTCATAAAAGCAAAATATGGTCAGTATTGCTGTGTGCTGCTGGTTATAACATGGCAATAAAGAAGAGAGAGAAAAGAGGGACCAGTTTAATGTTTTAAGTGGGATGCACATTGTTATTTATTTTTCTTTGATATGGTGCATTATTCTATTACTATGTTGTTCAGATTGTATTCGTTTTGAATTGTTAGATTTATATGCACTTTGTTTATATACCTTAAAAAGTTATACTTTAAATGCAAATGTTTAATGGTATTATTTTTCATAACAAAGCAATGCATTTTTAAATACATTGTGGTTAAGGTAGAGTATGATTTCATTTAATAATTTAATTTGAATTGTTTTAACACCAATCATAGTCAAAATATCGCAAACGCTTTGACTTGAAAAAATACAAAACATATTTTTTTTAAAGAGCCGTTTGGGAGACAAAAGAGACGGCTCTTTTTGGTGAGCTGAACCGAACGAGCCGGCTCACTGAAAAGAGCCGGAATGCCCATCACCTATTGTCGATGGCCGAAAAACTAGTAGTGCGCTATGATGACATACGGGGAGGGGCATCCGAGCAGTGAGCTATGTTGTATTTGGTTGTATGTGTAACTTCTTATTTATACCTCAGTGTGTAACGCCGAGTCGGGGAGATGATGAAGATTAGCTTACGCGCTATGTAAAATTGTTACAGCAGCACAGCCATTCGTCACTATTTGGTGCTTGCGCCACGTGGAGCGAAAGGCTACATTTATCGTGTTACATTTTATCCTAAATGTTATCGCATTGGTATTAGCAACAACTTCGTATTTTTTTGTTGCGTTGCAATAATGGAAACAGTGATCTGACTGCCGCACTTCTCATCTCTACAAGGTTAGTAGGCGTGACATGACTCTTCTTACCTACACACACGATTTGACATGAAAGGCGGTAATTAATTGTTACATTGTTAAACTTAATTGTAGCAATGAATTGTTTTACAATAGAATCATTTGAACGGGCAACAGTCCATACTTTTGGCAGGTTTTCTTTATTATTGGTCGTTAGGTGATGCGACATGACAACGCCGCTCTTGTACGCGTGGCTGCGCGGTTTCTGTGACGGATAAATGGGCCTCTGCTCTCTTATAATATTGCTAGAATAACGTCGCTTGCTACAACGGTCAAATGGGTTGTTTAGTGAAATTAGATGATTGGAAATGTGCGGACGGGAATTATTATTTTTCTCAAAATCACATTCCCAACGTCTTTCGGCTGAGCACTTACTCAATTCACACATGGCTAAATCTTATATAACAGCCATGTGTGGATTACAGCCTGCCACCATTGGCATATGAATTTTGAGTAAGTAACTAAACAACCCATTTGGCCATCACTGACAGAGAGGCTGCTGCCTACATACAGACTCGAAATCATAGGCCACTTTAATAAATGGATCACTTGTCACTTGAATAATGCCACTTTAATAGTGTTTACATATCTTGCATTACTCATCTCATATGTATATACTGTATTCTATACAATCTAGTGCATTTTGCCACTCGGTTATCGTTCATCCATGCATTTATATGTACATATTCTTATTCCACCCCTTTACTTAGACTTGTGTGTATTAGGTAGTTGTTGTGGAATTGTTAGATTACTTGTTAGATATTACTGCACTGTCGGAACTAGAAGCACAAGCATTTCGCTACACTCACATTAACATCTGCTAACCATGTGTATGTGACCAATAAAATGTGATATATATATATATATAATTTATGCTTGCTCTGGCAATGGGGTCCTGAGCGTACTGAGGGTGTGGCACAATAGCGGAGTCTGGAAGCCAAATCTATCTCCATCCATCCCCATGCGCCTCCCAAATGTAACAATGGCCTTCTCCCATTTGACTGTCTCCCCATCTCATTTCATTACTGTCTGAATAAAGTGTCAAACTACCTAAAAAAATATATCTTTCAAAAGATATTAGCATACTTTCAATTTCATCCCTCAAAAAAGTAGTCCAATTTTGAGTGCTCATTTAATGTTCAAAGCATCTGACCTGTGTTTTTTATTTTATTTTCCACCCTGGACATAGCCCTAAACCTTGTCAAAATATGTAGAATAGCAGGAAATTAGCTTTAAAATATTAAATGTCCTCCCTTCTAGGGTTTGTGCCAGTGGGCAAGGAAATTCACACAGCAAATCCCACTCCAAACTTTCTTCAAAAGTTGGCAGCCCTGAAAATGCATATATGTTGATGAATTGCACGTGGCCAGTCCATCTGCATTGTGTGTGTGAGCATTGCGAAATAAATGTACACGTTATTCAATTGTTTCACCCAAACTGCTTGCGTGCGCCAAGGTCGTCTGCGTAGCCAGGCGCTAAAATATAACTTGGTTATATTTTAGATGCGCGATGCGCTGCAAGCTCCGCCTCTCCCAGCTACCCATTGGTTTTTAAAAGCATTAACACAGGTAGGTGATTAAAAGATGAACTAGGTGTCCAGTTGGTGGCGGTAATACACCTTAAAGTTGTTTGCCAACCGCCATATAAAATCCACAGAAGAAGAAGACAGCTGAAGAAGGAGAGATTTATCAAAGAAAACAAACTAAAAGCTAACCTCTTTTTATCTGTGGATTAATTGTCGGAGTAGAGAACACATGATTTTGTATGACTCAACATGGGTCAAAATTTTACAAAGATCCAGTTGATAGAGCATGGTACTTGCAATGCCAGGGTTGTGGATTCAATTCCCACTGGGGACCTGTATGAAAAAAAATATGAAACTAAGTCGCTCTGGATAAGCGCGTCTGCTAAATAACTAAAATGTAAAAAAAAAAAAAAAAAAATAGGAGCTTAATGAGTTTCAGGTAAAATAACAACCCAATGTTTATTTTCCAGGACAAATTAGCTAGCCACAGCAAGATAGCTAAATGTCCATGAATGTTTCATGTGTGTTTCGACCTATCGCCAAATGAACATAGTTGGTTCACAGTTGATTTAGGTATTTTAACCTGCATGTCATGACCATGTCTGGTGGAGATAGACAAAATTAACATGCACAGGATGGTGCACGCACGGAGCTGGTCTGATCAGCATGTTACGCCTCGTTATTGAGCAAAATGGTACGCAGCAGCATCATATGTATGCAACAAAAGTTCAACATTCACCTTCCGCTATCTTTTCTGTCAAGCCGTCTACACATACAATTTGATGCATATGTTCGATTTATCGAATGAACCACCTAGAACGCACTGCAACTGCTTCTGCAATGCAATGCTGCAAGGCAAACGGCGCATTCCATTGGAAGTGAATGTACAGTACCAGTCAAAAGTTTGGACACACCTACTCATTCAAGGGTTTTTCTTTATTCTTACTATTTTCTACATTGTATAATAATAGTGAAGACATCAAAACTATGAAATAACACATATGGAATCATGTAGTAACCAAAAAAGTGTTAAACAAATCAAAATATATTTGAGATTCTTCAAAGTAGCCACCCTTTGCTTTGATGACAGCTTTGCACACTCTTGGCATTCTCTCAACCAGCTTCACCTGGAATGCTTTTCCAACAGTCTTGAAGGAGTTCCCACATATGCTGAGCAGTTGTTGGCTGCTTTTCCTTCACTTTGTGGTCCAACTCATCCCAAACCATCTCAATTGGGTTGAGGTCGGGTGATTGTGGAGGCCAGGTCATCTGATGCAGCACTCCATCACTCTCCTTCTTGGTCAGATAGCCTTACACAGCCTGGAGGTGTGTTGGGTCATTGTCCTGTTGAAAAACACCCCACACCAACACACCTCCTTCTCCATGCTTCACGGTGGGAACCACACATGCGGAGATCATCCTTTCACCTACTCTGCGTCTCACACAGCGGTTGGAACCAAAACTCTCACATTTGGACTCATCAGACCAAAGGACAGATTTCCACCGGTCTAATGTCCATTGCTCGTGTTTCTTGGCCCAAGCATGTCTCTTCTTCTTATTGGTGTCCTTTAGTAGTGGTTTCTTTGCAGCAATTCGACCATGAAGGCCTGTCTCCTCTGAATAGTTCATGTTGAGATGTCTGTTACTTGAACTCTGTGAAGCATTTATTTGGGCTGCATTTTCTGAGGCTGGTAACTCCTAATGAACTTATCCTCTGCAGCAGTGGTAACTCTGGGTCTTCCTTTCCTGTGGCGGTCCTCATGAGAACCAGTTTCATCATAGCGCTTGATGGTTTTTGCGACTGCACTTGAAGAAACTTTCAAAGCTCATGAAAATATCCGTATAGACTGACCTTCATGTCTTAAAGTCATGGTGGACAGTTGTTTCTCTTTGCTTATTTGAGCTGTTCTTGCCATAATATGGACTTGATCTTTTACGAAATAGGGCTATCTTCTGTATACCACCCCTAACTTGTTACAACACAACTGCTCAAAAGCATTAAGACAGAAATTCCACATTAACTTTTAGCAAGTTAATTAACCTGTTAATTGAATTGCATTCCAGGTGACTACCTCATGAAGCTGGTTGAGAGAATGCCAAGAGTGTGCAAAGCTGTCATCAAGGCAAGGCTGTTAGCTGATCCATTGGCCAGTTTCTTGGACCACTATACCCATTTTGACAATTGGACTTGGACCCTTCTGCTACTTGGAACCCTACTAATTCCACAACTGGTCTATCGACGTCACCGCACGAGGAGGCAAAAACAGACTTTCCCCCATTGCGATGTCCCTCTAAGGCCCTTCTGCTAACTTGCTAGCCCCGGCCTGCTAGCTTGCTAGCTCCGGCCTGCTAACTGTCTGAATCACCGTGTCCCCAGCCAGCCCAACCACTCACTGGACCCATACGATTCACTTGGCTGCGCATGCCTCTCCCTAATATCAATATGCCTTGTCCATTACTGTCCTGGTTAGTGATTACTGTCTTATTTCACTGTAGAGCCTCTAGCCCTGCTCAATATGCCTTAAAACCTCTTATGGACAGCGGAACGCCTCGCCAATATCCAATGTTAGCGCCTGGCGCGAAATACGAAAAACCTTAAAAATGCTATAATTTCAATTTCTCAAACATATGACTATTTTACACCATTTGAAAGATAAGACTCTCCTTTATCTAACCACATTGTCCGATTTCAAAAAGGCTTTACAGCGAAAGCAAAACATTAGATTATGCCCCCTATACCTTAAAAAGTTAAACACTTATTTTGGTTACTACATGATTCCATATGTGTTATTTCATAGTTTTGATGTCATCACTATTACTCTGCAATGTAGAAAATAGTAAGAATAAAGAAAACCCCTTGAATGAGTAGGTGTGTCCAAACTTTTGACTGGTCCTGTACATTCATTTCCAATGGAAAGCTGCGTTTGCCTTGCAGCATTGCGTTGCAGAAGCAGTTGCAGTGCGTTCTGTGTGGTGCATACTTTCAATTTATCGAACATATGCATCAAATTGTGTGTGTAGACGGCTTGACAGAAATGATAGCGGAAGGTGAATGTTGAACTTTTGCTGCGTACATATGATGCTGCTGCGTACCATTTTGATTGGTACTGAACTTCCGTTGTACCTAAACGCAATGACGCTGTCCTTGTGATCGAGGCGTTATGCCATGCCCTCATGGTCGTCATTCAGCCAGTCAGCCTTCACAAATGGAATCTGCCACATCATCCACCTTGACGAAGTGCTTGGTCACTCCTTCATGGAAATCATCACCAAGGACATGTAGGCTATCTTTGAATATTCATAATGTTGAATGGAAATTGCTGTAGGCCACAATGCGACATTGCTGCTTTCTAGACACCACATGGCCAAGATTGACGCAATCGAGGATTACTCCTAGTCCCTGATAGGTGATAAACCGCGTGGCCTTTACGCCATCTATTCTTGGTGACCAGACAGGTTTATTTTATACTGGTTTCTGCCATATGATTTCGAACTGGAAATGTTCAGCACTGAAAATCTACAGTTCTACTGAGAAGGGCCCAATTATTATTTGGGGGATCACAATTTTCCCCACAGATAGATTGTGGCTTCCATCAATGTAATTGTCTGCATAATTTCCAAATCCCCCATATATTTTTTTGTATATATGTATTCCCTTATTTCCCCCTAACCCTACCACCCCTCACCTAATTGGAGCAAACTAATGGACAACATCAGGCTTCTACACCCAGCTTATACATACTATATACATTTTACGGACACAGTATATTTGACAATAATTATCTTTTGTTTGTTTTTAGTCCCATCCTTCAGCTACCCGCAACCTCCCATCTATCTGAACACCATCCAGTTTTGATGTCTATTTGCCATATATTTTTTAACTGTGCTGTGATGTTCCACAACAGTTCTGAACCTTTTCTATTCTCATAGTTTCGACAGATTGTAAATTAAAGATTAACCTTTTTGCTAAGAGTATTCTTGATCCATTGACTATGACTTTTTAAATCACCAAGCAGTGCTATTTGCAGAGTTGGCTCCAGATAAATGTTGCAATTCTTCAGCCATTTCTGAACCTGCGACCAAAAACAAGCTACATATGGACAGTACCAAAACAAATTATCTAAGGATTCTGTCTCTTCACAGCAAAATCAGCAGAGCTGGGATGGTTGTATCTCCCATATATATAGCATTATTTTGGTTGCAAGAATTTTGTATAATAATTTAAATAGAAACATTTGTTTTGTGTATCAGTTCATAAACCGTGTGCCATGGGCTCAAACTGGCTAGATTTACATCTAGGTTATTTTTATTCTCTCCCTGTATAGCCTAAATAAATATGCCTAATACGTAAAATGAGCTATTTGATAAATTTATTTGAAAAATCTTATCAATGGAGACGAATTGAGGAAATTCCACCTTTTTATCATGTTAGATATGAAAACTGAGACCGTTTGAACAGATGTAAGGCCTAATATTTCTGGTTTTGTTATGACAGTAACAACTAGGCCAGTTGGTGCTCAGAGACACTGATATATTTGGTAGTGGAGCAGCTGTCTGGTTTACTAGAGGCTGGAATGATAAGGTGTGGGGGGAGTAATTAGATATTTACACATTGCTGTGACACATTAATGGCTTGGGAAAACTGGAAAAGTACTCTTTGTAGTCCTGCTGTTCAAATGTCCGAAATCAAAATTATTTAAATTTGATGGAGGGCTGTTCTGTATAGAAAACATCCTGCTTCAAACCTGCTCAATTGTGGCTTTAAATAACTGGAATGAATTACATTTACCCTACTAATAGGCTACGGTCTGTGGTTGCTAGGCTGCCAGTGTGTCTTCTAGGGGCGTTGAAATGGTGCCTGGGGCTGCTTTAGGGCAGTGACCAGAGCCTTTCGCGAAAATAGCCCAGGCTCACCTCTGCACACATATTATTTATTCAGGAGACAAAGGGTGTCCTGTTCATGGGGATCTTGAGCGCTCTGCTTCCCTCACCACAGAGCAGCAGCGTATTTCCAACCCCACTCTGACGGCTCTGGGCTGCTACACCTCCACTCTATCCACCCACCTCCACTCCACCTCTATCCACCCACCTCCACTCTACCTCTATCCACCCACCTCCACTCCACCTCTATCCACCTACCTCCACTCCACCTCTATCCACCCACCTCCACTCTACCTCTATCCACCCACCTCCACTCCACCTCTATCCACCCACCTCCACTCCACCTCTATCCACCCACCTCCACTCTACCTCTATCCACCCACCTCCACTCCACATCTATCCACCCACCTCCACTCTACCTCTGTCCACCCACCTCCACTCTACCTCTGTCCACCCACCTCCACTCTACCTCTATCCACTCACCTCCACTCTACCTCTATCCACCCACCTCCACTCTACCTCTATCCACCCACCTCCACTCTATCCTCTATCCACCCACCTCCACTCCACCTCTATCCACCCACCTCCACTCCACCTCTATCCACCCATCTTCACTCCACCTCTATCCACCCACCTTCACTTCACCTCTATCCTCTATCCATCCACTTCACCTCTATCCTCTATCCATCCACCTCCACTCCACCTCTATCCATCCACCTCCACTCCACCTCTATCCATCTACCTTCACTCCATCTCTATCCACCCACCTCCACTCCACCTCTATCCACCCACCTCCACTCTACCTCTATCCACCCACCTGCACTCCACCTCTATCCACCCACCTTCACTTCACCTCTATCCACCCACCTCCACTCCACCTCTATCCACCCCCCACCTCCACTCCACCTCTATCCTCTACCCACCCACCTCCACTCTACCTCCATCCTCTATCCACCCAACTCCACTCCACCTCTATCCACCCACCTTCACTTCACCTCTATCCTCTATCCACCCACCTTCACTCCACCTCTATCCACCCAACTCCACTCCACCTCTATCCACCCACCTCCACTCCACCTCTATCCACCCACCTCCACTCTACCTCTATCCACCCACCTCCACTCCACCTCTATCCACCCACCTCCACTCCACCTCTATCCACCCCCCTCCACTCTACCTCTATCCACCCACCTCCACTCCACCTCTATCCACCCACCTCCACTCCACCTCTATCCACCCACCTCCACTCTACCTCTATCCACCCCTCTCCACTCCACCTCTATCCACCCACCTCCACCTCTATCCACCCACCTCCACTCTACCTCTATCCACCCACCTCTATCCACCCACCTCCACTCCACCTCTGTCCACCCACCTCCACTCCACCTCTGTCCACCCACCTCCACTCCACCTCTGTCCACCCACCTTCACTCCACCTCTGTCCACCCACCTTCACTCCACCTCTGTCCACTAACCTCACCCACCTTCACTCTACCCCTGTGTACTCCAGTAACAACAATTAACCTGTGGGCCAGAGTCAACGGCATTGCTGGGATTGTAAGTATAGCGTGATAAGATTCAGGTTTAGCTCTTTGTGTTCAATGTGTTTGTTCCGTTTTGTGTATGGGGTAGTGTACTAAAGACTTTCCGTGTGCTGCTCTAGGGAACCACTCGGCACTGAGACGTTAGTATCCTCTCTCCCCAGATTTAGAATCTGGCCTCCCCAGATTTAGAATCCTCTCTCCCCAGATTTAGTATCCTGCCTCCCCAGATTTAGTATCCTGCCTCCCCAGATTTAGAATCCTCTCTCCCCAGATTTAGTATCCTGCCTCCCCAGATTTAGAATCCTCTCTCCCCAGATTTAGTATCCTGCCTCCCCAGATTTAGTATCCTGCCTCCCCAGATTTAGTATCCTGCCTCCCCAGATTTAGAATCCGACCTCCCCAGATTTAGTATCCTGCCTCCCCAGATTTAGTATCCGACCTCCCCAGATTTAGTATCCGACCTCCCCAGATTTAGTATCCGGCCTCCCCAGATTTAGCATCCGGCCTCCCCAGATTTAGCATCCGGCCTCCCCAGATTTAGCATCCGGCCTCCCCAGATTTAGCATCCGGCCTCCCCAGATTTAGCATCCGGCCTTCCCAGATTTAGCATCCGGCCTTCCCAGATTTAGCATCCGGCCTCCCCAGATTTAGCATCCGGCCTCCCCAGATTTAGCATCCGGCCTCCCCAGATTTAGTATCCTGTCTCCCCAGATGTAGTATCCGGCCTCCCCAGATTTCTTTCTCAGTTTTTTACCTAATGATTTTGGTCACTTTTCTGATATTTGTTTCTGTGACATTGTATAGGAAAGGTAAAACAAATCTTATGGCATTTCCCAATGGTCCATTTTCAACAAAGAAACGACTCATTTGGTCATGGCAAAATGCTCTGCATTTGAAGGGAAATGGAGGGTTGGAAAAGTTCATGAAAATCAGGAAAGATGAGTGGAGCTGATGATTAGTAGACCATTGTTATGTTATGTCTTACTGTTCAAGTGTTGGACAAGCGTTTTTCCTATCACCCTTTCAAGTCCAAGTCTCATCATATATCCAAAAGTCCATAATTGTTTTTATAGAACACATATTGTAAGACATTATATTTACTGTTGCTCAGTTGGTAGAGCATGGTGTTTGCAATGCCAGGGTTGTGGGTTCAATTCCCACGGGGGACCAGTAGGGGGAAGACAATTTTTTTTATGAAAAATGTATGAAATGTATGCATTCACTACTGTAAGTCGCTCTGGATGAGAGCGTCTGCTAAATGACTCAAATGTAAAAAATAAATGTAGCTTTTAAACCTCGAAGTACCAATTCATCTTCTTACACATTATTTGCATAGCTAAGTCATAATACTAATCCCTGACATCACTTGGCAAGCTGAACACCTTCTTCGCCCGCTTTGAGGATAACACAGTGCCACTGACACTGCCCGCTCCCAAGGACTGTGGGCTCTCGTTCTCCGTGGCCGATGAGAGTAAGACATTTATGCGTGTTAACCCTCGCAAGGCTGCCGGCCCAGACGGTATCCCTAGCCACATCCTCAAGGCATGCGCAGACCAGCTGGCTGGTGTGTTTACGGACATACACTGCTCAAAAAAATAAAGGGAACACTTAAACAACACAATGTAACTCCAAGTCTATCACACTTCTGTGAAATCAAACTGTCCACTTAGGAAGCAACACTGATTGACAATACATTTCACATGCTGTTGTGCAAATGGAATAGACAACAGGTGGAAATTCTAGGCAATTAGCAAGACACCCCCAATAAAGGAGTGTTTCTGCAGGTGGTGACCACAGACCACTTCTCAGTTCCTATGCTTCCTGGCTGATGTGTTGGTCACTTTTGAATGCTGGCGGTGCTTTCACTCTAGTGGTAGCATGAGACTGAGTCTACAACCCACACAAGTGGGTTGTAGAGCTGTGGCAAGAAGGTTTGCTGTGTCTGTCAGCGTAGTGTCCAGAGCATGGAGGCGCTACCAGGAGACAGGCCAGTACATCAGGAGACATGGAGGAGGCCGTAGGAGGGCAACAACCCAGCAGCAGGACCGCTACCTCCGCCTTTGTGCAAGGAGGAGCAGGAGGAGCACTGCCAGAGCCCTGCAAAATGACCTCCAGCAGGCCACAAATGTGCATGTGTCTGCTCAAACGGTCAGAAACAGACTCCATGAGGGTGGTATGAGGGCCCGACGTCCACAGGTGGGGGTTGTGCTTACAGCCCAACACCGTGCAGGACGTTTGGCATTTGCCAGAGAACACCAAGATTGGCAAATTCGCCACTGGCGCCCTGTGCTCTTCACAGATGAAAGCAGGTTCACACTGAGCACATGTGACAGACGTGACAGAGTCTGGAGACGCCGTGGAGAATGTTCTGCTGCCTGCAACATCCTCCAGCATGACCGGTTTGGCGGTGGTTCAGCCATAGTGTGGGGTGGCATTTCTTTGGGGGGCCGCAAAGCCCTCCATGTGCTCGCCAGAGGTAGCCTGACTGCCATTAGGTACCGAGATGAGATCCTCAGACCCCTTGTGAGACCATATGCTGGTGCGGTTGGCCCTGGGTTCCTCCTAATGCAAGACAATGCTAGACCTCATGTGGCTGGAGTGTGTCAGCAGTTCCTGCAAGAGGAAGGCATTGATGCTATGGACTGGCCCGCCCGTTCCCCAGACCTGAATCCAATTGAGCACATCTGGGACATCATGTCTCGCTCCATCCACCAACGCCACGTTGCACCACAGACTGTCCAGGAGTTGGCGGATGCTTTAGTCCAGGTCTGGGAGGAGATCCCTCAGGAGACCATCCGCCACCTCATCAGGAGCATGCCCAGGCATTGTAGGGAGGTCATACAGGCACGTGGAGGCCACACACACTACTGAGCCTCATTTTGACTTGTTTTAAGGACATTACATCAAAGTTGGGTCAGCCTGTAGTGTGGTTTTCCACTTTAATTTTGAGTGCGACTCCAAATCCAGACCTCCATGGGTTGATAAATTGGATTTCCATTGATTATTTTTGTGTGATTTTGTTGTCAGCACATTCAACTATGTAAAGAAAAAAGTATTTAATAAGATTATTTCATTCATTCAGATCTAGGATGTGTTATTTTAGTGTTCCCTTTATTTTTTTGAGCAGTGTATTTTATCTCTCCATATCCCAGTTTGTTGTCCCCACTTGCTTCAAGATGTCCACCATTGTTCCTGTACCCAAGAAAGCGAAGGTAACTGAACTAAATGACTATCGCCACGTAGTACTCACTTCTGTCATCGTGAAGTGCTTTGAGATGCTAGTTGAGGATCATATCACCTCCACCCTACCTGATACCCTAGACCCACTTCAATTTGGATACCGCCCCAACAGATCCACAGATGATGCAATCGTACTGCACACTGCCCTATCCCATCTAGACGGGTCCGTGTGCGTCATTGACTACAGCTCAGCCTTCAACACCATAGTACCCTCCAAGCTCATCGTTAAGGTCGGGGCCCTGGGTCTGAACCCCGCCCTCTGCAACTGGGTCCTGGACTTCTTGACGGGCCGCCCGCAGGTGGTGAAGGTAGGAAACAACACCTCCACTTCGCTGATCCTCAACACTGGGCCCCCACAAGGGTGCGTACTCAGCCCCCTCCTGTACTCCCTGTTCACTCATGACTGCATGGCCACGCATGCCTCCAACTCAATCATCAAGTTTGCAGACGACACAACAGTAGTGGGCCTGATTACCAACAATGACGAGAGCCTACAGGGAGGAGGTGAGGGCCCTGGCGGAGTGGTGCCAGGAAAATAACCTCTCCCTCAACGTCAACAAAACAAAGGAGCTGATTGTGGACTTCAGGTAACAGCAGAGGGAGCACGCACCTATCCACATTGACGGGACTGCAGTGGAGAATGTGGAAAGTTCCTCGGCGTACACATCACTAACAATCTAAAATGGTCCACCCACACAGACAGTGTGGTGAAGAAGGAGTAACAGCGTCTCTTCAACCTCAGGAGGCTGAAGAAATTTGGCTTGGCACCTAAAACTTTTACAGATGCACAATTGAGATCATCCTGTATCACCGCCTGGTACGGCAACTTCACCGCCCGCAACCGCATGGCTCTCCAGAGGGTGGTGCGGTCTGCACAACGCATCACCGGGGGCACACTGCCTACCCTACAGGACATCTACAGCACCCAATGCCACAAGAAGGCCAAAAAGATCATCAAGGACAACAACCACCCGAGCCTCTGCCTGTTCACCCCGCTACCATCCAGGAGGCGAGGTCAGTACAGGTGCATCAAAGCTGGGACCGAGAGATTGAAAAACAGCTTCTATCTTAAGGCCATCAGACTGTTAAATAGCCATCACTAGCCGGCTACCACCCAGCTACTCAACCCTGCACCTTAGAGGCTGCTGCCCTATATAAATAGACATGGAATCACTAGTCACTTTAATAATGGAACACTAGTCACTTTAATAATGTTTACATACTGCTTTATTCATCTCATATGTATATACTGTATTCTATTCTACTGTTTTTAGTCAATGCCACTCCGACATTGCTTGTCCTAATAATAATATATTTCTTAATTCCATTATTTTACTTTTAGATTTGTGTGTGTTGTTATGAATTGTTAGATATTACTGCACTGTTGGAGCTAGGAACACAAGCATTTCCCTACACCCGCAATAACATCTGTAAAATATGTGCATGTGACCAATAAAATTTGATTTGATTGTGAGCTTTGATTTCATTTTCACCCAAAACATGTTTGACAGTAGCCAATGACAAGGTCTGTGAACGTAGGAGTAATATTTGGCATTCTTTTTGACAGATTCCATCAAACTTTAGGGAGACCTTGCCTGTCTATGACCTTATGTGACTTGGCTTGACTTTACTGAAATGGCAACGAACTTGAAAAACTGTTGACAACTCAAAGGACAACTTCACTGAAATGACTCTATCATGCCACAGAATCAGGTTGCTCTGTTCAGTTTATTTTTCTTAAGAAGCCTCAGGATATAGGATTCTGAGGATACATCTCATGTTTCTTTCAGGAATTCTAACATTAGTCTAATAAACCTTTTTTCCGACTTATTCCCGGACCCATATACTCTTTGCCTCTAGTCTGTGTTTAGACTGAGACTACAATTCTCACAGTCTCCAAGTTGGTGGTTTATCAGCTAAAACATTTTCTCAGAAATTCTTAAATTGCCACAGGGGGAGTGCTTGTGTACATGCTTTTCTTTTGATCTCCTGACTATCACCCTCTCTCTGGATGATGAGGTAGAGCAGGTCTCTCTCTCTCTGGATGATGAGGTAGAGCAGGTCTCTCTCTCTCTGGATGATGAGGTAGAGCAGGTCTCTCTCTCTCTGGCTGGAGGTGAGGGTGGGGAGGGTAGAGCAGGTCTCTCTCTCTCTGGGTGATGAGGTAGAGCAGGTCTCTCTCTCTCTGGGTGATGAGGTAGAGCAGGTCTCTCCCTCTCTGGGTGATGAGGTAGAGCAGGTCTCTCTCTCTCTGGATGATTAGATCGAGCAGGTCTCTCTGGGTGAGGAGGTAAAGCAGGTCTCTCTGGGTGAGGAGGTAAAGCAGGTCTCTCTGGGTGATTAGATCGAGCAGGTCTCTCTGGGTGAGGAGGTAAAGCAGGTCTCTCTGTGTGAGGAGGTAAAGCAGGTCTCTGGGTGAGGAGGTAAAGCAGGTCTCTCTCTGAGTGAGGAGGTAGGACAGGTCTCTCTGAGTGAGGAGGGAGGACAGGTCTCTCTGAGTGAGGAGGGAGGACAGGTCTCTCTGAGTGAGGAGGTAGGACAGGTCTCTCTGAGTGAGGAGGTAGAGCAGGTCTCTCTCGCTCACTCCATAATGTAGCATTGTCCACGATTTACCCAGGTTAATCAGTTCTGCTTGACTGCTTAAAGCTTGTCATCTACGCTCTTAGAAAAAAGGGATCTAAAATGTGTATTCGGCTGTCCCCATAGGAGAACCCTTTTAGGTTCCATATAGAACCCTCTGTAGAAAGGGTTCTACGTGGAACCCAAAATGGTTCTACCTGGAACCAAAAAGGTTCTACCTGCAACCAGAAAGGGTTTTACAAAAGGTTCTCCTTTTTTTTTAAAGGTGCTAAGAGTGTAGTTAGATTATAATTACTTTGACCAGACAGATTCACAGCATGGCCAAGCTATAGTCCTACCGCATGTCTACTACTATATCATTTAGCATTGACTTTCAGGTATTTGTATGAATTTCAAAGGAAATGTATGAATAAACAATCTTATCAATTAAAAACTAGGGTTGGTTCTTAGTGAAAGCATGCCTCCTGGCAGAAATGTTGCTTGGTGAAATGACATGAAACAAAGCAATGAGTGTAGGGGTTGAATAAATAAATACTTTCCATGTTCTCACACACGCCATTGTTGCAACCCCTATTACCAGTCTGTTCAACCTCTCTTTCATTTCATCCAAGATCCCTAAAGATTGGAAAGCTACTGCGGTCATCCCCCTCATCAAAGGGGGTGACACTCTTAGACCCAAACTGTTACAGACCTATATCCATCCTGCCCTGCCTTTCTAAAGTCTTTGAAAGCCAAGTTAATAAACAGATCACTGACCATTTCGAATCCCACCGTACCTTCTCCGCTGTGCAATCCAGTTTCCGAGCTGGTCACGGGTGCACCTCAGCCACGCTCTCGGTACTAAACGATATCATAACCGCCATCGATAAAAGACAGTACTGTGTAGCCGTCTTCATCGACCTGGCCAAGGCTTTCGACTCTGTCAATCACCGTATTCTTATTGGCAGACTCAACAGCTTTGGTTTCTCAAATGATTGCCTCGCCTGGTTCACCAACTACTTCGCAGATAGAGTTCAGTGTGTCAAATCGGAGGGCCTGTTGTCCGGACCTCTGGCAGTCTCTATGGTGGTGCCACAGGGTTCAATTCTTGGGCCGACTCTTTTCTCTGTATATGTCAACGATGTCGCTCTTGCCGCGGATGATTCCCTGATCCAACTCTACGCAGACGACACCATTCTGTATACATCTGGCCCTTCTTTGGACACTGTGTTAACTAACCTCCAATCGAGCTTCAATGCCATACAACACTCCTTCCGTGGCCTCCAACTGCTCTTAAACGCTAGTAAAACCAAATGCATGCTCTTCAACCGTTCGCTGCTTGCACCCGCTCGCCCGACTAGCATCACTACTCTGGACGGTTCTGACCTAGAATACGTGGACAACTACAAATACCTAGGTGTCTGGTTAGACTGTAACCTCTCCTTCCAGACTCATATCAAACATCTCCAATCCAAAATCAAATCTAGAATCGGCTTTCTATTTCGCAACAAAGCCTCCTTCACTCATGCTGCCTAACTTACCCTAGTAAAACTGACTATCCTACCGGTCCTCGACTTCGGCGATGTCATCCACAAAATAGCTTCCAATACTCTACTCAACAAATTGGATGCAGTCTATCACAGTGCCATCCGTTTTGTCACCAAAGCGCCTTATACCACCCACCACTGCGACCTGTATGCTCTAGTCGGCTGGCCCTCGCTACATATTTCGTTGCCAGACCCACTGGCTCCAGGTCATCTACAAGTCTATGCTAGGTAAAGCTCCGCTTTACCTCAGCTCACTGGTCACGATAACAACACCCACCCGTAGCACGCGCTACAGCAGGTATATCTCACTGGTCATCCCCAAAGCCAACACCTCCTTTGGCCGCCTTTCCTTCCAGTTCTCTGCTGCCAATGACTGGAATGAATTGCAAAAATCGCTGAAGCTGGAGACTTACATTTCCCTCACTAACTTTAAACATCAGCTATCTGAGCAGCTAACCGATCGCTGCAGCTGTACATAGTCCATCTGTAAATAGCCCACCCAATCTACCTACCTCATCCCCATATTGTCTTTATTTACTTTTACTGCTATTTTGCACCCCAGTATCACTACTTACACACCATCATCTGCTCATCATCATCTGCTCATCTATCACTCCAGTGTTAATCTGCTAAATTGTAATTACTTTGCTACTATGGCCTATTTATTGCCATACCTCATGCCATTTGCACACACTGTATATAGACTTTTTTTTTTTCTATTGTGTACGCTTGTTTATTCCATGTAACTCTGGGTTGTTGTTTCTGCCGCACTGCTTTGCTTTATCTTGGCCAGGTCACAGTTGTAAATGAGAACTTGTTCTCAACTAGTTTACCTGGTTCAATAAATGGAGTGTGAAGTTGTGAACTGGCAGAGGGGTGGATATCTCAGCACAGCTAACAGTACAAGCTACAATCCAGTGGGTCTCGGACATACAGTACTGTAGTGTAGTGAGAATGGCTCCCTCTCCTCCTTGCTAGTATGTAGGACATGTCCAGTATTTGTATTATGTAAATAACATGCTTAGAGCTGATTAGACAAATCTACTCGCTGTCTTTTAGATGTTGATCGTGTTCCCCACTCTTTTCCCCCTCGTTTCAACCGATCCCCCTAGCACAGGATGAAGGGTCGGACAGACGCCCCGCGCGATAGGTGAGTATCTACCTTTTTACTGACTCGACAATCATGATTCGTTTTTTTCTGAGTGACTCGTTCATTTTAGTCGTTCGTTTGACCTGCATGATCGGAATATAGATCACGCTGCAGACTGCATTGAGAATAAAAATATGTTTCGAACTGTTAATTGATCGCACGGTGCAAGAATGAATGCGATTCATTGAGTATTGAATGTTATGATGGACACAGCTTTGTGGAACCAAAACATACACAGCCTCTGCTCAACAAACGCGAACCCAAGAACGAATCGTTTGGGGGTCTGCAGTTCGCGAACGATGTTTTGCTGATCACTCTCACCGCAGTCAAGCAATGCATTCCGACAATAGTTGTTCACAATCTAGCCCGGTTTCGTCCACAGCTAGACCTAGTGTCAAATGTATCAATAAATAATCTTATTTGTTTGCCTACCAATCAACATTTCTACATTGTTTAAAGCAGACGTTTACAAGTCTCGGTCACAAATGACAGCTCCAATAAGCCCCCTATGGTGAACGAAATATGAACGAGAGGCTTGTAGAAACATGACTTTTCAAGTTTTCAGTTCATCGTTTGCCGGTAGGGAGTCCTGTGGGCTCTGGGCATTACAGACTCAAATTAACGAAATTAGTCGAGAGATTTCTTCTGTTGATTTAACGAGTCGAAAAGATCGGTGTCAGTAAAAAGAGGCAAACCTCCCATCACTACTGCCCATGGTGCCTCTTCCTCTCACTTGTTTCTCGCTTCTGCTCTCACTCTGAACCCCATTCGTATTTGGGGTGGGGGATTGCAATGCCTCTAAGCAAAAATATGGTACTGAAAAGTGACTTTGTACTGTTTTCAATCAATGAATGTAATGAATAGATTACATTTCCAATGTACTTTTATAAATTCCGCTAATGATCTTTGGTTGGTAGTGTAACCGATGTGAAATGGCTAGTTAGTTAGCGGTGGTGCGCGCAATAGCGTTTCAATCGGTGACGACACTCTATTTATTAAGAAATTACATGGTAAATGCACATCAATAACTTATGAATTACTTGCTTGTTTCTAATATTTCCCTCCCTAACCCAGGGGCTGGTTGGTGGGGATCATCTTCTTCATCCTGGGCCTCGGGACGCTGCTACCATGGAACTTCTTCATGACCGCCTCCATGGTAAACCTAACATGCGTCTATAACCACAGGTCCAGGATTAGATAGTTATTTAGTCCCCTGGATGCTACAGTTGGATATAGGGTAAATCTGATCCTAGATCTGTGGTTTTGGGCAACTTTAGACAGATCTAGGATCAGATCTACTCTGGCTCAGGTTCAACATTGTATGTATGATACATAGTAAAGGACACTTGTTGAACCTTACCCAAAGTAGAACATTGGCTTCTTAGGGAATTCACTTGAAAAGTAAGTCGTTTTTGAAAATCAGCCTTATTCTAAAATGGATTACATTGTCCCCCCATCAATCTACACACAATACCCCATAATGACAAAGAAAAAATACGTTTTTAGATGCATTTTTCAAATGTTTTAAAATAAAAACCTGAAATATCACATTTACATAAGTATTCAGATCCTTTACTCAGTACTTTGTTGAAGCATCTTTGGCAGCGATTACAGCCTCGAGTCTTCTTGGGTATAACGCTACAAGCTTGGCACACCTGTATTTGGGGAGTTTCTCCCATTCTTCTCTGCAGATCCTCTCAAACTCTGTCAGGTTGAATGAGGAGTGTCGCTGCACAGCTATTTTCAGGTCTCTCCAGAGATGTTCGATTGGGTTCAAGTCCGGGCTCTCGCTGGGCCACTCAAGGACATTCAGAGACTTGTCCCGAAGCCACTCCTGCGTTGTCTTGGCTCTGTGCTTAGGGTCATTGTCCTGTTGGGGAAGTGAGCCTTTGCCACAGTCTGAGGTCCTGAGCGCTCTGGAGCAGGTTTTCATCAAGGATCTCTCTGTACTTTGCTCCGTTCATCTTTCCCTCGATACTGACTAGCCTCCCAGTCCATCCCGCTGAAACATCCCCACAGCATAATGCTGCTACCACCGTGCTTCACCATAGGGATGGTGCCAGGTTTCCTCCAAACGTGACTCTTGGCTTTCAGGCCAAAAAGTTCAAGCTTGGTTTCATC
Source organism: Salmo salar (assembly GCF_965601325.2). Lineage (NCBI taxonomy): Eukaryota > Metazoa > Chordata > Actinopteri > Salmoniformes > Salmonidae > Salmo > Salmo salar. Next base: position 17,285,139 of record NC_138297.1, on the reverse strand, counting down.
AGACCAGAGAATCTTGTTTCTCATAGTCAGAGTCCTTTAGATACCTTTTGGCAAACTCCAAGTGGGGTGTCATGTGCCTTTTACTGAGGAGTGTCTTCCGTCTGGCCACTCTACCATAAAGGCCTGATTGGTGGAATGATGCGGAGATGGTTGTCCTTCTGGAAGGTTCTCCCATCTCCACAGAGGAACTCTGGAGCTCTGTCAGAGTGACCATCGGGTTCTTGGTCACCACCCTGACCAAGACCCTTCTCCCCCAATTGCTGTTTGGCTGGTTGGCCAGCTCTAGGAAGAGTCTTGGTGGTTCCAAACTTCTTCCATTTAAGAATGATGGAGGCCGCTGTGTTCTTGGGGACCTTCAATGCTGCAGAAATGTTTTGGTACCCTTCCCAGATCGGTGCCTCAACACAATCCTGTCTCGGGGCTCTACGGACAATTCCTTGGACCTCATGGCTGGTTTTTGCTCTAACATGCACTATCAGCTGTGGGACCTTATATAGACAGGTGTGTGCCTTTCCAAATCATGTCCAGTCAATTGAATTTACCACAGGTGGACTCCAATCAAGTTGTAGAAACATCTCAATGATATTCAATGGAAACAGAGTGTACTTGGGCTCAATTTCGAGACTCATAGCAAAGCGTCTGAATACTTATGTAAATAATGTATTTCAGTTTTTTATTTGCAAACATTTCTAAAAACCTGTTTTTGCTTAGTCATTATGGGGTATTGTGTTAGATTGATTGAGTAAAAAATGTATTTAATCCATTTTAGAATAAGGCTGTAACATAACAAAATGTGGAAAAAGTAAAGGGGTCTGAGTACTTTCCGAATGCACTGTATATTTTTTTTTTTTTACCGGAGGAAAGAGTGCCCCCTACTGGTCCTCCAACACCGCTTTTAGCAGCATCTGGTCTCCCATCCTGTACCAACCCTACTTAGCTTCAGGGGCAAGCCAGCAGTGGGATGCAGGGTGGTATGCAGTTAGACCTAAGAGTCAGATGCTGTTTGTATGTGTGGGGACACAACTGTATGTGTGGCAGGTAGCCTAATGGTTAAGAGCATTGTTCCAGTAGCTGAAAGGTTGCTGGTTCAAATCCCCAAGCCCACTAGCTTAAAAATCTGTTGATGTGCACTTGAGCAAGGCGCTAAACCTTAATTGCTCCTGTAAGTCGCTCTGGATAAGAGAGTCTGCTAAATGACTCAAATGTAAATGCGTATTGTTTAAAAAGGATTTGCTGAGTTGTTGGTGTCAAACGTTTTGTCTAAGAGGGATTTAGTGCGACTGGCAGAGTTGGGTAGATTACTTTTTAAACATATCTGTTAGTTACTAGTTACCTGTCCAAAATTGCAATCAATAACGTAACTGTTAGATTCCCCAAACTCAGTAACATAGACGGATTACTTTCAGTTACTTTTGGATTACTTTTTCTTTAAGAGGCATTAGAAGAAGACAAACAGGATCCATCAAATTCATTTTGTGTGTCATCACAGTGGTCTCTGACTTGTGGTCAGACACGCTCAGGTTGGAACAAATTTAAACTTGCGTCTTTTTTCAAGGCTGAATTGAATGTAAGAAACCAGAAAGTTATCATAATGTATTTTTTACACAAACATCCTTGCTGAATTTAAAAAGTAATCCAAGAAGTAATCATCTAGTTTTTCAAAAGTATCTGTAATCTGATTACAGTATTTTTGCTGGTAACATAACTGATTTGTTAGGGGGGTTTTGTAATCAGATTACATGTAGCAGATTACATGTAATCAGTAACTTCCCAACCCTGGTGACTGGCCCCCTGGTGTTTTGTAGTCTTGCGTCACTAAGTACCGGTATGTTGTAGTTAACTGCTCGTGCTGTGGTTAGAGGCCATGAATTTTCCATGTCGCTGTGTGGTCAACCATGTGACCAGGTTGTGTGTGTACAGCCTCTTAGGCCTAGCTCTCTGAATATTCAAATGTCAAACCCCACAACTCATTGCATTAGGGTAAGCTGTGATTCTTGGTATAACCTACACATTTGTAGAACTACTTAAAGAATAGGCCTATTTGTATAGGAATGAGTGACTTGTGACAAACAACATCGTATTGAACGTTCATGTAAACTAAACTGGGTCATCTCATGAGTCCTGTGTGGCTCGGTTGGTAGAGCAAACGCCAGGATCGTGGGTTGGATTCCTGCTGGGGCCCACCCATATTAACGTTTTGATAAAAGTGCCTGGAAAATGGGATATATTATTATTTCTCTCTCTTTCTCTTCTGTCATTAGTATTTCAACAGCCGCCTTAACAAGACTGAATGGAGCAACGGCACGGTGGTCTCCCACAAAGAGTACTACTTCAACAACTGGATGACTCTGCTGTCCCAGCTCCCCCTGCTGCTCTGCACTCTGCTCAACTCCTTCTTCTATCAGCGGTGAGACAGCACTTCTTCTCTCAGGTTTACAAGTCATCCAAATGCCCTTCCAAGAAACACCCTGCTACTGCACACTTGGCTGATGAGCGTGTGTGTGTGTGTGTGTGTGTGTGTGTGTGTGGTGTGTGTGTGTGGGGGGGGGGGGGGGGGGGGGGGGGGGGGGGGGAACAGCCCTTTTGAATTGGCCATTTTATTCAACTACAAATAGGTGAAAAATAAAAATCTATACAGTGCGATACAGTGGATTTTAGAGGGGCTTTACTCAATAGATTAGAAATAAATAACACACTGTCTGGGTAGTGTAATTTACTACGCTCTAATCCAGTGAGATTGAGAACTAACGTTTTGTGTGTGTGTTTGTGCGTAGGATATCGGAGATGGTGCGGATAGCGGGCAGCCTGGTCTTCATCTTCATCCTCTTCATCCTTACTGCCATCCTGGTCAAGATCCCCATGGAGGAGGACCGCTTCTTCTCTGTTACCATGGCTACCATCTGGTTCATCAACTGTGAGTAGGACATGATTGTGTGTGTGTGTTTGGGGGGGGGGGGGGGGTCATTGTGTGTGTGACTGGGTATTGTGTGGGTGGGCGGTGGGGAATCATGTTGTGGCGGGTGGAATTGTGTGTGTTTGACTAAGTGTGTGTGTTTGTGTTTGACTGGGTATTGTGTGTGTGAGCACGCTATATCATGAACCCTCTCTTTCTCTCTCTCTCTCTCTCTCGCTCTCTCTTTCTCTCTCTCTCGCTCTCGCCTTGTAGCGTTTGGAGCGGTGCTACAGGGCAGTCTGTTTGGCCTGGTGGGCCTCCTTCCTCAGAAGTACAGCGCTGTGTTCATGAGTGGCCAGGGGCTGGCCGGCACCTTCGCTGCTATCGCCATGCTGGCCTCCATAGCCAGTGAGTCACACACACAAACAAATATCTAGAACCCACAAATATACAAATAACTACTTGTAAATAAACATGCAAAACTCACGTCAGAGATGCTCAGTGGCAAATCATTCAACTGAGGCAAATGTGGAGTCTTATGCTACACTACATCGTCGAACATCTCATTCCAAAATAATGGTCATTAATATGGAGTTGGTCCCGCCTTTGCTGCTATAACAGCCTCCACTCTTCTGGGAAGGCTTTCCACTAGATGTTGGAACATTGCTGCGGGGACTTGCTTCCATTCAGCCACAAAAGCATTAGTGTGGTCGGGCACTGATGTTGGGCGATTAGACCTGGCTTGCAGTCGGCGTTCCAATTCACCCCAAAGGTGTTCGATGGGGTTGATAGCTCTGTGCAGGCCTGTCAAATTCTTCCACACCGATCTCAACAAGCCATTTCTTTATGGACCTTGCTTTGTGCACGGGGGAATTGTCATGCTGAAACAAGAAAGGGCTTTCCCCAAACTGTTGCTACAAAGTTGGATGCACAGAATCATCTAGAATGTCATTGTATGCTGTAGCGTTAAGATTTAGCTTTGGTGGAACTAAGGGGCCTAGCCTGAACCATGAAAAACAGCCCCAGACCATTATTCCCTCTCCACTAAACTTTACAATTGGATCTATGCATTCGGGCAGGTAGCGTTCTCCTGGTATCCGCCAAGCCCATATTTGGCTGTCGGACTGCCTGATGGTGAAGCGTGATTCATCACTCTAGAGAATGCGTTTCCACTGCTCCAGAGTCCCAATGGCGGTGAGCTTTACACCACTCCAGCCGAGGCTTGGCATTGCACATGGTGATCTTAGGCTTGTGTGCGGCTGCTCGGCCATGGAAACCCATTTCATGAAGCTCCCGATGAACAGTTCTTGTGCTGATGTTGCTTCCAGAGGCAGTTTAGAACTCAGTAGTGAGTGTTGCAACCGAGGACAGAAGATTTTTACGTGCTATGCACTTCAGCTCTCGTTGGTCCCGTTCTGTGAGCTTGTGTGGCCTACCACTTCACAGTTGAGCCGTTGTTGCTCCTAGACGTTCCCACTTCACAATAACAGCCCTTACAGTTGACCGGGGCAGCTCTAGCAGGGCAGAAATTTGACGATCAGACTTGTTGGAAAGGTGGCATCCTATGACGGTGCCATTTTGAAAGTCACTGAACTCTTCAGTAAGGCCATTCTACTGCCAATGTTTGTCTATGGAGATTTCATGGCTGTGTGCTGAATTTTATACACCTGTTAGCAACAGGTGTGGCTGAAATAGCCAAATCCACTTTAGTTTTATTTTACCATTATTTTACCAGGTAAGTTGACTGAGAACACATTCTCATTTACCTCAACGACCTGGGGAATAGTTTCAGGGGATAGGAGGGGGATGAATGAGCCAATTGTAAGCTGGGTATGATTAGGTGGCCGTGATGGTATGAGGGCCAGATTGGGAATTTAAGGGCTGTCCACATACTTTTGTATATAAAGTGTAGGTGTGTATATTTGCTTTATATAGATGTATATTTTAACATTTTCTATGATTGAATGTATGAAACAGACTGCCCATCTTTCCAACCAATTGAGGATCACAGTGGAAATAGTCTATAGACTTTTTTGTTTCATATATCTTCAAATTATGCTATATGTATCTTTTGCCTAGTGTAACATTTTATGTATTTTGAAATAAAAAAAACGAGTATGACTGATCTCTCCTTTGTCTTTTGTGTGTGTGTGTGTGTGTGTGTGTGTGTGTGTGTGTGTGACAGGTGATACGGACCCTGAGACGGCTGCGTTGGGTTACTTCATCACGCCGTGTGTTGGAACCCTGATCACTTTGCTTAGCTACCTCCTACTGCCTCGCCTGGTGAGTTGTTCATCTTTACAGGACTAGAATGTAATAGAAGCCCTGATAGATACCACAGGTTGGGCCTCAGAACAGACCTTGTATCCCCCTGGCCTGTAGCTGACCATTCTGCAGTATGGCATGACTATGTTTTATCTGAGGAATCTGTGTTCTAGTTCAGGGAATGTTCAGTCTTTCTAATTTGGCCTCTGCTCCGGTCTCATCCAGGAGTTTGCCCGGTTTTACTTGGACAAGAGCAGGAGTTATGAGGTGGAGACCGCAGATGAGCTGCTGAAAGGTGAGGCTGCTGAAAGCTGTGAGAGACACCCATTCATAGTGAAAGATGTGGGTTATTTTGTGCTCATATATCTCACCAATGACCATCCACTGCAGTGCAGATTGTCACTGCTAGTACTCTCCTTTACACTCAGGGGTTGTATGCAAAGTTCCCTTTAATTGTTTTCAGCACTGAGCAATTTATTTTTGGTCTGCTGAGCGCAAACTTGAATGTTGTGAAAATTCTGTGCAAATTCCAGCGCGCGTTTACTGTGTACACTGAGGCTGTACCCGCTTTAAGTTGTCTTAAAATACAACACTGCCCCTTTAAGAAAAAAAAGCTCTTTACTTGATTCGCTTTTCAAAGTTTTGTGCTCTTGTAGGAGGCAATCACTCCCCTATTGCTGACTACAGATCATCTATAACTGGGCTAATAACTGACTAACTAGCAAAGGATATTAACAAAATGTACACACGTGGCTTCATGCAGCTCACGCTTTGATCTCAAAACAAGCGCATCTACTCACGACCGCTCATGCTGTAAACACAGTCCAGTTCAAAGTGAATGGTACAGATCCATATATGGCAATGGTCTATTTGCATATAGGCCTACTGCAGCTCTGATTGGTTATGGCGCGCCGGTCTGTGTAGAGTACAGGCAGAGTCGTGCGTGTCAATGCAATAAAATCCTACACCGATGCGTTCTCCCTACAACAAAATCTCTTTCATGCTAAGTCTTGCATAGATAGTTTCATTTCGGTATGTTGTATTGAAAGGGGCTAATATTGCGTTGATTCGGTCACAATTTCCACAGTAAAGGGAAAAGTTGATGGTGTTAACTAACAGGGAAAACTCTAGAAGGTTGAGTGTAGTTCAATCTCGAGCTTCTCTCCATGGGCTGATATTTCTTCTGCTTTCTTCTGTGCGGCAGTCCCGGTGGAACTGTGCGGCAGTCCCGGTGGAACTGTGCGGCAGTCTCAGGCTTGGGAACATTGGTTGTATATATCCAAACATCTCAGAGTAGGAGTGCTGACCTAGGATCAGTTCTCCCCCCGTCCATGTAATCGTCTTCATTGTGATCTAAAAGGCAAAGGCGATCGATCCCAAATCAGAACTCCTACTCTAAGAAGCAAGATGCATACAGGCCATGGTCTGAATGGAACTGATTCAACAGATCATTATCCCATTAGCCCAGTTTATTCACAGTTATCCAATTAGTGCAGCAACCTCTCCCAGACAAAGAACTGCCCTGTGGGACATTTACAGATCAGACACTATTAAACCACCCCATCACTCTCCTGTTAACGTCAATAGATGTTTCCATGGAAATTAACAAAAGTCTAGGAAAGCCAGGGCTGTTCAATATCGGTCCTGGAGGGACGAAAATCAGTTCTGGTTTTCATCCTATCCTTCTAATCAGGGACTACAGTAATTCAGCTATAGCTTGGTCCAGTTTTTCCTGATGAGGTCATGGGGTGAGGAAAAACTCCTGGCCCTATTCTTAACAGATAATGTCTGTTGGGCTCCAGAAACTAGTGTCCATCCCTCCCTCCCTTTATAATGACATCTGCCATCACTCCCACACACATTTACCTCTGCCTGGTCAGTGTTAGGTCAAGTCGACCTATTTTCCCTGAAATCTTTCTCTTTCCTCCAGTGACAGGGAGTGGGTCGGCGGAGAACTGCAAGCTGTATGGCCACGCCAATGGCTCATTGGCCAATGGAGGTGCCAGTGGTGAGGAGGTGGAGGTAGAGGGGGCTGGGGTCAGTCCCAAGCAGGCCTTCTTAACCCTGGAGCAGGCTGAGGTCAGGGACAGGAAGTCCACCGTCATGGAGGTGTTTAAAAAGGTAATGCTGACCTCTGTTGTTACTCAGCTGGCTCTATACTGGTCATATATTTATTTATTTTTTATTTTCTAAATATATGGCTCTGGTGTATAGTTGAGGTCCAATTCCCTACCCTTTTCTGAAGTGTGCACTTGTTCACTCCCCAACATGCATTTAAAAGCACCAGAGTAGTTTAACCTCTCTTGGGTAGTATTTTCACGTCCGGATAAAAAACGTACCCGATTTAATCTGGTTATTACTCCTGCCCAGAAACTAGAATATGCATATAATTGTTTGATTTGGATAGAAAACATCCTAAAGTTTCTAAAACTGTTTGAATGGTGTCTGTGAGTATAACAGAACTCATATGGCAGGCCAAAACCTGAGAAGATTCTATACAGGAAGTGCCCTGTCTGACCATTTCTTGGCCTTCTATAGCCTCTTTATCGAAAACAGAGGATCTCTGCTGTAACGTGACATTTTCTAAGGCTCCCATAGGCTCTCAGAAGGCGCCAGAACGGGGAATGATGACTCTGCAGTCCCTGGCTGAAAAACAGTAGCGCATTTGGAAAGTGGTCGATCTGAGAACAATGACACGGGTGCACGCGTGCACGTGAAGAATCCATTTCTTCTTTCAGTCTTTGAACGAAAACAACGTCTCCCGGTCGGAATATTATCGCTATTTTACGAGAAAAATCGGATAAAAATTGATTTTAAACAGCGTTTGACATGCTTCAAAGTACGGTAATGGAATATTTTGAATTTATTTGTCACGACATGCGTCCGTGCGTCACCGTTCGGATAGGGACCTGAACGCAAGAACAAAACAGAGGATATTTGAACATAACTATGGATTATTTTGAACCAAAACAACATTTGTGGTTGAAGTAGAAGTCCTGGGAGTGCATTCTGACGAAGAACAGCAAAGGTAATCCAATTTTTCTTATAGTAATTCTGAGTTTAGTGAACGCCAAACTTGGTGGGTGTCAAATTAGCTAGCCCGTGATGGCGAGCTATCTACTCAGAATATTGCAAAATGTGCTTTTGCCGAAAAGCTATTTTAAAATCTGACACCGCGATTGCATAAAGGAGTTCTGTATCTATAATTCTTTAAATAATTGTTATGTTTTTTGTGAACGTTTATCGTGAGTAATTTAGTAAATTCACCGGAAGTTTTCGGTATGTTTGCTAGTTCTGAATGTCACATGCTAATGTAAAAAGCTGGTTTTTGATATAAATATGAACTTGATTGAACAAAACATGCATGTATTGTATAACATAATGTCCTAGGAGTGTCATCTGATGAAGATCATCAAAGGTTAGTGCTGCATTTAGCTGTGGTTTTGGTTTTTGTGACATTATATGCTAGCTTGAAAAATGGGTGTGTGATTATTTCTGGCTGGGTACTCTCCTGACATAATCTAATGTTTTGCTTTCGTTGTAAAGCCTTTTTGAAATCGGACAATGTGGTTAGATTAACGAGAGTCTTGTCTTTCAAATGGTGTAAAATAGTCATATGTTTGAGAAATTGAAGTTATAGCATTTTTAAGGTTTTTGAATATCGCGCCATTCGATTCCACTGGCTGTTGACTAGGTCCCACATACCCGAGAGAGGTTAAGCATGGGAGAGTTTCCACTGTATTTCTTACCTTGTCCCTCTCTCTCTCTCCAGATATGGGTGATGGCTTTCTGTGTGGTTTTTGTCTTCACCGTCACTCTCGCTGTGTTCCCCGCCATCACTGTGGACGTCAAGACTATATACCCTGGGAAATGGGGTATGTATACACTTTTAGAAATATCGGTTTCAAAAGGGTTCTTCGGCTGTCCCTATAAGAGAACCCTTTCTTGTTCCAGGTAGAGCCCTTTTGGTTCCAGGTAGAACCATTTTCTACCTGTAACCAAAAAGGGTTCTTTAAAAAGTTATCCTATGGGAACATCCCATTTAGGTTCTAGATAGCACCTTTTTTTCTAAGAGTGTAGATATATATACTGTATGTTTAATATGCATGAGATGTAAAACTCAGATGAAGCACCTCTCTCCCTCTTCCTCCCATCAGAACCTTATTTCATCTCTGTGTGCTGCTTCCTCATTTTCAACGTGTGTGACTGGATCGGCAGAACCGTCACCACCCTGGTCCAGTGGGTAAGTGTCTGATCTCATTTCATCTCTGTGGATTAATGTCATTTTATTACACATTTGATAGGATCACAATGGATTTGATTTATGTAACAACTTTCGAGGTTTCTCAGTGTTTTATAATCCTTCACTTTCTTTCCCAGCACCAAAGTTTTAGTTATTAGTATTACATTTAGTTATTATTATAAAATGATTTTATTGTGTCTATCCAACCTTGTATATCAGTAACATTTCTCTCTGTATGTGGATCGCAGCCCCCCAAGGAGAGTTTTCTGTTCCCGGTGCTGGTGGTCTCCAGGGTGGTGTTTGTTCCTCTGCTGATGTTCTGTAACGTCCAGAGGCGCTCCTACTTCCCCGTCCTCTTCTCCCACGACGCTGCCTTCGCCTTCATCATGACGCTGTTCTCCCTCTCCAATGGCTACTGCGTCTGCCTCTCCATGTCCTACGCCCCACAGTGAGTAGAAGTAACACACACGCGCACCATAAGTGACAGTCCGCTGTCATAACATTATGCCAGTTATTCACGTATTGACTAATCCAATCTACTTGTCATGGTTTGTCACTCTTCTTTAGTCACCTTTGACTTAACAAGTTCTTGGCACCACTTCTCTCCCAAACACACTCTGGAATTCTTTAACTCACCTGACATACTCTTTCTCTCAACCGACCATGCCAACTTCGTTGTTGCCACTGTAACGCCACAACAAAATCTACTCTATATCTGGGGTGTATTCAATAGGAACCAAACAGGCAGAAACCGGAAGGGGCCTACCCGAATTTGTCCAATAAGAAATGCTTGTTTTTTATTTTTCCATTACAAATAATTTTGCTACAGTGTGCTTATGAATAAACGCTTGTCTCTCTCTCCGTCTCCTCCGAGGTTGGTGGCTCCTAAAGATGCAGAGACGGCCGGGGCCCTGATGACTTTCTTCCTGGCTCTGGGCCTCTCCATCGGGGCCGCCCTGTCCTTCCTGCTGCGACTACTGGTCTAGACACACACACACACCAGAGGACCACCACCATCAGTCAACGCCATCCGTTGTCAAGTGACAACAGCCACCTCCATCCCCATCCGTAAAGTGACGGGACACGCCATGACATCATCCACTTCCATCGTCATACCTAGAAGGACCCAGGCTGGGAATAGAGCTGCCTACAGAAAAGCCTGCATCAAAATGATATTAGTACTGACCACAATAGATATTATACCAGGGATTGAATATCATCTCCCCAGCTGCCTGACATGCACTACACGTATTGAAATAACTGAGAAATGAAGGGTATGACGCTACATGAATGCTAGCTAGCTACTTTACAGCTGGTTTACAGTGGTTAGCAGTAAAAGACTCTGGTTGCCTCTCATCGGACAACAATGAATGGACACAGTCGGTGCCAAACAGTTTTAAACTTGGGTCGTTATTTTTGAGTTGGACCATTTTAAGGAGTTTTTTTTTGTATAATGTTTGTTTTCCTGTTGTTTTCTTAAGGCACTAACCTTAGTCAAGAACTGTAGCTATAGGAGTTTATGGAGAACTAATGGATTGTTCCACAAAGTAGATCATTTTCTCTTATTTTCATAACGACATCAGATTAAATCAGGATTACTAGCGCTGATGAGTAAGTACTTATATTTTTCAACAAAGCCTTTGATTTGATTGAAAACTTTTGATTTATTTTGGATATCATGACAATATGTAATAGTACATTATTTTTGCACGGAAGACCAATGAAATTATTTTGCATTTCGTTACAGATAGGTTTCTTCATTATGTTATTTGCACATCAGTACAAAGGCACTACATTACACATACAACATGGACATTGGTCTGTGGACATCAGCACACTCATGTCATTCTAGCCCATTGGAGTGGAGAGGACCACTTGGGGTGTGTTCAATAGAGTGAAATGTAGTTCATAGAAAATACTCTATTCGCTTCCTGTTTATGTCAGGATAATGGCCCAGTAGGACTGGTTTTAGAAACAGGATATGATGCAGTGTAATAATAGGAACAGAGGGAAAGGAGGTTATGGGAACCAGACCACATTCCACTCCTCCTCATTCCCACTGTTCTCCCGAGGGTAGCGTTCAGTCTTACCATAACAGGATTTCCCAAATTCGGGTGCACGTTTTGGTTTTTGTCCCAGCACTATACAGCTGATTCAAATAATCAACTAATCATCAAGCTTTTGATAATATGAACCAGCTGTGTGGTGTTAGGGCAAAAACCAAAACGTGCACACGTTGGGGTCCCAAGGTTGGATTTTGGGAAATGCTGCCCTAACACCATTCTGTGCAGCTAACCTACCTATTAACTGGTTGCTGCCTAGTCACTTTGTTAGAACAGAGCTTTTGCTTTAGGTATAATGTACAAAGGTGTGCTGTGACAGATTTTTCTAAGCAAAAGGGATACACTCCCTGCTTTGTTGTAAACGGGGTGTTGGTCTCTAGCTGTTGGCTTTCTGTAATAACAAATGTTTAACTTTTCACCATGAAAAAGTGGCAGATATTCTGTTTCGATTATGTAAATTCATTGGATTTAAGTAACAGCACTTGCTTTTGTTTCGCTGTTGGTCATTTACTAGACTAAACGATAGTCTTTTGAACACAGATGAAGAACAAGAATAGCTTCTAGCTGTCACTGGTTGATGAGCCAGCTACGGGTGTCTGTATCTGCCAATATATGAGTTCATATTACACGGACAGTGGGAGTAAAATACGTTACAGTAAGACATTTTTAAATACATTACATCACAATTTCATAATTCTCTGCCAATTTTCATTCCTTGAATGTGTCATGGCTACGATGACTTTAATGGAGTCAGATTATACAGATTATACATTATACAGATTATACATTATACAGATTATACATTTAACGGAGTGCCATTAAACATTAATCGACAACCATTTCTAAAGCTGTGCATTAAGTTAAATTATAGATTTATATGTCTATAAACAATTTATTTTTTGCCCATTCCGTTTCCATTTCAGATATGAACACATTGATTAGAACCTTACCAACTCTTGTATAAACTTTGTGTTTGCTCTATTTTGGTTTCTAGACTTTCCTTTCTTCATTCCTCTAATATAAGTATCCGTTGTTTTAAAATCCTTTTTATGTTTCCCTCTCATGAAATCTTTGTTTTTGATTTGATTGCTCAACGTTTAAGAGTGTTTTCTGAATCAAGTGAGAATTAACTGTCATACTGTATGTAGAAGACAAACAAGGTACCTGTACGTGATGTTGTTGAGATTGAAACATCTGTTTGATTTCAGAATGGCTGGATGAAGGGCTGATGAGGGTAATGGCCCTGTTCAAATACTCTACAGATGCACCCTGCCTTACTTTAGGAAATCACTGGCCTATCACAATTGCTTAGGTGTTAGCAAGGACTCCAATACACAGCTTTCATCTATTCTGTCATGTTAGATCAGCGATCGAGGTGGGAAGGAAGGAAGCGTTTTTGAACAATACCCGTCTATCTGAACCAGTGGTGTAGTGGTGACTGGAGACGTGGGTATACTCATTTTGCCCCCCAAAATTCAAATGGCCCGCCCAGGGAAGAAACGGCGCCCTGTGAGAAAAATGCTATGAGAAATAGTGATACAAACCACGTTTCCATCCAGTTTCATACCATATAAAAATCACGACAGCTGTGATGAAAATGGGTAGTTTAAGTACAATTTTATAAATACCGACATATAATTTGTTAATTAGAACATGGGATATTTTTTATTATGCGAGAAATGGTGGTGGAAACGCCTTTATGCGCAAATATTGATAACAAACATAATGAGTCACGAGATGACATGTTGTGTGGTCCTCCCGCTACGACTCTGGAAACCATGCAGTTTATTAGGCTACAGATTAAATAAATTATGAACTTTACAGGGTGTTGAAAGTGCATGGTAATCTTGATGCCCCTTTTCAATACATATCTAGGGTCTGATTCTGGTGACATGGTGATCGATGCTTGACTGATTTAGCCATAATCATTTCATAATGTAAACTACTCTACCCGCACTGTATCTGCCAGCTGTTGGCTAGAGCCATATGACAACACCAGAGTAGGCACATTTGCTATTTAACAGTTTTTGTGACAAAACTATCGATAGAGTTGAAAATGCGATGTAAACACATTGAACATTAGATTTATTTTCGGTACATGAACATTTAATCGTGTACATTTTGTGTGCACCACGTCATCACGCACTGACTTTTATCCTCAACAAATCTATTTGGTGGAAACGCCACTGGTGGGAAAATGCGTATAGTTTCTTTATGCATATTTAAAAAATATTCGCATGAAAATCTGTCGCCAACTGGATGAAAAACTAGCTATACTCTCTGAATGACCTAAAATGATCAATCCCATTCTGGTCTTTCGCAGTCAGGTCAACCCAAACTGTACTGTGCAAGTAGGCTAATAGTAGGCCCACTATTGGAACAGAGATACAGGAGGCTGCCAACTAAGAAATTCACAAGTTTAAGATTTTTTAAAGAAATTTGAAACTTAAAAAAAAGATAAACAACCAAATTGGATGCTCTAAGTCCATAACGATGCTTAAACCACACCACGAGGCCACTTTTGAGGTCTGGGGGAAAATCTTAAGAAATATAGATTTTTGTGTAGTTTTAGAAAGTTATTTTCCCCCAAATTGCATTTTGGAACATTGCTGTGACTAAAACATGAAAAAATAATAGTTCAACATTTTAAGATGAACATACTGATCGGTTTCATCAGCCTTATTAATTGATTGGGCGTATACCTCCCCCACACTACTTTGGTACGCATCAGGGGTTTAAGAAGTGAGTATACACAATGCCCACTGAAAAATACGTGGGTATACCAGCGTATACCTTCCAATACACTACTGGTCTGGGCCCGGTTTCCCAAAGGAGATATGGGATAGGATCCTATGGTTCTAATAATGAACTTAGTCTTCAGATGCTTTTGGGGAACTGGGCTCTGGAGCATTACTAAGGTTGCATCCCGATTCTCCACCCTTCCCCTGAAGTGTGCACTTACAGCTTTCTCGCATGGATGTTAACGACTGTGGAAACGGTAAACTCCCTCCAACCAAATCTTACACCAGTCCTACGCTTTTAAATCCATGACGAGGAGTGTGCAAGTGCACATTTCTGGAAAAGGTTGGAGAATCAGGACCAAGGAGTCAGGACTCAGGTCATGACCATGTCTGAATGATTTAACATGAAATTGTTATCAACACAGGTCGTCACTGTTGACAGCCTAGTGCTGCGTAATAAAACATGAGCAAGAAGAGTGAAATATAGGAAAGACCAGAAGTTAACTTTTTGTGTAACAACTTTTTATGATGCGAGACCAGAGAAAAGCAGAGTAGTGATTGAATTATTAGTTTTAGATAGTGAAACGATAGCTATTGTTAAAGTGCTTCATGCTGCAATAAGGTTTTGAGACCCTGGCTATGAGAAGAAAGAGTCTTCTTGGACATAATTGTTACATGTTACTGTAGTGTTTAATACGATTCAACTTTGTTTTATGGAACTCCAATCATCTTTGATTGTGGCTGCGAGCAGGGATTTGATTCGTCAGGATCGTACAGTATGATTGGACAACAAAAATGTATTATGTGCTACTACAGCGAAGGGAACCATGGCTGTGCATTTGTTTCGTTTTTCAGTTTTGAGGAATTTCAGTTGCTGCTGTTGGAAATAGCTTTGATTTGGTGACATTCAATTGACTTTTACATTTCTGTGTGATTTAGTCTTCTTTTTACAATACTTTGAAGTGTTTTATTTGTCACTGCATTGAAAGCACATATTTCAATGAAAAAGACACTGACCAACCAAAAAAAGGTTACCCCATTTTATTTATTGAAAACCCAGTAATTGTCATTAACACCTGTTCTTACTTGACAGGTGGGGTGGGGTGAAATGGTCAACTGGGGCTAGTAGTCGTCATTCTGTCATAAGCCAAAAAGCACGAACAAAAGAACGAAGAAAAACACTCCGATATGCAAACAGAATGACCACCTTGTGTTGTCATTGTTTCCTAAACTCAACTTTTTTTTAAATGGGTGTGGTTGGTGACACAGGGGGAGCGGTGCGTGACACAACAGTTCAGAGAGGGAAATGACAACAAAAGACACAACGGAGGTGGGGCGCAGGGGGTCATCAAATCAAAAACTTTGCTTTGCGTTTTATCTACGTTTATTTATTTCTGCCAAGTGTTTCTCCATTGTGAAAAACTGATGAGGGACCGTCACTCATCCACGACATCCCTCCATCTCCCTCCCTTCTGCTCTCTCTCTCTCGCTCTTCCTTGTTCACCGTTTCTTTGGTGGGACCACGGTGCGGGGCGGGGTGATGGGGCGGCCGGAGTTCATCCCTCCGTACTGGTACTTGGCCTTCTTCTCAGACGGCTTCAGGATCTACAGAGTGACGGTGGACATGGACCATTAAGACTACACATCTAAATCCCAATCCAAGGCATATTTCACCTGTCAAATGATTCTTTAATCAATAAAACCAGTAGACAAGATACTGCATAGTGTTGGATTCTATCAAAGCTGAGGGTTGTCGTTTGGCCCCAGCTGTTGCAGAGTGATAGAGCTGATAATCACAACATAGCATTGACAAGTACCACATTGAATAAACAGTAAACGTCTGTGTGTAGAATGATACACTTTAGGGACTTATCCTGAGAATACCCTCAGTCAGTCTACCCTAATGACAACCAAACTACTTATTCTCCGTAGAGACAGAAAATAGCTGTCGTCAGTGGTTGCAATGACACTACTGATATTATACTGACGTTACATGAGTGACGTTACCTGAAAGGAGCACATCAGGGTCTCGTCAACACTCATCATACCGCCGGCGTTGTCAAACTCTCCACAGTAGTTAGGAGCTGAGAACAGAGTCACCAGCTGCCGCTTGGCAAAGAACTCGTAGCCGTCCTCCACCACCTGGGAGACACACACAGTCAGCACATCAGTGGAGTGGGGGGAGACACACACAGTCAGCACATAAGTGGAGTGGGGGGAGACACACACAGTCAGCACATCAGTGGAGTGGGGGGAGACACACACAGTCAGCACATCAGTGGAGTGGGGGGAGACACACACAGTCAGCACATCAGTGGAGTGGACCATCGAAGTCATGAAGTGTAACTATATCAGTGTGTAGCTACAATTAAGCAATAAGGCCCGAGGAGGTTTGGTATTTGGCCAATATGGCTAAAGGTTGTTTTTATGCACGATGCAACGCGGAGTTCCTGGACACAGCCCTTAGCCATTAAGGCCTGAGGAGGTGTTGTTAGTCTAAAAGAAATGTGAGATAATGTCTGGATGCTTTTTATAGTGGAGATCAAGTTTATAAAGTGCCTGGCTGTTTTAACCAAATCAGCATTCAGGATTAGACCCACCCGATGTTTAAATGGCCAATATACCACAGCTAAGGGCTGTTCTTGTGCACAACGCAATGCAGAGTGCCTGGACACAGCCCTTAGCCGTGGTATATCGGTCATATACCACAAACCCGAGGTACCTTATTGCTATTATAAACTGGTTACCAACGTAATCAGAGAAGTAAAAAGAAAAGCTGTTAAGTATCTCAACAGCAATGGAGAAGTGTTTTAAGATTTGATACTTTGGGTTTATAGGAACTGGAGCTGTCAATTGTGTGTGTAGCAGGGTTTGGGTGGATTATGTTGCTAGTACTGGACTACTCTAATGTCTTGTTTCGACTACAATGACAGGTCAGTTGATTGTTACAGTACCTGGTGGGCTCTGCAGATGAGGTCCAGATCGTGGCGGTTGAGGAACTTGCTGACCACATCGGCCCCAAACGTGAACGAGACCCCGCGGTCGTTCTCCCCCCAACCCTGAACATCTTTGTCTGGGTCCGACCACAGCAAATCGCACAGCAGCCCTGGAATGAACACACACACACACACACACACACACACACACACACACACACACACACACACACACACCCCGTGTAAAATGACCTCACGGTCCAGTGGTTCACATCACCCCCATATAAGGAGATGTTTGCTAGAAAGGTCTGATGAGCAGATACTAGATCCCTTGGGTTTTCTGTGACTTATTCAACGATTCTCAGAACCTTATTTAGATGTAACTATACATAGGTCTACTGTATTGACATAACAATGGGTTGATCACGTACAGTCATTAAAGTGATGTTTAAACAACTCATCTAAAATGGTAATGTCAAAATTCATTTGGTTTGGAGAATCAGAAACTCTTTAACAAAGAATTAGCTAAACTGCCCAAAATTAGTACAATCATGGGATGACCCCTACTGTCCGCTAAGGGATATAGCACATGTTTTTGGAAACAGCTTGGAGAGGAGTGTGTGTATTACTATCCTTGTGGGGACATTTCGCAGGCCCACACAAGGACAAAGGCTATTTTAGGCTTAGGTTTAGTGTTACAATTAGGGTTAGGTTTAGGTTAGGAGTTAGGTTAGGAGTTGGGTTTAGGTTAGTAGTTGTTTAGTGTTAGGAGTTAGGTTTAGGTTAGGGTTAGGTTAGGAGTTAGGGTTAGGATAAGCGGTTGTTTAGGGTTAGGAGTTAGGGTTAGGATCAGGGTTGTTTAGGTTTAGGAGAAATAGGATTCTGAATAGAAATCTATTTAAGGTCCCAGGAAGGACAGTAAAACATATCTCTGTGTGTGTGCGTACAATATGTACAATTTGAATGCACAGAGATACCGTGATGAGACCCTGAGGCCCATTGTGAGGCCCACTTCTTTTAACGTATCTGTGACCAACAGATGCATATCTGTATTCCCAGTCATGTGAAATCCATAGATTAGAGCCTAATGAATTTATTTCAATTGACTGATTTCGTGATATGATACATAACTCAGTAAAAGCTTTTAAAATTGTTGCAGGTTGCGTTCATCTTTTTTGTTCAGTATATGTGTATGTACATGTGCATCCATCCATCTGTGTGTGTATGTGGACCTACCGGTGTCAGGGACGTCTGTGGGTCTCATGATACGACGGATCTGCTCCATAGACTGCAGGTCTGGAGAGAGGCCTGGTAGGAGACAGAGGAGCGCAGAGACAACAGCACTCAGTCATCCAAAAACGCATTAAAACAGCACACACTTTCAAGGTTAGTTTCCCTGCCAGGACCAGCAGGTTGTAGGAGGCACTGCTGTGCACAGTGCCTTTCAGTCTTTATTCACTTAATCATAGTCATGACTCATGTCTAATTCCTGCTTGCGTTATTATATATACTGTAACTATTTAATAGCTATGTAGTATGTAATCATTATTCTAATACTACATCAACCTTCATATTCACTTTCTGAGCAAGACAAAACTCTCCAAGCTCTTTTAACAACCATATCATTCATAGACAGGGAGTTTGAGTGACAGCTCTTCCAGCTGTACTGCACCTCCATGGCAACAGAAGATCTTCTCATCTACGATGGCAGCGATGGGAAGGCAGTTGAAGCAGTCAGTAAATGTCTTCCACAGCTTTATGTTGAATCTGCGCTTACCTAGAGAAACATTAAGAGATGAAGATGAAATATACTTCATACAATCATCTGGGATCTTCTAGACTCATGTGAGACAGTGTGTGGAAGTGTATTCATCTGCAACTTTACTCCTGTCACAGAGGCTGTATGTGTTGAATGGCTAGTAAACATGAATTAGCGTGTGTGTCGGGTGGGTATTTACTTGTATGATACACTAACAAGTGCATGAGGCAATGTATTGATGTGTGAGTGTGTGTGCAGAGTGTGTGTGTAGAGTGCATACTACTCACACTCATCATAGAAGCCATAGATGCGGTTTATGGAAGCACACTCGTGGTTGCCTCTGAGGAGGAAGAAGTTCTCGGGGTATTTGATCTTGTAAGCCAGCAGTAGACAGATGGTCTCCAGGGACTGCTTGCCTCGGTCCACGTAGTCCCCCAGGAACAGGTAGTTAGCCTCGGGCGGGAAGCCCCCGTACTCAAAGAGCCGCAGCAGGTCTGTGTACTGGCCGTGGATGTCACCTGAGGGGCGGGCAGGAGGGCGGGGGGGGGGGGGGTGTTACTTAACTACCATAGCCTATCCATCCACAGAGGCCAATGAATGAATAATAGGTCTTGAACTGGACAACTCATCATCAGCCACCATAACCATCCTCATCATCACCACTTACCACAGATTTTGAGGGGAGCCTCCAATTCCAACAGGATGGGCTGGCTGAGGAAGATCTCTCTGGACTTGATGCAGAGGCCTCTCACCTCAGCCTCTGACATCTGCACGATCTTCCCTGGGCGACATCCCCGCACTGACACAGAGACACAGAGACACAGAGAGAGACAGTTAGATTTGATGGCAAAGAGTGCTAGAACTTAAACGCACATTTCCCTCGTCAATGGAACTTTGTCAGATGTTTCCAAACCTCAAAAGTAGAGTAATGTCAAGATGAAACCACATCCCACGACATTGGTTGTGGTTCTGTCTTGACAGACTACCCTAGAGGTCTGAAAACAATCTGCGGTGTTTGAAAACATCTGAAAGTGTCATGTCTCCATATCATCTGTGGTGACAATTCACTTTTCTGCCAGGTGCAACAGACCTACATTTTGAATGTGAGGGTGTTCCTTTATTGCTACTCAGAAGTCAGAGTGCAGAACTACCAAGGCTGAAGTGACGACTGGAGGGAGGTGGAGTGGAGGAGGGGGTGGGGGGGTTGGTGGGGGGGTGGAGGGGGGACAGGGGACAGTGAACTAGTCCAGTTCAGGATACGAGCGCAGGCACAACACTAAGCTGGTACCCCCTACTACCCCCGAGCACGCAACCCTATTTCTTTTTACTTACTTTTCAAATCTGTGTTTATAACCACAACAGGAACACATGGTGAGTCAGTCCGGCCCAATGTCCCGAGGGTGAGGTTTTCATGAAACAGCCAAACAGGGTAAATATGGTAAATACTGGTACTGCCTGTATATAACCATGTTATTTTTACTCGTTATTGTCATTCGATATTCACTGTGTATTTATTCCTCATGGCACTATCTTAATCTCTGCATTGTTAGAAAAGGACCCGTAAGTAAGCATTTCACTGTTAGTCTACACTAGGGCTGTGGCGGTCACAAAACGTTGTCAGCCAGTGATTGTCAAGCAAATAACTGGTCGGTCTCATGGTAATTGACCGTTAATTAATATAAACACAATTAGCATCTCCTGGCTTCCACACATGGATTTATTAGACATTTGAAAGTCTAATAAATCCATGTAATATAGCCTACACCTTCACAATAAATCCATTATTTATTTTAGACAGGTCTAAAGAAGCATGATATGAAGGAAATGTAGTGTATTTCAGAAGAACAGAATAGCATACTCTGAGTTGTCCTTATGTTAGGTCCTGATGTGGCTATGCCAAATGGCTGTGGGCTACACTCATTTATTTAGCAGACAAGATTTGCTTCGAATTCCGTGGTATTATTTTATTGTATGAAGAATACAATTGAACGAAGCTGAATAAAATGGAAATATTTTCTCCGCACATGCGGCTACTCTGTGTTGAGCGGTTAACAAAGAAACAGGCCTTCCTGTATGGTTCATTTAGAGTTATTCATGTAACTTTAAAGCAGATTCATGTGCTTCATTTGAAGAAGTTATTTGGCCACTTTAGTTATGAATCAAACCATATTAAACATATAGGTCTATGGGCTAGGCTACATGAGGTGTGCGACTATGATTAGAAAAAGCTGCAAAAGAAAGGCATTGTTTCTTACACTGGGCATTATTCACTAGTGATAATATATAATTCACAAGTGATAGGCTAATATTGTCACCCATCAGACTATTCTTGGTTTAATTTTGTCATACATATACTACATAATATATGTGTGAAATTAGTTTGGATTTAGAATGGACCAGTCATGCCTACCGGGTGGCGCAGTGGTCTAAGGCACTGCATCGCAGTGCTAGCTGTGCCACCAGAGATTCTGGGTTCGGGCCGCGACCGGGAGGGTCATGGGGCGACGCACAATTGGCCCAGTGTCGTCCGGGTTAAGGAGGGTTTGGCCGGGAGGGATATCCTTGTCTCACCGCGCACTAGCGACTCCTGTGGCGGGCCGGGCGCAGTGCACGCTGACCAGGTCGCTAGGTGTACGGTGTTTCCTCCGACACATTGGTGCGGCTGGCTTCCGGGTTGGATGTGCGTTGTGTCAAAAAGCAGTGAGGCTTGGTTGGGTTGTGTTTCGGAGGACGCATGGCTCTCGACCTTCGCCTCTCCCGAGTCCGTACGGGAGTTGCAGCGATGAGACAAGATTGGAACTATTACCAATTGGATACCATGAAATTGGGGAGAAAATAAATAAAAATAAAAATAATAAAATAAATAGGAATGGACCATTCATCATGCACCTGTCTCGAAACAGGGGAAACAGGGGCAGCGGGAAGAAAATACATGTCATCTATGAACTTGGTTTATTTTCATGCCAGCCAGGTAGGCTATACTCCTGTTGTAAAGACAAGCAATGTGCTTAATATTCGGAAAGTTCAGAAATAAATAAATAAATAAAGTAGGCCTAGCCTATAGAAAGCTGATGGAATCCTCCTCTTTTTATTAGCAGCCATCACTCTGTTTTCTCCCGCAATTACACAGCTTATAGAAATGTTGCGCAACATGAGCTCATGGGCTCTCATGAAGTGTTTGATGAAATGTTTGATTACATTTGTCATATATTTGCATTGACGTCAGAGTGATTAGAGGGACAATAGAGTGCTGAGTACCAGGCAGTTAGCAAGTTTGGTAAGCTACCAATGACTAGCAGCAGCATCAGAGCTTGGAGAAGCCAAATTACCGTGACAAAACCGTCATGTGGAATTTGACTGCCTTCATGACTCGTGACCGCCGGTATGGTGGTAACACGGTCACCGCAACAGCCCTAGTTTACACCCATTGTTTATGAAGCATGTGACAAATACAATTGGATTTGATATGAGGGCCTGGGTTGTGTCAACACAGTGGTCCCAATAGACTGACAGCATGCAGAGTGCCTCCACAACACCAGCCATTCAGAATAAGTGAGGCCTGGGCTGGGACTGTGTAAGTGTCTCTTCTCACATTATGATCGCTACAGATAGGCCTACTAACACTAGGAACAAAAAGCACTGGCTGTGGTTGTTATTTAACATGGAATAACCGGGTCACGTTCATTTAGTCAGCTATATGTAGACAAAGGTGTCCCTAAAGCATTCTAAATGAAAAAGGTACATTGAACAATGGGCACAATTCATCAAACATTTGAGAAGACTAGATTTCTTCCGTTGTAACTAAGAGAAATGGTTTTCATAGCATGCATTTGGAAAGAAGACATGCACAATGGATTTATTGCCAAACCCCTTTCTAAACATGTACTCCATTTTGCATTGCTAGCTATTTAATGGTAGACTACGGATGAGGCATAAGTATGGGCAGAGAGATTCCTATAAGTTACTGAGACACTGCCGAGCACCACTTGCACTGTCGACTGGTACGACCTAGCTATTTCTGCACCGAGACCTTAAACCAGCTGTATAGAAATTCACGGTTCTCCTCCAAAACACACATGAAAAAGAGCTCTAAGCCCATCAGATAATATATCTCGTATCCCAAAGAGAGTCACGTTAACAAGAAGCCAAGAGGTGTTATTAGTAGCCATAGCATTCAGCAGTCTGATCGGTTTGATTTAGAGGGGGTCTCAATCGGAAAAATAGACACACACCCCTTCTGACTTCCAGCGCGCCACGCGCACACGCACACGCACACGCACACGCACACGCACACGCACACCGCACACGCACACGCACACGCACACGCACACACACACACACACACACACACACACACACACACACACACCAGTGAGGATGAAACCTGAGGAGGCTGCGGTCAGAGGGGTGTGTGTCTGTCTGTGTGTGTTGCTCTCAGATCTGCCACACACACACACACACACACACACGCTCCACCTCTCCCTCTCAGAGCGGTGCTGACGTGTTTGCAGGTCTGTGGTGTATCAGCTGACAGAGAAGCGACTGAAAGGCCCAATATAGGAGAGGAGAGCATCACACCAGACACTACCACACCGCAACACAGGAGGGGATCGCCTTACAGCCCGTTATGGAAAAGTCTACACGGTAGACATGCGCACACACAGCCTGCCAGCCACAGTCTTGTGACCTTGACTTCAGATGCAACCACTGGGAGGATTCATGAGAGGTATCAGCCCACTAATCCTGCCCCCTTTTCACTGCACTGCAGCGGTCAACGGTGAGGGGTGGAACAACAGGCTGTCACCATGGCAACAGCCAGGCAGGTCATCGGTTTTTGGCAAGGTGTTGATGGGCGTTGGTTGCTAGCTTAAGGCGGAGCTGATTGGCAGACACAGAGGCTCCTCCTCTCCAGCTACCTCATGGTTTGAATACTAATGTGTCATGTCGTGGCGTCTGACTGATGTGGGGAGCAGACTTCCACACCCTCAGCCCAGGATGTTTATGAACAGGCGTCACCACTTGTTAGGTTGAGTCAAAATGCGCCCTGTAGAATAAAGTGTAATTTTGTCAAAAGTTACTTGAATTGAAAAGACATTATCGTTTCCTGTGGGTTTCTATTGCTTCATATGTGAGGCTTAAAGTGTGGTTTTTCTTTGGTTCTGTGGGGGGGAAAAAAAATCTCTCGCTCCACCTTCCAATTAATCACTCCTAATTCGGCCCTGTTCTGACAGTTTGTGTGCACACACTGTAAGTGGAGAATAGGGGTACACAAGCTGACCCTTCCAACACCAGTACAAAATGTTCTACTCTGTAACTTTCCCTCTGCCAGGTCAGATCACTCTCCTATCCAAACCCTCTCTCCTTCTATCCTCTCCTCCACCCCTTCTTTCCCCCTCTCATTATTTATCTGACAGCTCTTCTGAAGCAGTAGTCTGTGACATCACAGGACAGCCCGGCCCTGGCCCTCCCCTGACACACACAACATTCCACGAGGCCAGCCCACACACGCACACACACACACACACACACACACACACACACACACACACACATACGCACGCAGACACACACGCAGACACACACACACGCAGACACACACACACACACACACGCAGACACGCACACACACGCAGACACGCACACACACGCAGACACGCACACACACGCAGACACACACACGCAGACACACACACACACACGCAGACACACACACGCAGACACACACACGCAGACACACACACGCAGACACACACACGCAGACACACACACACACACACACACCCAGACACACACACGCAGACACACACACGCAGACACACACACCAGCAAACCTCCTGAGGGTTAAGCTTGTCCTGTCTGGGCCAAAAAGGAGAGGAATCAAGTTCCTACACTACAACCTGATGTAACAAACCCAACCAAAGAGAGTTGTGTCACAAAGCATTCCCTGGAAGACGATGAGCCTAAACAGGACAGTGTGGAGAGGGAAACTTAAACAGGGTACATATCAAAGAAGCTCAGCGCAGAGCGAGACAAACGTGAACTGGGTTTATTTGAGAGCGCCGTTAGTCAGAGACAGGGCTGAATTCATTGGAGGTAGAGCTTATTTTTCGTTTTGATATTTAGCAAAGTAAAAGGCTGTCTAAATTTGGATAAAATATAACTTAAGAGATGTATCTGAAAACGGGATGGTTTTATGCAATTAAAGAACATTTGGAAGCTAAAAGACTGGCTCATTGTGTGGGAAACGTCATATTTACAGCCATAGCATTCAGCAGTCTGATATGTTGTCGTTTTCTAGACAACACAAAGGAAGTCTTGTGGTGGTTATAGGGGAACTTGTAGTCTATTTAGAAGTTATCTTTTTTTTTTAGCTTCTTTGGCTGAGTGTTATTAAGGAAAAAGGTCAGGTGGGTCGAGAACTTTTCCATTCATTTAAAAGAGCAGGGCTCAGTTAATGTTGGCGTTGAAGGGGAGAGAAACTGAATAACAGAGTCAGACCGTGCTTCTCCCAGGCATGACCATATATGGGCGCTGTTTCAGAGGAGTCACTCAGGACAAGAGGACTGAGGGAGAGCACTTCAAAAAGTCTCCAGCCACAGCCAAATGATGCTAAGTGCACTAACACCAGCTAGCCACCAGCTAGCCACCAGCTAGCCACCAGCTAGCCACCAGCTAGCCACCAGCTAGCCACCAGCTAGTCAGGTTCACTTAACAACATCTGACAACAACAACACCACCATCACAAGTCTCCCCCCTGGCAGCCATGATGACAGAGCTACAACAATACATCCCCTGTCAGCTGCTGCAGCCAGCCATTCACAACATTAGCCCATTCATTATATGAGGGCAGCAAGGGCAGCTCAGACTGTCACACTGACAGACAAACCACACTGACTGGGACTGTTTTAACAGAGAAGCTAACAGATACAAATTATTGTCAGAGGAAAATGATTAGCTTTTTCTCCATACTACATCCAATTCAGATATAAATCTTTCAAACTCACTCAGATCAAGGCTCCATATGAGTTAACACAACTCGTGAATTTTAAGCAGGTGAGGGGTGTGCTTTGTCAGACCACCAAAGGTGTAATGGCCCAACTATGGTAATGACCTCAGTGATATTTCGCCAGTCTCCATCTTCATGCATCTCGCTTTCTTCCTGCCAGGCACCGGGCCAGGTTTCCCCCCCTCCACTCCCTCCTCCATCCCCATGTCCCACAAACAGGGGGTGGAAACCAGTGAACCCACAGTGGAAACACAGCAACCTGACTCTGGGTCCGAGTGAATGTCAAGCAGAAATCCCAACTGCCTTCCATGGCATTTCAGACACGTTTTTCTTCAGAGTACTTTTTTGTTCTTCATGAAGTGTCAGGGTGAATGCCTGTGAATGGCAGTCATTGTGTAGAAAGAGAGGGAGACAGAAAGAGAGGGAGAGAAAATAGATAAAGGAGAGAAAGTGAAAGGGAGA
Source organism: Salmo salar (assembly GCF_965601325.2). Lineage (NCBI taxonomy): Eukaryota > Metazoa > Chordata > Actinopteri > Salmoniformes > Salmonidae > Salmo > Salmo salar. The sequence continues at coordinate 17,258,771 of NC_138297.1, read as the reverse complement.
AAAATAGAGAGTGTGATGGATGGAGAAAAAGAAAATAGAGAAAGAGCAGTTTATCTGAAAAGCTCTCAAGCTGAAAAGCCTCCATGAGCACAGTGCAGTGCCATGGTTGGTGCCAGGGAGAGACGCTCCGCGCTGCCCTCCCCGCGCCACACACACACACACACACACACACCACACACACACACACACACACACACACACACACACACACACACACACACACACACACACACACACACACACACACACACACATTGTTGTTTCCATAACAGTCAGTTGCGCACCACACTCACTGTCATTGCTCAACAAACATACACTACCGTTCAAAAGTTTGGGGTCACTTAAAAAAAATGGTTTTTAAAAAAGGAAGTTTCTAAAGCACATTTGTTGTTCATTTTTAAAATAACATCAAATTGTTCAGAAATACAGTGTAGACATTGTTAATGCTGTAAATGACTATTGTAGCTGGAAATGGCAGATTTTTTATGGAATATCTACATAGGTGTACAGAGGCCCATTATCAGCAACCATCACTCCTGTGTTCCAATGGCACATTGTGTTAGCAAATCCAAGTTTATAATTTTAAAAGGCTAATTGATCATTAGAAAACCCTTTTGCAATTATGTTAGCACAGCTGAAAACTGTTGTTCTGATTAAATAAGCAATACGACTGGCCTTCTTTAGACTAGTTGAGTATCTGGAGCATCGGCATTTGTGGGTTCGATTACAGGCTCAAAATGGCCAGAAACATAGAACTTTCTTCGGAAACTTGTCTGTCTATTCTTTTCCTGAGAAATGAAGGCTCTTCCATGCGATAAATTGCCACTACTCCCTTCACAGAACAGCGCAAACTGGCTCTAACCAGAATAGAAAGAGGAGTGGGAGGCGCCGGTGCACAACTGAGCTAGAGGACAAGTACATTACAGTTTTTAGTTTGAGAAACAGACACCTCACAAGTCCTCAACTGGCAGCTTCATTAAATAGTACCCGCCAAACACCAGTCTCAACGTCAACAGCGAAGAGGCGACTCCGGGATTCTGGCCTTCTAGGCAGAGTTGCAAAGAAAAAGCCATATATCAGACTGGCCAATAAATATAAAAGATTAAGATGGGCAAAAGGACACTGGACTGCCTCGAACAAAAGAGATCTCAGAAAACCTAAGATTAAGAATTGTTGACTTGCATAAAGCTGGAAAGGGTTACAAAAGTATCTCTAAAAGCCTTGATGTTCATCAGTCCACGGTAAGACAAATTGTCTATAAATGGAGAAAGTTCAGCACTGTTGCTACTCTCCCTAGGAGTGGCCGCCCTGCAAAGATGACTGCAAGAGCACAGTGCAGAATGTTCAATGAGGTTAAGAAGAATCCTAGTGTCAGTTAACTTACAGAAATCTCTAGAACATGCTAACATCTCTGTTGATGAGTCTACGATACGTAAAACACTAAACATGAATGGTGTTCATGGGAGGACACCACGGAAGAAGGCACTGCTTTCCAAAAAAAAACATTGCTGCACATCTGAAGTTTGCAAAAGAGCACCTGAATGTTCCACAGCGCTTCTGGCAAAATATTCAGTGGACAGATTAAACTAAAGTTGAGTTGTTTGGAAGGAACACACAACACTATGTGTGGAGAAAAAAAGGCACAGCACACCAACATGAAAACCTCATCCCAAATGTAAAGTATCACGGTTTGGGGCTGCTTTGCTGCCTCAGGGCCTGGACAGCTTGCTATCATCGACGGTAAAATTAATTCCTAAGTTTATCAAGACATTTTTCAGGAGAATGTAAGGCTATCTGTCCACAAATTGAAGCTCAACAGAAGTTGGGTGATGCAACATGACAACGACCCAAAACACATTAGTAAATCAACAACAGCATGGCTTCAACAGAAGAAAATACGCCTTCTGGAGTGGTCCAGTCAGAGTCCTGACCTCGACCCGATTTAAAATGCTGTGGCATGACCTCGAAGGCAGTTCATACTAGACATCCTAAGAATATTGCTGAACTGAAACAGTTTTGTAAAGATGAAGGATCCAAAATTCCTCCTGACTGTGGTGCAGGTCTGATCCACAACTACAGAAAACGTTTGGTTGAGTTTATTTCTGCCAAAGGAGTGTCAACCAGTTATTAAATCCAAGGGTTCACATACTTTTCCCACCCTGACCTGTGAATGTTTACACGTTGTGAAGTATGTGAACCCTTGGATTTAATAACTGGATGACCCTCCTTTGGCAGCAATAACCTCAACCAAACGTTTTCTGTAGTTGTGGATCAGACCTGCACCACAGTCAGGAGGAATTTTGGATCCTTCATCTTTACAAAACTGTTTCAGTTCAGCAATATTCTTAGGATGTCTAGTATGAACTGCAATGTGTTATTGTCTATGTTATTAGACTGTGTTTGTCTATTGTTGTGACTTAGATAAAGATCAGATCAAACGTTATGACCAATTTATGCAGAAATCCAGGTAATTCCAAAAGGATCACAAAAATGAGGACATGGGCTCTGTTTTAAAACTTTCCTGTTATATGACATTGGTTCCACATGTTTGTGACACTCAAGTTGTGTGGGAAAAGTATGTCTATTTTAGAAATACATCATTTCTGTCCAAATTAAACTCAAAATATGCTATTCTATTCTTTTCAAAATAAATTGTATCGGTCATATGTTTCTTAGGACATGCTTAATTAATTAATAATGTTTTTCTTTGTCCAGCCAGCTCATATAATTAACAGAACATTGGCTAACAACATTGCGCAGCCAACCTTTTATTCACCCTAACAGGAAATACAAGGTCATTATTTACAAATGATTTACAAGTAGGCTATGGCAAGCTGCTAACTTACTGTTGTGAATGTAAAGAAATGAAAGCAGTGGTGCCGACCACCACTAAGTTGAATGCAACAGGACAGAGGTGGGTTGCTGAATTGGCTGATTTCAACTTCACCATAAAGTAAAGGCAAATGGAAACGCAGATAACCAATCAAGGATGCCATTGGATACGGAGACGATCATGACACAGTGTACAGAGGGAGTAAGTCAGGACACTGCCAGTGCCACAAAGCAGCAAGAAGAGCCTACTCCACTGTTCAGCTCTATAATATTCAACGCCATCCAAGAACGAGACACTACTCAGCACAGTACAGCCAATCTCCAGAGATGAGACACGGGAGGCTCAACACAAAGACCCAGTGATTGGAAAAGTGTTTGAGTTAAAGATGAGAAACCAGAGGCCAAGTGCAAATGTATTCACACAGTGAAGTGAGAGCTTTGCTCAGAGAATAGAGAAAAAATAGAGATCAAACCAGATGGAACACTGCACCGGAGAAGTGATTCCACTCGTTCAATGCAGATCTTGCCGTCAAAGCTCCATCTTTTTTGCCTCGGCGTGTGAATCTGGGAAGGCGATAGGCTACTTTGTTTTATAGAGGAGACGGTACGCAATTCCGCCAAAATTAGAGGTGCCAGTACCACGCTCCGGACTAAGTCAAGCACTGCCGACAAATCCCAGTTCCCATTGCATCATGCTGATGGCAGTGAGGATTTGGCGTAAGCAGCATGAGTCCAAGGCCCCATCCTGCCTGTTGTCAACGGCGCAGGCTGGTGGCGTAATGGTGTGGGGGATGTTTTCCTGGCACATGTTAGGTCCCTTTGATACCAATTGTGCAACATTTCCATGCCCCGAAGAATTCAGGCTGTTCTAGAGGCAAAGGGGTGTCCGACCAGGTCCTAGATGTGTGTACCTAATAAACTGGCCACTGAGTGTAAGTGGTATAGTTGAATTGGTCATTTTTGGGTTCCCTGTGCAATGCCAACAAGTAGTTGAAGGTACAGTATAATTTATCTGTATAGTTGTAATATCGGGACACCATTTTTCAAGAGGAGGAGAATGTGAGATATATGTTAAACTTTGTAATTTCGAGCTAATCATACAGTATATTTATAGAAGTGTGGTTATGCTGGGTTTGAGCCAACAGAGGGGGCTGCTCGCTCCAGCGTTTTTTTAACGAGCTCTCACTGATGTAGTTCTCACGCTAGCTTGTCAGTTGAATGAGTGACAAGCCAACAGTAGCAGTACTAAGAGCAACCAGATACAGTGAGGGAAAAAGTATTTGATCCCCTGCTGATTTTCTACGTTTTCCCACTGACAAAGAAATGATCAGTCTATAATTTTAATGGTAAGTTTATTTGAACAGTGAGAGACAGAATAACAACAAAAAAATCCAGAAAAACGCATGTCAAAAATGTTATAAAATGATTTGCATTTTAATGAGGGAAATAAGTATTTGACCCCTCTGCAAAACATGACTTAGTACTTGGTGGCAAAACCCTTGTTGGCAATCACAGAGGTCAGATGTTTCTTGTAGTTGGCCACCAGGTTTGCACACATCTCAGGAGGGATTTTGTCCCACTCCTCTTCGCAGATCTTCTCCAAGTCATTAAGGTTTCGAGGCTGATGTTTGGCAACTCGAACCTTCAGCTCCCTCCATAGATTTTCTATGGGATTAAGGTCTGGAGACTGGCTAGGCCACTCCAGGACCTTAATGTGCTTCTTCTTGAGCCACTCCTTTGTTGCCTTGGCCGTGTGTTTTGGGTCATTGTCATGCTGGAATACCCATCCACGACCCATTTTCAATGCCCTGGCTGAGGGAAGGGAAGTTCTCACACAAGATTTGACAGTACATGGCCCCGTCCATCGTCCCTTTGATGCGGTGAAGTTGTCCTGTCCCCTTGCAGAAAAACACCCCCAAAGCAAAATGTTTCCACCTCCATGTTTGACGGTGGGGATGCTGTTCTTGGGGTCATAGGCAGCATTCCTCCTCCTCCAAACACGGCGAGTTGAGTTGATGCCAAAGAGCTCCATTTTGGTCTCATCTGACCACAACACTTTCACCCAGTTGTCCTCTGAATCATTCAGATGTTCATTGGCAAACTTCAGATGGGCATGTATATGTGCTTTCTTGAGCAGGGGGACCTTGCGGGCGCTGCAGGATTTCAGTCCTTCACGGCGTAGTGTGTTACCAATTGTTTTCTTCGTGACTATGATCCCAGCTGCCTTGAGATCATTGACAAGATCCTCCGTGTAGTTCTGGGCTGATTCGATTCCTCACCGTTCTCATGATCATTGCAACTCCACGAGGTGAGATCTTGCATGGAGCCCCCAGGCCGAGGGAGATTGACCGTTCTTTTGTGTTTCTTCCATTTGCGAATAATCGCACCAACTGTTGTCACCTTCTCACCAAGCTGCTTGGCGATGGTCTTGTAGCCCATTCCAGCCTTGTGTAGGTCTACAATCTTGTCCCTGACATCCTTGGAGAGCTATTTGGCCTTGGCCATGGTGGAGAGTTTGTAATCTGATTGATTGATTGCTTCTGTGGACAAGTGTCTTTTATTCAGGTAACAAGCTGAGATTAGGAGCACTCCCTTTAAGAGTGTGCTCCTAATCTCAGCTCCTTACCTGTATAAAAGACACCTGGGATCCAGAAATCTTTGAGAGGGGGTCAAATACTTATTTCCCTCATTAAAATGCAAATCAATTTATAACATTTTTGACATGCGTTTTTCTGGATTTTTTTGTTGTTATTCTGTCTCTCACTGTTCAAACAAACCTACCATTAAAATTATAGACTGATCATTTCTTTGTCAGTGGGCAAACGTACAAAATCAGCAGGGGATCAAATACTTTTTTCCATCACTGTATAAACTCATTGGTTGAAACTTTTTTCCCAAGGTGAGCGAGTTGTAAAGCACATTATAAGAAACAGTAAGTTAAGAGGAGTGTAGTTATGCTATTATTGTATTGTTTGTTAAGAAGGATTAGAATGATTACTTTATTCTATCCCAGGTATTCCTTAAAGAGGTGGGGTTTCAGGTGTCTCCGGAAGGTGGTGATTGACTCCGCTGTCCTGGCGTCGTGAGGGAGCTTGTTCCACCATTGGGGTGCCAGAGCAGCGAACAGTTTTGACTGGGCTGAGCGGGAACTGTGCTTCCGCAGAGGTAGGGGGGCCAGCAGGCCAGAGGTGGATGAACGCAGTGCCCTTGTTTGGGTGTAGGGACTGATCAGAGCCTGAAGGTACGGAGGTGCCGTTCCCCTCACAGCTCCGTAGGCAAGCACCGTGGTCTTGTAGCAGATGCGGTATGGTAACGGAGGCTCAGTCCAAATGGAAACAGGATATAAACAAAAGCCTAAACATTGTTTCTTGCTGTGTATTGAGCACTAGCTGAATAATGAGATGATTAAATGTATTTGTGAGATGATTAAATGTATGTATGAAAATAGATAATTGTAATACTTGTTTATTAATTGTTTTAATATGTTGGCTATTTATTTAGTAATTGTATAAGAATAGAGAGAAATAGTAATGGCGTCTTTTTGTAGGCACCAACTCCGCCATAGTTCGTTGGACAAAGCCTATGAGGAAAATTAAATGTTGTTTTTGTATGGTTTTTGGATAAATTCCAAACACAGGCTTAGGAGATCTTATAAATTTGTGTAATGAAATAATCTTCATCAGCTAAAGTCACTTTCTGTATATTTAGAAGAATTTATGTAATAATAAAAAACAAAGGCTTCATAATTCATAAAGGTAATGTTATTGGGTAAAGGTACTGCTATTATCTCATAGAACAAAACGTATTAGATCTCCTAAGCCTGTGTTAACCTCTGACCTTATTTTCAGCATTTATCCCAAAACCCTATTCTTTCCTCATTCATTTTCCCCATAGGATGGCTGAACGAACCAGAGGTAACTTATTGCTGGGTTTTAGGACTACAAGCTGACAAAATCTATAGAGAAGTCTTTTGAATGAGTCACAAGCCAACAGTAGCTGTACTAAAAAGAGCAACCAGATATAAACTCATTGTTTTAAACTTGATTTCCAAGGTGTCAGGCTCAATCATTCTATTCTACTCACCACACCCAATTACAAAAGGGCAACATATTTTAGAACATGCAGCTGTCAGGTTACCATGACAACGGTTGCACAACAGGGTCAAAGTTAAATGCCTCTTGCTCCTACCAGGCAAAAGCAATGGCTATATAAAAAGGTGAATGTCGACAAGGAAGAGAAGAAGAAACATTTCCCAATTATTTTTACAAGCAACATCTTATGTAAAAGCAATACTTATGAAGCTAAGGAGAAGCAGCTACTGCAGGGGAACTGAAACAAGCACAATATACGAGGAAAATGCATGGAGAACTAAAACTAACTCAGTCCGATGGTATAGGAAACTGTTCAATTAGCCTGCATTTCCTCATATATGCTTTCCTAGCTAGCATGTACTAATTGCTGGAATTTCAATGACTTTCCCACATGCTCACAATTCCTGTACAAAGCCAGCCCCCCCCCCCAAAATACACAGATAGAACACAGTGACAAGAGAATGTATTGTATATGTACAGTATGAAGAAGAGGGTACTATACTGTCAGAGGGCCGGACAGACAGTAAAAGAGATGGAAGAAATGTCATACAACCTCTGTTCTTGTGTGAGTCACCATGACAGACCACAGGCATAGGACTGATATAAACAATTCATCACACTGGAAGACGCATGCACAGACGGACAGACAGACACATAGCAAATAAGCTTATCTTATTAAGCATGGCGTTAAAGGTAACTGACTAAATAAAGGAAACACCAACATAAAGTGTCCTAATAGGGCGTTGGGCCAACACGAGCCAGAACAGCTTCAATGAACCTTGACATAGTTCCAGACACTTGTAGAATCTATGTTGGAGTGATGCGACAACACACTATCCTTCAGCGAGAAATTCCATAATTTGGTGTTTTGTCAATGGTGGTTGAAAACACTGTCTCAGGAGCCACTGTCTCAGGAGCCACTTCATAACCTCCCACAAGTGGATTGAGATCTGATGACAGATGGCCATGGCATACAGTTTAAATCATTTTCATGCTCATCAAACCATTCAGTGACCACTCGTGCCCTGTGGATGGGGGCATTGTCATCCTAAGGGGGCATAGCCATGGTAACCATAATAATGGCCTGCGCAGCATATTTATGCATGACCCTAAGCATGATGGGATGTTAACTGCTTAATTAACTCAGGAACCACACCTGTGTGGAAGCACATTTTTTCAATATACTTTGTATCCCTCATTACCTCAAGTGTTTTAGTTATTTTGGCAGTTACCTGTACAATGCTACTGTGGCTTTCTTTACCTCGACACAATAAGGCCAGAAGTAATTTCTGATCAGGAAAACTCCAGTCATAAAACGGGAAGGAAAGAAGACTATAAACTTGTGTCACTAGATTACTAGGCAGCTATGTAGTAGAACGACAGGCTCCCCCTGCTCCTGCCTACCACCCGTTTGCCACCTCGCGGCAAAACATTTTAGTGGCCCCTCTCTTGACGGCGGAGACAAAAACCTAAGTTTTAAAGTTATTTTTGCCATGGGGCAGAGAAAAAACATTTGATGCAATTCTACAAATTTTGCCATGGGGCAGAGATACATTTTTTAGCAGTCGTACAGCTAATTTCCTGAAATTCTACCTATTTTGCCATGGGGTGGAGAGATATTTTAGTAGTTTTAAAACACCCATAAGGGTGGAAATGCACTTATTTTTAGTTGAAAGACAATGTCTATGGCTTACCCATGATGTTGTACAACGATTTAAGTCAATAAGTCATAGATAGATTTGGGTTTGAAGTGGGAAATCTGAAGTAGTAACTTCAGATATTTTCCATGCCAATGCTGCATGCCATAGGGGAACTATATGACGTGCTAATACTTTTCAGTCTATGTTTCTTTTCAGGGCTAGGTTTTATTTGAATGTTACCACCCACCGGCATGGCATTGTTCATTAATCAGAAACACCTGCAAAGTTCTTCCTCTTCACGAGTCATGATAGAGATGAGAAATATAATAGATAATCTTTGTCAGCCAAACCTATACTTGGCTGCCTGAGCCATGGAGCAAATTAAAATAGCAGGTGCAAACTTAAGTTTCTGCACCTCCACTTTTTTTACCAGCAAATTATCATAATCCATTGGATAATTTGTTAAGTTTCAAGAATTTTTTAGCTAGTCTAAAAAAATACAACAATTTTATAAATTGTAAAATTGTGTGTGATATGATTACATTTTGGAACCCCGCTCCCCCCAAGATGAATGGTTTTGACCATGCTCCACTGCTTTGATTGGTGCAGCTAGAAATCATAAGTGTCTATCCTATAATGAAAAGGTACCGAGAAAGAAAATTCCACAAACGTATTTATCTATTTTGTTCTGTTGTTACATTTGTATTGGCGTTTCGTTTCATGTCCGATGCGCTCAGGGTTTTGTTAGATATAATTTGCGGCATGCATCATGAGCAAAGTCATTGTGGCCTATCATTTCAATTCCCTTAACCATGGCATGACTTGGCATTGTTGTTGCGCAGCCAAATAGCCTGCCAGCAGCCTACCTTGTCCATTACAATGTAGAAAGATGCGTCTCTAGTCCAAACCGTTCAATAGTTAAGCTATCCATATTACCAGAGTTTCATCTTATTATTTATATTACTACGGCGGATTCACGGACACAATTTATGGAACATGCCAAAACTTTGGAGATAACAATAGATAGCAAAGTCAAAATATACTGGTTTCCAAGATCCATCTGTGGAAAAACTTTCCCTAAATAGTTATGAGAAATCCAGCACCAGAATAAATCATAGCCTAGCCAGCTGGCTAATCTGTTGAATTACGGTGTAGCAACAACAGATAACATTAGCTAGTTAAAAAATGTAAACAGCTGTCAGTGTCCTGCTTGTTGTTATTTCTCCACTCCACGTGGAAATCACCACAACGTCCCACCCCCAATTCGTGAATAGGTATTAGCAGCAGGGGTTGGAACTGAAATCCTTTTCCAATCGTTTCATTCTGAACAGAACCATCATTTTTTTTGTTTCCGTTCCACTGTTCTAACCAGCAAAATAAAGTTCTGAACCAGTTTGTAAAAAGTTACGTTTATATTGTTCCTTTCTGTTACGTTTTAAAAACGTTGATATCATTTATTTTTATAGTTAGCTTAACGTTAAATTACTTCACCAATCAGTGCGGATAGAGAAGCTTGCTATATTGCGGGCAAGCTATTTACATCCATTGGACAGACGAGTGTAGGGCGCGAGATGCGACTGAACATTTGCGAGTTGGGAGAGCGCGAGAGAGGCTGGATGAGGATTGAAGAGCTGGGCATTTTGTTGTTATGACATACAGTACCAGTCAAAAGTTTGGGCAAACTTTTGACTCAAGGGTTTTTCTTTATATTTAATTATTTTCTACATTGTAGAATAATAGTGAAGACATCAAAACTATGAAATAACATATGGATCATGTAGTAAACAAAAAAAGTGTTAACTTCACTAGGGTAGGAGACACTATTTTCACCTCCGGATGAAAAGCGTGCCCAAAGTAAACTGCCTGCTACTCAGGCCCAGAAGCTAGGATATGCATATAATTGGTAGATATGGATAGAAAACACTAAAGTTTCCAAAACTGTTAAAATAATGTTTGTGAGTATAACAGAACTGATATGGCAGGCGAAAACCTGAGAAAAATCCATCCAGGAAGTGGGATTTGTTTTATTTTGTAGTTTTCTATTGAATGCCATTACAGTATCCATTGATTTAGGACTCAACTTGCACTTCCTATGGCTTCCACTAGATGTCAATAGTCTTTAGAAATAGTTTCAGGCTTGTATTCTGAAAAATTAGGGAGTAAGACCACTTTGAATGAGTGGACCATTCAGTGTCCCAGAGGTTTTTCATGCGCACGACCGAGAGCACGCCTTTCTTGTTTTCCTTTTATATTGATGAAGCTTTTGTCCAGTTGAAATGTTATTGATTATTATGAATAAAACCAACCTGAGGATTGATTATAAACATCGTTTGACATGTTTCTACGAACTTTACTGATAGTTTTGGGATTTTTCGACTGTCTGTTGTGACTGCCTTTGAGCCTGTGGATTACTGAACAAAACGCGTGAACAAAATGGAGGTTTTTGGATTTAAAGAGGGACTTTATCGAACAAAACAAACTTTTGAATAAATGGGAGTCTTGTGAGTGTAACCATACGAAGATCATCAAAGATAAGTGATTAATTTTATCCCTATTTCTGACTTGTGTAACTCCTCTACTTGGCTGGTAACTGTTTGCTGGGCGCTGTTCTCAGATAATCACATGGTATGCTTTCGCCGTAAAGCCTTTTTGAAATCTGACACCGTGGTTGGATTAACAAGAAGTTGATCTTTAAACCAACGTATAACACTTGTATGTTTTATAAATTTTTATGAGTATTTCTGTTTTTGAATTTGGCGCTCTGCAATTTCACTGGATGTTGGCCAGGTGGGATGGTAGCGTCCCACACCCCTTAGAGAGGTTAAACAAATATACTTTATATTCTTCAAAGTAGCTACCTAAATAAATCACTGACAGTGTCACCAGCAAAGCATCCCCACACCACACATCCGTTCACTTACTCTGCATCTCACAAAGACACGGCGGTTGAAACAAAAAATCTCAAATTTGGACTCCTTCGGACAAAAGGACAGATTTCCACCGGTCTAATGTCCATTGCTCGTGTTTCTTGGCCCAAGCAAGTCTCTTCTTATTATTGGTGTCCTATAAGTAGTGGTTTATTTGCAGCAATTCGACCATGAAGGCCTGATTAATGCGGTCTCCTCTGAACAGTTGATGTTGGGATGTGTCTGTTACTTGAACTTTGTGAAGAATTTATTTGGGCTGCAATTTGAGGCTGGTAACTCTAATGAACTTATCCTCTGCAGCAGAGGTAACTCTGGGTCATCCTTTCCTGTGGCGGTTCTCATGAGAGCCAGTTTCATCATACCGCTTGATGGTTTTTGCGACTGCACTTGAAGAAACTTTCAAAGTTCTTGAAATGTTCCGGATTGGCTGACCTTCATGTCTTAAAAGTAATGATGGACTGTCGTTTCTCTATGCTTATTTGAGCTGTTCTTGACATAATATGGACGTGGTCTTTTTCCAAGTAGTGCTATCTTATGTATACCAAACCTACCTCGTCACAACACAACTGATTGGCTCAAATGCATTAAGGAAAGAAATTCCACAAATTAACAAGGCACACCGGGTAATTGAAATGCATTCCAGGTGACTACCTCATGAAGCTGGTTGAGAGAATGCCAATAGTGTGCAAAGCTGTCATCAAGGCAAAGGGTGGCTACTTTGAAGAAACTCAAATATAAAATATATTTTGATTTGTTGAACACTTTTTTGGTTACTATATGATTCCATATGTTATTTCATTGTTGTGATGTCTTTCCTATTATTCTACACTGTAGAAAATAGTACAAATAAAGAAAAACCCTGGAGTGAGTAGGTGTGTCCAAAATTTTGACTGGTATATATATTTTTAAAATATATTTTCCTTTATTATTTTCCGCTAACCCTACCACCCCTCCCCTAATTGAAGTAAACTAATGAACACCACCACTTGGCCTTCTACTTCCAGCCTATACATACTATATACATTTTACAGACAAAATCTATTTTACAATAGTTATATTTTATTTGTTTTTAGTCCTGTACTTCCTTTACCCTCAACCTTTCCCATCTATTTCTTAACACCATCCATATTGGATTTCTATTTGCCACATACGGACACAGTATATTTTACATTTGTTATCTTGTTGTTATTGGTCCAACCCTTCATCTACATTCAACCCCTCTCATCTATCTCTTAACACCATCCATATTGGATTTCAACTGTGCGGTGATGCTTCACAAAAGTTCTGAACCTTTCGATTCTCATAGCTTCTAAAGATTGTAAATTAAAGGTAAACATTTTTGCTAAAAGTATTATACGACTGACTGACTGACTATGACTTCAAATCACCTTGTATTGCTATCTGCAATGTTAGCTCCAGGTAACTGTAGCAATTCTTCAGCCATTCTTGGACCCGTGACCAAAAACAAGCTATATATGGAGCGTACCAAAATAAATGATCCAATGACTCCGTCTCTTCGCAGCAAAATCTGCAGTGCTGGGAAGGTTGTATCCCATATATATATATACACACACCATTCTATTGGTTGCAAGAATTTTGTATAGAGCGAGTCTGGAAAAGAACGCCATTACCCAGTTTCCATGCTTTTAAAATAACAGTTCTGTTCCGGAACAGTATAGATCACTTTCGTTCTTGGTTTTGATTCTGTTCATTTATTTATTTTCCGGTTGCTTATTCGTGGAGCTGGCCCTGTGTGTTGTGCGTGTGTGAGAGAGAGTGAGTGAGGTGCGCATGAATGAAAGACAAAGGAGAAATAGAGCAATAGTGAGTTATAGTGAACCATGAGAGACAACAACCACAAGTATACAGTATGCTGCTGCCATGCATGTGTGTGTAGGTGTGTGTGTGTGTGTGTGTGTGTGTGTGTGTGCGCGCGGGCGCCACCATAGGGGCATGTGGGTAATTACTCAGAGGGTGACAGCTGCATCTGTTGACATTTAATGAGGGATCAGAAAGGGAGGGGGGGGGGGGGGGTTGGGGGGGAGATGAGTGGCACAAAGGCTCACCGTTAAGGAGGTGAGACCACCATTTGAGGGGGTAACCAGGAACCTCCAAACCTGGGACATGTTCATTAGGCAAAAAAGGGAAAACATTGAGAACCCAGAAAATTCTAACAGATTTTCCTATTGGTGAAGTTCAATTAGTACCTCTTCAGTTTCAAAATGTTTTTTCCCGTTTGGTGCGGGCTGAAAATGACCATGTTGTAGAGGTGTAGGGTAGGCAACAACACATCTGCCACACTGACCATCAACAAGGGGGCCCCTCTGGGGTGTGTGCTTAGTTTGCTCCTGTACTCCCTGTTCACCTAACACTAATTGGTCGTGCATGACTCCAACACGATCATCAAGTTTGCTGACGACACAACGGGGGTAGGCCTGATCACCAACGACGATGTGGCAACCTATAGGGAGGAGTTCAGAGACCTGGCAGTGTGGTGCCAGGACAACAACTTCTCCCTCAACATCAGCAAGACAAAGGAGCTGATCGTGGACTAAAGGAAATGGAGGGGCGAGTCACTGGTCTACACACAATGTTAAGTCAATAGGTATTCAAGCCCTTTGTTATGGCAATCCTAAATACATTCAGGATTAAAAAATTGCTTAAGTCACATAATAAGATGCAATAATAGTGTTTAACAGGATTTTTAATGACTACCTCATCTCTATACCCCACAAATTCAGTTATCTGTAAGGTCCCTCAGTCGAGCAGTACATTTCAAACACCGATTCAACCACAAAGACCAGGGAGGTTTTCCAATGCCTCGCAAAGAAAGGCACTGGTAGATGGGTAAAACATTTTTTAAAGCAGACATTGAATATCCCTTTGAGCATGGTGAAGCTAATAATTACACTTTGGATGATGTATCAATTCACCCAGTCACTACAAAGATACAGGCGTTCTTCCTAACTCAGTTGCCGGAGAGGAAAGAAACCGCTCCGGGATTTCACCATGAGGCCAATGGTGACTTTAAAACAGTTACAGAGTTTAATAGTTGTGAAAGGAGAACACTGAGGAAGGATCAACAACATTGTAGTTACTCCACAATACTAACCTAAATGACAGAGTGAAAAGAAGGAAGCATTATTCTGCTGTATGCATCCTGTATGCAACAAGGCACTAAAGTAATAGTACAAAAAAAGGTGTCCTGAAAACAAAGTGTTGTGTTTGGGGCAAATCCAATACAACAAATTACTGAGTACCACTCTCCATATTTTCAAGCATAGGTGTGGCTGCATCATGTTATGGGTATGCCTGTAAATCGGTAAGGACTGGGGAGTTTTTCGGGATACAAAATACATGGAGCTAAGAACAGGCTAATTCCTAGGGGAAAACCTGGTTCAGTGTGCTTTCCACCAGACACTAGGACATGAAATCACCTTTCAGCAGGACAATGACCTAAAACACAAAGCCAATTTTACACTGGAGTTGCTTACCAAGAAGACAGTGAATGTTCCTGAGGGGCTGAGTTACAGTTGACTTAAATCTACTTGAAAATCTATGGCAAGACCTGAAAATGGTTGTCCAGCAATGATTAATAACCAATTTGAAAAAGCTTGAAAAATTTGAAAATAATATGTTATGTTGCACTATCCAGGTGTGGAAAAACACTTATGAGACTTACACAGAGACTGACAGCTGTAATCTCTGGCAAAGGTGCTTTTACAAAGTATTGACTCAGGAGTGTGAATACATACAGTACCAGTCAAATGTTTGGACACACCTACTCATTCAAGAGTTTTTCTTTATTTTCTACAGTGTAGAATAATAGTGAAGACATCACAACTATGAAATAACACATATGGAATCATGTAGTAACCAAAAAAGCGCTAAACATATCAAAATATATTTTATATTTGAGATTCTTCAAAGTAGCCACCCTTTGCCTTGATGACAGCTTTGCGCACTCTTGGAATTCTCTCAACCAGCTTCATAAGGTAGTCACCTGGAATGCATTTCAATTAACAGGTGTGCCTTGTTAAAAGTTCATTTGTGGAATTTCTTTCCTTCTTAATGCATTTGAGCCAATCAGTTGTGTTGTGACAAGGTAGGGTTGGTATACAGAAGATAGCCCTATTTGGTAAAAGACCAAGTCCATATTACAGTTGAAGTCGGAAGTTTACATACACCTTAGCCAAATACATTTAAACTCAGTTTTTCACAATTCCTGACATTTAATCCTAGTAAAAATTCCCTGTCTTAGGTCAGTTAGGATCACCACTTTATTTTAAGAATGTGAAATGTCAGAATAATAGTAGAGAGAATGATTTATTTCATATTTTATTTATTTCATCACATTCCCAGTGGGTCAGAAGTTAACATACACTCAATCAGTATTTGGTAGTGTTGCCTTTAAATTGTTTAACTTGGATCAAACGTTTCAGGTAGCCTTCCACAAGCTTCCCACAATAATTTGGGTGAATTTTGGCACATTCCTCCTGACAGAGCTGGTGTAACGGAGTCAGGTTTCTAGGCCTCCTTGCTCGCACACGCTTTTTCAGTTCTGCCCACAAATTTTCTATGGGATTGAGGTCAGGGCTTTGTGATGGCCACTCCAATACCTTGACTTTGTTGTCCTTAAGCCATTTTGCCACAACTTTGGAAGTATGCTTGGGGTCATTGTCCATTTGGAAGACCCATTTGCGACCAAGCTTTAACTTCCTGACTGAAGTCTTGAGATGTTGCCTCAATATATCCACATAATTCTCTTCCCTCATGATGCCATCTATTTTGTTAAGTGCACATGTCCCTCCTGCAGCAAAGCACCCCCACAACATGATGCTGCCACCCCAATGCTTCACGGTTGGGATGGTGTTCTTCGGCTTGCAAGCCTCCCCCTTTTTCCTCCAAGCATAATGATGGTCATTATGGCCAAACAGTTCTATTTTTGTTTCATCAGACCAGAGGACATTTCTCCAAAAAGTACGATCTTTGTCCCCATGTGCAGTTGCAAACCGTAGTCTGGCTTTTTTATGGCGGTCTTGCTGAGCGGCCTTTCAGGTTATGTCGATATAGGACTCGTTTTACTGTGGATATAGATACTTTTGTACCTGTTTCCTCCAGCATCTTCACAAGGTCCTTTGCTGTTGTTCTGGGATTGATTTGCACTTTTCGCACCAAAGTACGTTCATCTCTAGGAGACAGAACCCGTCTCCTTCCTGAGCGGTATGACGGCTGCGTGGTCCCATGGTGTTTATACTTGCGTATTATTGTTTGTACAGATGAACGTGGTACCTTCAGGCGTTTGGAAATTGCTCCCAAGGATGAACCAGACTTGTGGAGGTCTACATTTTTTTTTTTGAGGTCTTGGCCGATTTCTTTTGATTTTCCCATGATGTCAAGCAAAGAGGCACTGAGTTTGTAGGTAGGCCTTGAAATACATCCACAGGTAGACCTCCAATTGACTCAAATGATGTCAATTTGCCTATCAGAAGCTTCTAAAGCCATGACATCATTTTCTGGAATTTTCCAAGCTGTTTAAAAGGCAAAGTCAACTTAGTGTATGTAAACTTCTGACCCACTGAAATTGTGATACAGTGAATTATAAATGAAATAATCTGTCTGCAAACAATTGTTGGAAAATGTACTTGTGTCATGCACAAAGTAGATGTCCTAACCGACTTGCCAAAACTATAGTTTGTTAACAAGAAATTTGTGGAGTGGTTGAAAAACTAGTTTTAATGACTCCAACCTAAGTGTATGTAAACTTCAACTGTATGTCAAGAACAGCTAAAATTAGCAAAGAGAAACGATAGTCCATCATTACTTTAAGACATAAAGGTCAGTAAATCCAGAACATTTCAAGAACTTTCTTCCAAGTGCAGTCGCAAAAACCATCAAGCGCTATGATGAAACTGGCTTTCATGAGGACCGCCACTGGGAAGGAAGACCCAGAATTACCTCTGCTGCAGAGGATACGTTTAATTAGAGTTAACTGCACCTCAGATTGCAGCCCAAATAAATGCTTCTCAGAGTTCAAGTAACAGACATCTCAACATCAACTGTTCAGAGGAGACTGCATGAAATCAGGCTTTCATGGTTGAATTGCTGCAAAGAAACCACTACTAAAGGACACCAATAAGAAGAGACTGGCTTGGGCCAAGAAACATGAGTAATGGTAATTAAACTGGTAGAAATCTGTCCTTTGGTCTGATTTTTGGTTCCAACTGCCATATCTTTGTGAGACGCAGAGTAGGTGAACGGATGATCTCCGCATGTGTGGTTCTCACTGTGAAGCATGGAGGTGTGATGGTGTGGGGGTGCTTTGCTGGTGACAAGGTCAGTGATTTATTTAGAATTCAAGGCACACTTAACCAGCCTGGCTACCACAGCCTTCTGCAGTGATACGCCATCCCATCTGGTTTGCACTTAGTGGGACTATCATTTGTTTTTCAGCAGGACAATGACCCAACACACCTCCAGCCTGTGTAAGGGCTATTTGACCAAGAAGAAGAGTGATGGTGCTGCATCAGATGACCAGGCATCCACAATCACCCAACCTCAACTCAATTGAGATGGTTTGGAATGAGTTGGTCCTCAGAGTGAAGGAAAAGCAGCCAACAAATGCTCAGCATATGTGGGAATCTAAAATATAGAATATAAACACTTTTTTGGTAACTACATGACTCCATATGTGTTATTTCATAGTTTGTCTTCACTATTATTCTACAATGTAGAAAATAGTAAAAAAATATATATATAATAATAAAAAACTTTAATAACTTTTGACTGGTACTGTATGTAAATGAGATATTTCTCTATTTCATTTTCAATAAATGTCTAAAAACATGTTTTCACTTTGTCATTATGTGGTATTGAGGGTAGATGGGTGATAACCAAAATCAATTGAATCTATTTGAATTCAGGTAGTAACAACAACATTTGGAATAAGTCAAGGGGTACGAATGCATTCTGAAGGCACTGTATGTACATCCGATTGCCTAGTCAGCTCTACCTATATGTATGTCATGTGTGCTCCCTCTCCGACCTCTAGGTCACCAGGCTGCTCGTTATGGCGCACACCTCTTTCCCCAGGCGTTATTGCTTCTGTTTCATGTCTATGCGTTGTTCGTGTTTCTTGTTTTGTATTATGTTTCGTCCATTCATTAAAACGTATTCACTCCCTGAACTTGCTTCCTGACTCCCAGCGCACACATTACAGAATAACGCCTCACCAAAGGGAAGCATCAGGGAGTTATTTATTTATTTTTGTGTTGGAGGTGATGTCGGGTCCGGATGTCAGAACCGGAGCTACTTGGGAAGCATCAGCCGGTTTGTCGGGCTCCCATGACCCGGCTGGGCTCGACGGGCACCTATGCCTCGGCTGGGTGGTCAGGTTCCCGTGCCTCGGCTGAAGCAACCGTGGAGTTTTCGGCCGGAACATGGGGCTCTCACGCGTCAGCCGGTTCGTCAGGTTTCTGCACCTCAGCGGAGGCAACCGGTCCGCTCCTGATCCCCGGGATCGTCCCTGTGGTTGGCATCCTGCGGCTGGAGCCACGCGCCGGGGAGGGGGTACTGTCACGTATGCTCTCTCTCCGGCGCTCTAGGTCACCATGCTCCCGCTCCTCAGCCGGGTCGACAGGTTCCCGCGCCTCAGCAGAGGCAACCGGTCCGCTCTTGATCCCCGGGATCGTCATTTTGGTCAGAAACCTGCGGCTGGAGCCGCGCATCGGGGAGGGGGTACTGTCACGTGTGCTCCCTCTCTGGCCTCTAGTCACCAGGCTGCTTGTTATGTCGCACACCTGTCACCATCATTACGCACATCAGCGCATAATGACACTCACCTGGATTCCATCACCTCCTTGATCACCTGCCATATATATGTCCC
Organism: Salmo salar; assembly: GCF_965601325.2. NCBI lineage: Eukaryota > Metazoa > Chordata > Actinopteri > Salmoniformes > Salmonidae > Salmo > Salmo salar. The sequence goes on along the minus strand of NC_138297.1, from coordinate 17,239,396 downwards.
TCCCTTTGGTTCCTTCCCCAGGCGTTATTGTTTCTGTTTCAGTTTCATGTCGTTGCGTTGTTCGTGTTTCTTGTTTTGCATTATGTTTCGTTCATTCATTAAATGTATTCACTCCCGATTCTCAGCGCACACATTACAATGTACATATATTCCTCAATTACCTCGTACCCCTGCACATCGGCTCAGTACTGGTACACCCTGTAAATAGCCATTTTTACTTGTTTTTTCAGCGTGTATTTATTCCTCGTGTTACTATTTCAAATTTTTTTTTTTATCTTTAACTCTACATTGTTGGAAAAGGACCCGTAAGTAAGCATTTCACTGACAGTGTACACCTGTTGTTTAGGGAAGCATGTGACAAATAGATTTTATTTTGACATATGATTGAGACGTGAGAGCAGCTAGCTTATAACAATGAACAGACCAACTAGAGCTGGTGTGTGTGTGTGTGTCTGTGCATGTCCAACCATCGAGCTAGCAGGAAGAATGCTATGGAGCTGCTGTTGGCCCACTTTCTCTGCTGTTGGCAGCAAAAACAGAACACTCAAGCCTTAGTAGAAGTTCAGTCAGAAAGTCAGACCATTGATAGAACCCCCTCATCACACACACACACACACACACACACACACACACACACACACACACACACACACACACACACACACACACACACAAGCCTTTAGGACCAGATCCGGCCATTTTCCCCCTCCGAGTTTCCTCAGTACTGCAGAGGTCTCAGATTACCTCTGGGTCAGTCTCAGGCACAACTGCCTCGGCAAATATCCATCTTCTCCACTACTGTCTCACACTCTCTCTGTGGGACTGTCTCAACTCCAAACCAAGCCAAAGATGATTATATTGGCATATCCATAACATGGGGTCTGCCGGTTTCATCGTATGTGTGTCTGCTGGTGTGTGTATATTCAACGTTTGTCCATCACTACTTCGGTCCATTTACAGAGCACACAGGAAGAACAATGTCATTGAGTTTGACTTTCGTTCCTAAGAGCACATACTGTAGCCTCACCCATCTGTAAAACTGTGTGCTTCTGTGAGACATCGTGCCCAGCAAGCTCTACTCATAACTGGCTGTGTGGGCACAACAATAGGTTAACTACAGAATCAGGAGCACATAACCCTTTACACTCGTAGTTCTATGTTGCATTAATAATACAAAATCTCAGAATAACTGAATTTTTTGCCAAGTTGAAGTATATCGTCTTAAACTTTAGGAGAAAACTGCCAAAGTTCTAAATTTAGCCTACTTCAGAACAAACAGGCACTTTCCAAATGGCTGAGATCTAAACTAAGTGCACTTACAATGTACCTTACAGCGTGAAAGCACCTACTTGTGAACAGAGCAGCCTGTACATCTCTCTGTGGCTGGTACAACATAACTGCCATACAAGAAGAGGAGCAGAGCACTCCTTGAATTCCTTATGATTACTACACTAAACAGAAATATAAAGCGCTGAAATAAAAGATACCAGACCACACACACAAATAGCTTATTTCTCTAAAATGTTGTGTACAAATTTGTTTAAATTCCTTTTAGTGAGCATGTATCCTATGCCAAGATAATCCATCCACCTAACAGGTGTGGCATATCAAGAAGCTTATTAAAACATATTTGGGATCGGTGTCCCGTCCACTGATTAGCATGAGGTTGTAAGTGTGAGAGAGTTGTGAGAGAGTTGCAAAGAAAAAGCCATATCTCAGACTGGCCAATTAAAAGAAAAGATTAAGATGGGCAAAAAAAACCCCACAGAAACTGGACAGAGATATGGCTTTTTCTTTGCAACTCTACCTAGAAGGCCAGCATCCCAGAGTCGCCTCTTCACTGTTGACGTTGAGACTGATGTTTTGCGGGTACTATTTAATGAAGCTGACAGTTGAGAACTTGTGAGGCATCTGTTTCTCAAACTAGACACTCTAATGTACTTGTCCTCTTGCTTAGTTGTGCACCGGGGCCTCCCACTCCTCTTTCTATTCTGGTTAGAGCCCGTTTGCACTGTTCTGTGAAGGGAGTAGTACACAGCATTGTACGAGATCTTCAGTTTCATGGCAATTTCTCGCATGGAATAGCCTTCATACTCAACTAGTCTAAAGAAGGCCAGTTTTATTGCTTCTTTAATAAGAACAACAGTTTTCAGCTGTGCTAACATAATTGCAAAAGGGTTTTCTATGATCAATTAGTCTTTTAAAATTATAAACTTGGATTAGCTAACACAACGTGCCATTGGAACACAGGATGGTTGCTGATAATGGGCCTCTGTACGCCTATGTAGATATTCCATTAAAAATCAGCCTTTTCCAGGTACAATAGTCATTTACAACATTAACAATGTCTACACTGTATTTCTGATCAATTTGATGTTACTTTAAAGGGACAACATTTTTTTTGCTTTTCTTTCAAAAATAAGGACATTTCTAAGTGACCCCAAACTTTTGAACGGTAGTGTGTGAGTATATATACATATATATATGGTAATTTCCAAACTTTCTGTCCTCTAAGGCTGCCTTTACACATGCATCCCAATTCTGAAATTTTGCCCAATTCTTGCCAAAAGAGCTTATCTGATTTGTCATAAGACCAATTAGTGGCAAAAGATCAGAATTAGGCTGCCTCTGTAAACGCAGCCTAAGTGACATAATGCCAATAGGCAACTGACTCAGTAACTGCAGTGTAGTATTAGCATTTGCCTATATGGTGATAAAGGCAAGCATTTGTTGAAGGGTTCTTTGCAACAGAGGAATTGGTAAATCAAGTTGGAAAATCCAACAATTGTCTTCACTCTACATCCATCTAGTTACTATAAACTGTAGGAGTATCTCATTATATTATCATAAATATTCAATCAAGTGTATGCTTTTATGTTATGCTTTACATATAGTAGACAGGCTACTTAAGAAAAATACTAACTTACATTTTAGTCATTTAGCAGACGCTCTTATCCAGAGCGACTTACAGTAGTGAATGCATACATTTCATACATTTTTTTTTCCTGTGCTGGCCCCCCGTAGGAATCGAACCCACAACCCTGGCGTTGCAAACACCATGCTCTACCAACTGAGCTACAGGGAAGGCCAATTATGTAGGTTAGACTTGTTCACATTTCTGCACATCAAAACAAATCGATATCTAGATCGATTGATTGTGGTTCCACCTCTAATTATCCGTGAGTAGCCTCGAGAGGAAATTGACCCAATCCTCAGTTTTTCCTAAAATAGCCTAGGCCTACATCCTTTCAGTCAGCCTACCAATAACAGTACAATTCCAAACCAACACTTTAGAGTTTTGCCACTTTGTAAACATTTAAGCAACAAAACTCATATTTTGTCAGATTGTAACAGTTTCAAATGACGTTATTTTAGCAGCACCGAGTGTCAATATAGTTGGCAGAAATGGGGGATTGGTATACTTCGGGATTTTGGCATTGAAGCCCTTTCTCTACTTCCCCAGAGTTAGTTGAACTCATGGATACCATATTTATGTCTCTGCAGCAGTATGAAGGAAGTTAATTTCGCGAGCCAATGCTAGCTAGCGTTAGCACAATGACTGGAAGACTATGGTATTTGCTAGCACGCACAGCAAGCGGCACCAATGCACGAAGTCTGGAACCAACAGGACCCTGAACAGCTTCTACCCCCAAGCCATAAGACCGCTAAATATACTGAACAAAAATATAAATGCAACAATTTCATTGATTTTACTGAGTTCATTTGGAGGAAATCCATCAATTTAAGTAAAACTAATTAGGCCCTAATCTATGGATTTCAAATGACTGGGAATACAGACATGTGTCTGTTGGTCACTGATACCTTTAAAAAAGAAATGGGCCTCAGGATCTCTTCACTACATTTTTGTGCATTCAAATTGTCATCGATAAAATGCAATTGCGTTCTTTGTTTTAAGCTTATGCCTGCTCATACCATAACTCCACCACCACGGGGCACTCTGTTCACAAACCGCTCGCCCACACAACGCCATACACGTGGTCTGCAGTTGTGAGGCCAGTTGGACGTACTGTCAAACTCTCTAAAACGACTTTTAAGACGGCTTATGGTAGAGAAATTAACATTAAATGATCTGGCAATAGCTCTGGTGGACAGTCCTTATATTTTTATTCAGTGTAGTTAGTTAAATAGTTAACCAATATCTACCAGGAATATCTGCATTGACCCTTTTTGCACTAATCTCTTTTGACTCATCACATACGCTGCTGTTACTGTTTATTATCTATCCCGTTGCCTAGTCACTTTATCCCTACCTACATTATATGTACATACTGTATGTACCTCAACTACCTCATGCCCCTGCACATCGACTTGGTACTGGTACCCTGTGTATATAGCCAAGTTATCGTTATTCATTTTGTATTTATTCCTTGTGTTATTATTTTTCTATTTATTCCTAGTGTTATAATTGTTCTATATTTTTCTACTATTTAAAAAAAAAATAATCTCTGCATAGTTGGGAAGGCCTGTAAGTAAGCATTTCACCAGGGCCGGTTCCAGGTGTTAGCAACATAAACGGTCGCTTAGGGCCCCAGGCCGCTAGGGGGTCCCGACCCCCAAAAACCCTCCCTTTTTCACTGACAGCCACTCAATTAGCTATGTCAGCTAACCATTTTTTGATTGGTAGTTAGTCTAGCGAGCTATCTAAACTTGAAGTAATCGTGGCCGAATACCGACCGGGCACAAAGGGCACATGCCCAGTGGCCCTGACCTGTTTTGCAGTGAGGTGGGGGGCCCTCCAACCAAAACTTGCTTAGGGTCCCCAAAAGGCTATAGCTGGCACTGCATTTCACTGTTAGTCTACACCTGTTGTTTATAAAGCATGTGACAAATACATTTTATATGAGTTACCTTGGACTTCAAGTCATTGCGATAACTCTAGTTAGTAACTTCCTATAAACCGAAAAGAGACAATTGTGCTAACAGCAACGTTTTTTCAAACTGCATGCAGAGACATAACAATGGTATCCACGAGTTCATCTAACTCTGGGGAAGTAGATAAAGGTTTTCATTTCCAAAACATTGAAGTATCCTTTCACTACGGTTAAACCTATACGCTTAAACTCCGGAGGCGTATTCATTACGCCGATTCTGTTGCAAAACGTTTCTTAAACGAAAGCAAACGGAACGAAACGGGGAAGGACCTTCCTGAATTTGTCCAATAGAAACACTCGTTTTAGCAACTGTTTGGCTAGCGATTACACCCCGGTCTCCCCTTCCCTTGAACCAGGGCCTCCACTGCAAGGACAGTGTTTTATACCGCAACGCAATGTCCAGCCCCCTGATTTGAAATGTGATTTAAAAAATATAAAACCTATAATACACTCACCCTCTAATAGTCGGGCGATCAGCGAGTCGACGTCCAATTCCCCCTCCGCCATTTCTGTAGTGGGTGGTGCTCTGAAACAGCACTCTCTCTCTCCACTGCTTACTGCTGCCACAGTCCCTGGCAGGCACCGCATGAACACCACCGCCGACTCACAGCCAGCGGAATGCACGTTCCTGGGTCTCTCCGCCCGAAGGTGTTTTGTACTGGGAAAACACTGTAGACCTATACTATAGGCCTATAATGCCACAGGTTCAATGGTAACAACACAGCTAAGAACATGTAGGACTAATCATAATAGGTGTATGCTAGTGTCTGTGTGTTATAGATCAATAACAAGTATGCAGAAATAGCCTACTTAACCTATTGAATGAAATCCAATAAAGCATAATGCATAATGCATAATGATGATTAGCCATGGCCATATTTCAGTAAAGGGAATTCCAATTTGCAATTTCTTAATTCATTGTGAAACGCTTATAATGTTTTAGGATTTTTTTTTCACATATAAAACATCTCAGTAGTCTATTTGTAAATCACTTCAACATGGGTGAATTTAATTGATTGAAATTTCTGGAAATCTTATAAACTGGCTTGTTTTTATTACTCCTGCAATGGGATTCTTGATTCTCTTGGAGTTGAGAACTGAAAGTCTCGCGTAATTGGTCAGATGCTCGATTAACGGTGCCATTATGTTTATGTAGTCTGTCCACGAGAGATTTTGGAGACTCGAGAGGGCGATGGGTCAACTGTCGATTCCAAATTTGGCTTTTGGTGCCTCCCTCTGGCCACATGGCGCGCTGCATGATCCAAAAGCCGGAATAGTGCACCAGTATAAATGTATACACCGTGGCACTGGTGACTTTATCCTTTACCTCTATCCAAGACAGTATAGGTTACCAATCTGTGTTATATATACTGAATAAAAGCAACATGCAACAATTTCAACGATTTTACTGAGTTACAGTTCATATAAGGACATAGTCAATTGAAATACATTCATCAGGCCCTAATCTATGGATTTCACATGACTGGGCAGGGGCACAGCCACTGGGGGGCCAGCGCCAGTCAATCAAAATTAGTTTTCCCCCACAAAAGGGCTTTATTACAAACAGAAATATCCCTCAGTTTCATCAGCTGTCTGGGTGCTGGTGTAACCGATGTGAAATGGCTAGTTAGTTAACGGTGGTGCGCGCTAATAGCGTTTCAATCGGGTGACGTCACTCGCTCTGAGACCTGAAGTAATTGTTCCCCTTGCTCTGAAAGGGCCATGGCTTTTGTGGCGCGATGGGTAACGGTGCTTCGTGGGTGTCAGTTGTTGATGTGTGCATAGGGTCCCTGGTTCAAGCCCAGGTTGGGGCGAGGAGAGGGACGAAAGCTACAGTGAGGGAAAAAAGTATTTGATCCCCTGCTGATTTTGTATGTTTGCCCACTGACAAAGAAATGATCAGTCTATAATTTTAATGGTAGGTTTATTTGAACAGTGAGAGACAGAATAACAACAACAAAAATCCAGAAAAACGCATGTCAAAAATGTTATAAATTGATTTGCATTTTAATGAGGGAAATAAGTATTTGACCCCCTCTCAATCAGAAAGATTTCTTGCTCCCAGGTGTCTTTTGTACAGGTAACGAGCTGAGATTAGGAGCACACTCTTAAAGGGAGTGCTCCTAATCTCAGTTTGTTACCTGAATAAAAGACACCTGTCCACAGAAGCAGTCAATCAATCAGATTCCAAACTCTCCACCATGGCCAAGACCAAAGCGCTCTCCAAGGATGTCAGGGACAAGACTGTAGACCTACACAAGGCTGGAATGGGCTACAAGACCATCGCCAAGCAGCTTGGTGAGAAGGTGACAACAGTTGGTGCGATTATTCGCAAATGGAAGAAACACAAAAGAACGGTCAATCTCCCTCGGCCTGGTGCTCCATGCAAGATCTCACCTCGTGGAGTTGCAATGATCATGAGAATGGTGAGGAATCAGCCCAGAACTACACGGGAGGATCTTGTCAATGATCTCAAGGCAGCTGGGACCATAGTCACCAAGAAAACAATTGGTAACACACTACGCCGTGAAGGACTGAAATCCTGCAGCGCCCACAAGGTCCCCATGCTCAAGAAAGCACATATACATGCCCGTCTGAAGTTTGCCAATGAACATCTGAATGATTCAGAGGACAACTGGGTGAAAGTGTTGTGGTCAGATGAGACCAAAATGGAGCTCTTTGGCATCAACTCAACTCGCCGTGTTTGGAGGAGGAAGAATGCTGCCTATAACCCCAAGAACAGCATCCCCACCGTCAAACATGGAGGTGGAAACATTTTGCTTTGGGGGTGTTTTTCTGCTAAGGGGACAGGACAACTTCACCGCATCAAAGGGATGATGGATGGGGCCATGTACCGTCAAATCTTGGGTGAGAACCTCCTTCCCTCAGCCAGGGCATTGAAAATGGGTCGTGGATGGGTATTCCAGCATGACAATGACCCAAAACACACGGCCAAGGCAACAAAGGAGTGGCTCAAGAAGAAGCACATTAAAGTCCTGGAGTGGCCTAGCCAGTCTCCAGACCTTAATCCCATAGAAAATCTATGGAGGGAGCTGAAGGTTCGAGTTGCCAAACATCAGCCTCGAAACCTTAATGACTTGGAGAAGATCTGCAAAGAGGAGTGGGACAAAATCCCTCCTGAGATGTGTGCAAACCTGGTGGCCAACTACAAGAAACGTCTGACCTCTGTGATTGCCAACAAGGGTTTTGCCACCAAATACTAAGTCATGTTTTGCAGAGGGGTCAAATACTTATTTCCCGATTAAAATGCAAATCAATTTATAACATTTATAACATATAACATTTTTGACATGCGTTTTTCTGGATTTTTGTTGTTGTTATTCTGTCTCTCACTGTTCAAATAAACCTACCATTAAAATTATAGACTGATCATTTCTTTGTCAGTGGGCAAACGTACAAAATCAGCAGGGGATCAAATACTTTTTTCCCTCACTGTATACTGTTACACTGGTCTCAGATGATCCCACAGGTAAAGAAACCGGATGTGGTGGACCTGGGCTGGCGTGGTTACATCTGGTCTGAGGTTGTGAGGCCGGTTGGACATACTGCCAAATTCTCTAAAACAACGTTATGGTAGAGAAATGAACATTCAATTCTCTGGCAACAGCTCTGGTGGACAGTCCTGCAGTCAGCATGCCAATTGCACTCTCCCTCAAAATTGACACATCTGTGGTATTGTGTTGTGTGCCAAAACAGCACATTTAAGAGTGGCATTTTATTGTTCCCAGCACCTGTGTAATGATCATGCTGTTTAATCAGCTTCTTGATATCCCACACCTGTCAGGTGGATGGATTGTCTTGGCAAAGGAGAAATGCTCACTTACAGGGATGTAAACAAATTTGAGCACAAAATTTGAGAAAAATAAACTTTTTGTGCATATGGAACATTTCTGTGATCTTTTATTTCAGCTCATGAAACATGGAACCAACACTTTACATGTTGCATTGATAGTTTTGTTCAGTATATATAGCCTACATGTACAACAAACTAAATAGAGTTTATAGGGAATTGGCCTTTTTATGGGCAAATTGTATAAGGAACAAAATAATGAAACCACATGCTGGTAGTGGCCTCCAACGGGGCATGCACTGATTGAATCAACGTTGTTTCCACATCATTTCAATGAAATGATGTTGAACCAACAGAGAACAGACATCGAATGGACACCCGTGCCCCTGTGGGCAAGTTGTGTAGCTTATAACAGGGATTCCCAAAATGTTTCACTCAGGCCCCCCTTCCAGCATTGTCTATTTCTATGGGCACAAGCACTGTTCATGACACAAACTGTTCACACCCTTCTTGTTGGCGGAGAGACATTTTTGCAGGTTTAAAGCTTATTTCCTGCAATTCTACACATTTTGCCATGGGATGCAGAAAAATATTGCAGTTTTAAAGTTTATTTCTTGCAATTCTATACATTTTGCCATGTCTACAAAATCTATGGGCTAAACAACTTAGTTAAAAATGTTAGCTGACATAGGCTAGTTGATCTGGACATTTCTGACAAGTTATAAATAGCTCTCTAAGGTATGCAATGACTGACAGGGCAAGAGGAAAACTGGTGATACACTACCCAATCACAAAATTGCACCTTGTGCATTCTATTATTACAACTTTCGAGAGTAAGTTGAAAGCTGGACTGAGTTCCTTAAAAAATATATACAGTACCAGTCAAAAGTTTGGACAAACCTACACATTCAGGGGTTGTAGAACATTGTAGAATAATAGTAAAGACATCAAAACTATGAAATAACACATATGGAATCTTGGTCAAGTAGCCCTTACACAGCCTGGAGGTGTGTTGGGTCATTGTCTTGTTGAAGAAATGATAGTCCCACTAAATGCAAACCAGATGGGATGGCGTATCACTGCAAAATGCTGTGGTAGCCAGGCTGGTTAAGTGTGCCTTGAATTCTAAATAAATCACAGACAGTGTCACCAGCAAAGCACCCCCACACCATCACACATTCTCCTCCATGTTTCATGGTGGGAACCACACATGCGGAGATCATCTGTTCACCTACTCTGCATCTCACAAAGACACTGCAATTGGAACCAAAAATTTCAAATTTGGACTCATCAGACCAAAGGACAGATTTCCACCGGTCTAATGTCCATTGCTTGTGTTTCTTGGCCCAAGACAGTCTCTTATTCTTATTGGTGTCCTTTAGTAATGGCTTCTTTTCAGCAATTCGACCATAAAGGCCTGATTCAATGCAGTCTCCTCTGAACAGTTGATGTTGAGATGTGCCTGCAGCAGATGTAACTCTGGGTCTTCCTTTCCCGTGGCTGTCCTCATGAAAGCCAGTTTCATCATAGTGCTTGATGGTGTTTGCGATTTCACTTGAAGAAACTTTCAAAGACTGACCTTCATGTCTTAAAGTAATGATGGACTGTTGTTTATCTTTGCTTATTTGAGCTGTTCTTGCCATAATATAGACTTGGTCTTTTACTAAATAGGGCTATCTTCTGTATACCACCCCTACCTTGTCACAACACAACTGATCGGCTCAAACTCATTAAGAAGGAAAGAAATTCCACAAATGAACATTTAACAAGGCACACCTGTTAATTGGAATGCATTCCAGGTGACTACCTCATGAAGCTGGTTGAGAGAATGCCAAGCGTGTGCAAAGCTTTCATCAAGGCAAAGGGTGGCTACTTTGATGAATCTCAAATATATTTGTATTTGTTTAACACTTTTTTGGTTACTACATGATTCCATATGTGTTATTTAATAGTTTTGATGTCTTCACTATTATTCTACAATGTAGAAAATAGTGAAAATAAAGAAAATCCCTGGAATTAGTAGGTGTGTCCAAACTTTTGACTGGTACTGTATATATTTGTGCATCCACTTGGGATGCACCTCACAGTTTGGGAACCACTGGACTTTACAAGATAGGCTACCAAACCATTGTATTTTACTATGTTGAAATATGTATTCTCCATCGACTCAGTTTGAACATATCAACAGAATAGAAATACTGTAGATATGCCTACTTTATTGTACATTTGCGCAACATAGTGGCTACAAAGACGCAGTTAAATTGCACCCAATCTCACAGTCGGTCCTTGTGACTGTTTTTAACTTTAAATGTGTTATGACTGCAACGAAACCAATATACATTTTCTGTTCCTTTACGTCATTTGGGTATTTCCGCCCCATTTTAGGTGGTGGTGGCAAATTGCATTGGAGACTTAAAGGCGGAGGTGGCTAAAGAGCGATCTGTCACGACAAGTTTACAAATTTACCTGTTTTCAAGGGACAAACACCCTAGGGGAAAGGCTATTCCAATAACCAACGTGGAAGAAGTAGAAGTCGGAAATGGATGGTAAGTTTGTTTACAAACTGATCCTCAAAGTTAATGCATTTTCGAGTCTCGTGTGAAGCTTAGCAACTTGTTTGCGCACAAGGGGGAAGCCCCGATACCATTGGTTTTGTACTGCCGCAGGAGGAGTCAATACAACATAATGGAGATCACTGTCCGCGACTTGCCAGCACTGTAGCCTACTAGGAAGTTGGACATAGTTTGAGATAGGCCCACATCTATTATAGATGTATTATTTTACATCATATCTAGTAGAACGTGATCCTTCGTGACATTGAAGCTGTATAGGCTATCAGTAGCCTATGCACATTATGGATGCCTTTTTATCCCAACACTAGGGTAGTGCGACAGTCAAGAGGCCTAGGCTACGCGATTCTCCGATATATTTGACTTTAGCCGCAGTGAAATATTTCACTTGTATGACCAATTATACAACTTTGTTGACGCTTAGCCTAATTATTAAGGGGACAATGTCCCCGAAATGACGTCATGGTGTTTACACAACATTGCATATGCCTATTTGATAGATGTAGCTGTATGTTTAATGCCTAAATGTTTACAATGTATGACATTTAGGAAATCGTCATAGTCGTCACAGCGAGGTTTTGCGCTGATAGGTTAATAACAGGTTAATAAAACCGGTTAATAAAGCAACGCAACAAGAATGTGACTCAACGTTACATTGCACCTAATAGGCTTGAAGGTCGAACGTCAACAAGCTGGATAATTTGTTACCAAATCAGTGCTACAACACACATGCGCTAGTCGCGTCTCACACACATTTGCACCTCACAAAAAGCAAACGTTCTTGTAATATGTCACGTGTGGGACAGTCGGTGATGGCACATTGAAATAATAAAGGCACTGGGTTTGTCAATTGCGTGCCAGGGCGTTACTTTCGCTTTGAAGATGGCCTTAGTCTGGTAACTGTGGGCTTCTGCATGGCTTGCTGTTTGGGGCTTTAGGCTGGGTTTCTGTATAAGCGCGTTGTGACATCTGCTGATGTAAAAAGGGCTTTATAAATACATTTGATGAGCACCCACTTTCACTAACGAATTAACCTCTTGTCAATATAGCCTAAGTTGTACATGTATTCGTTCCTGCTGCATTATTTACATTGATTTAAAAACGAGTCTGAAAATCGAGTAATATACTGTTTTATCAGGAGTTGAACATCATTGTCAAAGTTAACTATACAATCATCAAAGCTACAACATAAGGGAGGCTTTGAAAACTTTCTAAAAATGTTAATGTCATGTAATAACACTCAACTCAACCCATGCTCAAACACCATGTGTAATCAATCTTGTCTACCCAGTTGATGCAGAAGGAAGAAACACAGTTTCCAGTCTTTTTTCCATGAACTAGAAAACGTCTTTATTGTAGATGTGTTCTATAAACCAACTGCTCTATTGAACTATTTCAGACACAATAGAAGTGATGTCAGGTGGTAAAAATAACGGTAATCTGACAATCTTTATTTCCCCTGTGTTATACCTTGCAATTTCTCTGCAATTATACCTTGCCTGCTATTGTGTTTTTAGAGGAACCTCCTTTGTTTTCAGTGCATTTAGCTTTGCATTCCAGCTATTTGGGCAAGCAGGTAGCCTAGTGGTTAGAGCATTGGGCCAGTTTGCTGGATTGAATCCCGAGCTGACAAGGTAAAAATCTGTCGTTATTCCCCTGAACAAGGCAGTTAACCTACTGTTCCTAGGCCGTCATTGTAAATAAGAATTTGTTCTTAACTGACTTGCCTAGTTAAATAAAAAATTAAAAAATTATTTTAAAGGGGGAGTTCACCCCAAAACACTCCTAGGCCGTTTATAACACCTGCCTAGCCATTTGTCATCGCCCCAGACAGTTTGTAGGTCCATTGCTTGAGTATTTAGATTTCTGTATTTTTATATAAAAATGCTTCTTTTAAGGTTAAGGTTATAATTAAAATCACATTTTAAGAAGAGAAATTGTGGAGATAGGCAGGTTTTATGACTTTGTGGCTGGGGTAACTAGTGACGACCCGACTAGCGGCACGCATTAATCTACTTCCTGGATTTCAATGCGAAAATAGGGGTAAAATTCTCTTATTAGCTACATCTAAATCAGGGTTTCCCAAACTCTGTCCTCAGGACCCCAAGGGGTGCACGTTTTGGTTTTTGAAGGGTCCAGGGCCCTCAAACTCAACTCTGGACCTCGAAGCCAGTTCCACTGCATTTTTTCATTGTTCCCCTCTAATCAGGGACTGATTTAGACCTGGGACACCAAGTGGGAGCAATTAATTATCAGGTAGAACAGAAAACCATCAAGCTCCAGACCTCATAGGGTAGGAGTTGAGGGTGAACTTCCCCCTTTAACATCTACTTTTAGCTAACACTCTTCTGCTTATGGAGAAGGAGCTGAATTTGTACCGCAAACTGTTGTGATCTCCAACATTTGCAGTTCTTGTCTGCCTTTTCTCATCTGAGAATAGTTGAGGGGAATTATGGGTTGTGGATTTTGGTTGATAGTTGTTTCTTACTGACTTATTTGTTCTAGTAAATGTTTTTGTGTCAATTTCTCCCATCTCCATAGGAATGTATGGATGGGGACAGCCCCCTTTGAACCAAGGTAAGGAGAGTTATATCACGCTGTGGACCTGTTTTCTGTTTGTCTCCTCTGTTCACTTTATGGCTTCTCCCTTGTCATGACTGTATTCACTTGAAGCATCAGCTTTATTTTGAAACACATACTGATATACACTGCTCTTTCCATGACATAGACTGACCAGGTGAAAGCTACAGTACTCGTCAAAAGTTTGGACATACCTACTCATTCAAGGGGGTTTTCTTTATACACATATGGAATCATGTAGTAAACAAATAAGTGTTAAACAAATAAAAATATATTTTATATTCGAGATTCTTCAAAGTAGCCACCCTTTGCCTTGATGACAGCTGTGCACACTCTTGGTATTCTCTCAACCAGCTTCACCTGGAATGCTTTTCAGTCTAGAAGGAGTTCCCACATATGCAGAGCATATCTATACATGTAATATCAAGTTCACATTGAAAACGTAATGTTGGCTAAATTGTTTTGATTATAAATCAAGAAAGTAATTCAAAACACAGAATTGGAGGAAGACGTGAGAATGACAAATATATTCAAATTGTTTGAAATCAGTGCACAAGGCACACAAGCAGGAAAATTAAATTGTTTATACAATGGAGCATTCAAAGACTGACACTTGATCAAAATGTAATTAGAGAATTCAGATAAGGGGTTTTGTGCTCAGAGTGAATTAAGAATGCCATCAGAATGCCCAGCCTGTAAGGAGCAGAGGACGGGGCTGACTGAGGGACACCCGAGCATAGGTGTGGAATTCAAAGACAGAGACCCAGCCGGGCACAGGTGTGGAGATCATGAACAGAGGCCCAGCCGGGCACCGGTGTCGGCCACGGGTGTCGAGGGCACGGACAGAGGCCCAGACGGGCACAGGTGTGGAGATCATGAACAGAGGCCCAGACAGGTGTCAAGTCCACGGACAGAGTACCAGCTGGTGGTGGAGTAGTACATACAGGAGCGGAGGACTGGATGGTGGGGCGGGACCTCCAGGCACACCTTCAAAGTAATCTGATTAGCAGCATGTTTTTTTTTTTTTTTTTTGCGTCACTCTTCATCGATGCCACCAAATACCCAGCATACCACAGAGCATTTTCAACAACCCACTTGAAGGTCTGCTTTCTTTAAAGGTTGAACTGCATCTCGTGTTGACCCAACAAGTGTGCCTTGTTACTGGGTTGCCAACTTGAAGCAGTACAGTCCTCCTGGCCAAATTTATCCAGAGATATACAGTAGCCCCGGTGTACTCTTTTTCAGAACTATGTCTTCTGAAATGGCAAGCATCCTTACTGTCAAAAATAAAATCAAACCCAATTTTACAAATCATATATACAGAATACAGCGGGGTGTAAACAGTGCAATGAAATGCTTACTTGCAAGCTACCTCTCAACATAGCCCTTATGTCATACAGCATGATATTTGTGTGTCTGTAACTTTCTCACTCATCATTATTCAGAATTCATCAGGACTATCCGCAATCCTGGTATCATCCACATTAATGTAGAAGTGTTTAGAAACATATTCTATTCTTATTTACAATAAGTGACTCCAAAATGACAATACATTAAAAAACAGTTATTTCTATTGGGCACAAAATCATCTGAAACACAACCAAAACAAAGAGCAAATGCGTCCAACAGTTGGTATAGTCACAAGCTTGATGTAATCATTGTGTGCTATGAATATGGGACCAAATACTAAACTTTCGACTACTTTAATAAACATAAGTTAATTTGTCCCAATACTTTTGGTTCCTCTTAAATGGGGGGGACTATGTACAAATTAAAGCTGACAGTCTGCACTTTGTATCATTTCAAACCCAAAGTGCTGGAGTACAGAGCCAAAAGAACCAAATATTTCACTATCCCTATACTTTTGGAGCTCACTGTATATTTAGTTTGTATTCCAACTCTTTGCTTCTATCGAGATAGCCTGTTGATCATGACTCTCACTTCATTACATCACACATAAGAGTTATTGGATGAAGGCGTCTTCTGTACGGGGGAGTTTTGTTTAGAGCCCAGACTCTCTAAACAAAAGGTTAAAATTATACACACCTTTATGTTACCTTACCACACGGCCATATCTCCATGTTACAGCGTGTTTTCAGAGTCTGTGCTAAAAATCTATCTGTGTCTCCTAACACTTATGTGTAAACAGAAGAAGGGCGCTGCAACATGTTGTCACAAAAAAATATGCTTGGCTGCAACTGTGTTAAAACAGTGTACACTAAGTGTGTATTTTGCATGTGAAATTATTTTGCTGTGTTTTATGTTTCTAAACCCGTACCGGAATTGAGAATCGATTCACGATCAGAAGGTGTATTTGGCTGTTTTGACTGCCAGAGTCAATTCACACTAAAAATAACATTTCTGGTCCTGGACTAAGGAGTAACATTAACCCGAACAGGAGTGGAGGACAGGGGACTGGCTGATGCAGCTGTGGACTGGATTCTGGTAGAGGGGGTGGGAGTAAAATGAAAGGTGCCAACAAGAGGCAGGGCTGTCTCCACCACTGGAACTGTCAGGTCCTGAAATTCCACAAGCTCCACAAAGCCCTCATCATCCTCCTCTTGGACATCAGGATCACCTGTCTCCAGTTCCTCAATGGCAGCCTTGTAATCCTGCAGCACCAAACCAGTTTGATCGAAGAGGTACTCCAAACCTATCAGCTCCCCTAAAGAAAAAAAACGACATAAATATATGAGAATACACCGGATTGAGTATGGAATAATTCTATAATAACATTTCACAAAGAGAAATGTGTTGCTGTTTGTATTAAATATAAAAGCTGCATTAGATTATTAATTGCATTATATTGCCATTACCAGTCAAGATGATGGCGCCGGTGGGTAGGGCTGCCGTTTTATCGGCCCTCAACCAATCATGCTATTTTGTTGTTTTTTTTCGCGTGGTTTGTAACTTGTTTTGTACATAACGTTGCTGCTACCTTCTCCTATGACCGAAAAGAGCTTCTAAACATCAGAACTGGGATTGCTCACCTCAAACTGGACGAAGAGTTTTTCTTCAATGAGTTTGACGCAAGGGATATACTGTTGACACCCAACCAGACCCCGATCCCCGTGATTCGCTGGAGAAGGAAACTTATATTTCGAGGCAAAAGATCAGGGTGCCTTGTGAGGACCAGGCGACGAGTGGCTAATCTGCCCTTGCCCTCTGTTCTATAGTTAACGTTCAATCGCTAGAAAATAAATGGGACGAACTGAAAGCACGTATATGCTACCAACGGGACATTAAAAACTGCAATATTTTATGTTTCACCGAGTCGTGGCTGAACGACGACATTAAGAACATAGAGCAGGCGGGTTATACACTCTATCGGCAAGACCGAACAGCAACCTCTGGTAAGACACGGGGCGTGGGCCTATGCATTTATGTAAACAACAGTTGGTGGACTATATCTAAGGAAGTCTCAAAGTTTTTCTCGCTTGAGGTGGAGTATAGACCTCACTATTTACCCAGAGATTTCATCTGTTTTTTTTGTAGCTGTCTATATACCACCACAGAGTGAGGTTGGAACTAAAACCGCACTAAATGAGCTGTATTCCGCGATAAGCAGACAGGAAGACCACTTCTACTCCACACACAGAGACGTGTACAAAGCTCTTCCTTGCCCTCCATTTGGGAAATCTGACCATAACTCTATCCTCCTGATTCCTGCTTAAAGCAACAATTCAAGCAGGAAGCACCAGTGACTCGGTCTATAAAAAAGTGGTCAGATGAAGCAGATGCTAAACTACAGGACTTTTTTGCTAGCACAGACTGGAATATGTTCCGGGATTCTTCTGATGGCATTGAGGAGTACACCACATCAGTCACTGGCTTTATCAATAAGTGGACGTCGTCCCCACAGTGACTGTATTTACATACCCCAACCAGAAGCCATGGATTACAGGCAACATTCGCACTGAGCTAAAGGGTTGAGCTGCCGCTTTCAAGGAGCGGGACTCTAACCCGGAAGCTTATAAGAAATCCCGCTATGCCCTCCGACGGACCATCAAACAGGCAAAGCGTCAATACAGGACTACGGTCGAATTGTACTACACCGAATTGTACTACACCAATTGTACTACACTGACGCTCGTTGGATGTGGCAGGGCTTGCAAACTATTACAGACTACAAAGGGAAGCACAGCCGAGAGCTGCCTAGTGACACGAGCCTACCAGACGAGCTAAATAACTTCTATGTTCGCTTCGAGGCAAGTAACACTGAGACATGCATGAGAGCGTCAACTGTTCCGGATGACTGTGTGATCACGCTCTCTGCAGCCGATGTGAGTAAGACCTTTAACTTCTATGGGATACGTGGGACGCTAGCGTCCCACCTGCGGGACACAGCCAGTGAAATATCAGGGCGGCAAATTCAAAAACAACAAAATGTCACAATTAAACTTTCTCAAACATACAACTATTTTACACCATTTTAAAGATACACTTCTCCTTGATGTAACCACATTGTCCGATTTCAAAAAGGCTTTACAGCGAAAGCAAAACATTAGATTATGTTAGGAGAGTACATAGACAAAAATAATCACACAGCCATTTTCCAAGCAAGGACATGTGTCAATAAAACCCAAAACACAGCTAAATGAAGCACTAACCTTTGAGGATCTTCATCAGATGACACTCCTAGGACATTATGTTACACAATACATGTATGTTTTGTTCGATAAAGTTCATATTTATATCCAAAAACAGCATTTTACATTGGCGCGTGATGTTCAGAAAATGTATTCCCACCAAAACCACCGGTGAATGTGCACATCAATTTACAAAAATACTCATCATAAACGTTGACAAAATATCTAACAATTATTTAAAGAACTATAGATAGACTACTCCTGGATGCAACCGCTTTGTCAGATTTTAAAAAAGCTTTACGGAGAAAGCACATTTTTCAATATTCTGAGTACATAGCTCAACCATCACAGCGAGCTATACAGACACCCGCCAAGTTCGGGGCATCCTAAACTCAGAATTAGTATTAGAAATATTCTCTTACCTTTGCTGATCTTCGTCAGAATGCACTCCCAGGACTGCTACTTCCACAAGAAATGTTGTTTTTGTTCGAAATAATACATATTTATGTCCAAATACCTCCATTGTTCGTGCGTTCAGAGCACTATCCAAAGGCATAACGCGCGAACGCGGTACCAGAGACGAAGTCAAAATGTTCCATTACCCTACTTAGAAGCATGTCAAACGCTGTTTAAAATCAATCTTTATGGTATTTTTTATGTAAAATTGCGATAATATTCCAACCGGACAATAGCGTATTCATTCAAGGATAAAAAGAAGGAACGGTGCATATCCTATCCCTTTGTCCACAGGCAGTCCACTCAGTAACTGAGCTCCTATTATCTCCCCAGTAACAGGAGAAGGCTGAAACAACTTTCTGAAGGCTTTTGACAGCCAATGGAAGCCTTAGGAAGTGTAACGTAACCCCACAGATACTGTAGTTTTGAAAGGGACTAGAAAGAAGAACTACAATTCTTAGATCCTCCACTTCCTGGTTGACTTTTTCTCAAGTTTTTGCCTGCTATATGAGTTCTGTTATACTCACAGACACCATTCAAACAGTTTTAGAAACTTCAGAGTGTTTTCTTTCCAAATCTACTAATAATATGTATATTCTAGTTTCTGGGCCAGAGTAGTAACCTGTTTAAATTGGGTACGTTTTTTCATCCGGCCGTGAAAATACTGCCCCCTAGCCCAGACAGGTTAAACAGGTCAACATTCACAAGGCCGCCAGGCCAGACCGATTACCAGGACGTGTACTCCGAGCATGCGCTGACCAAATGGCAAGTGTCTTCACTTACATTTTCAACCTCTCCCTGTCTGAATCTGTAATACCAACATGTTTCAAGCAGACTACCATAGTACCTGTGCCCAAGAACACTAAGGTAACCTGCCTAAATGAGTACCAACCCGTAGCACTCACATCTGTAGCCATGAAATGCTTTGAAAGGCTGGTCATGGCTCACATCAACACCATTATCCCAGAAACCCTAGACCCACTCCAATTTGCATACCGCACCAACAGATCCACAGATGATGCAATCTCTATTGCACTCCACACTGCCCTTTCCCACCTGGATTAAAGGAACACCTATGTGAGAATGCTATTCATTGACTACAGCTCAGCGTTCAACACCATAGTGCCCTCAAAACTCATCACTAAGCTGAGGACCCTGGGACTAAACAGCTCCCTCTGCAACTGGATCCTAGACTTCCTGACGGGCTGCCCCCAGGTGGTAAGGGTAGGTAACAACACATCTGCCACGCTGATCCTCAACACGGGGGCCCGTCAGGGGTGCGTGCTCAATCGCCTCCTCCTGTACTCCCTGTTCACTCATGACTGCACGGCAAGGCTCAACTCCAACACCATCATTAAGTTTGCCGATGACACAACAGTGATAGGCCTGATCAGCGACAATGATGAGACAGCCTATAGGGAGGAGTTCAGAGACCTGACCATGTGGTGCAAGGACAACCACCTCTACCTCAACGTGATCAAGACAAAGGAGTTGATTGTGGACTACAGGAAAAAGAGGACCGAGCACACCCCCATTCTCATCGATGGAGCTGTAGTGGAACAGGTTGAGAGCTTCAAGTTCCTTGGCGTCCACATCAACAACAAACTAACATGGTCCAAGCACACCAAGACAGTTGTGAAGAGGGCACGACAAAACTTATTCCCCCTCAGGAGACTGAAAAGATTTGGCATGGGTCCTCAGATCTTCAAAAGATTTTACAGCTGCACCATCGAGAGCATCCTGATGGGTTGCATCACTGCCTGGTATGGCAACTGCTCGGCCTCCGACCGCAAGGCACTACAGAGGGTAGTGCGTATGACCCAGTACATCACTCGGGCCAAGCTTCCTGCCATCCAGGACCTCTAAACCAGGCGGTGTCAGAGGAAGGCCCTAAAAATCGTCAAAGACTCCAGCCACCCTAGTCATAGACTGTTCTCTCTGCTATCACACGGCAAGCGGTACCGGAGTGCCAAGTCTAGGTCCAAGAGGCTTCTAAACAGCTTCTACCCCCAAGCCATACGACTCCTGAACAGCTAATCAAATGGATACCCAGACTTTTCGCACCCCCCACGCTGCTACTACTCTCTGTTATTATCTATGCATAGCCACTTTAACAACCCTACCTGCATGTACATAATTATCTCAATTACCTCGACACCGGTGCCCCTGCACATTGACTCTGTACCGGTACCCCCTGTATATAGCCACACTATTGTTATTTACTGCTGCTCTTTAATTATTAGTTTTTGTTATTTTTACTTTTTTTTAAAACTTTTTCTTTTAGGTATTTTGCATCGTTGGTTAAGGGCTTGTAAGTAAGCATTTCACTCTAAGGTCTACACCTGTTGTATTCAGTGTATGTGACAAATAACATTTGATTTGACCAGTGTATTTGCGTGGAACAGTGTAAGGAACAATTTGTTCCAACTGATGACCTTCACTCTAGCAACCTATGTTGTCATCTCTAGCTACTTGCTAAAGCACAATTCTACCACAAACAGATACACCAGCATAAGCAAGTGCATAGGATATCATTCGTGCCTTTTAATTCATAATTAACATGATGACACTAGCCTATTTGATATCAAGACAGTGTTTGCCCTATAGCCATGTCTAGTCCAATTTGCAAAATGAATTAAAAGAGAAAAGGAGTGGTTTGCTGATGCTGAGTTGAGTGACAAAACACTAGCTATAAAAATCTCACTTTGTTTAGATAGCTAGCTATGGTAATAAGAAAATAATAACTCCAGATAATTATGTAAATAACGTTAGTGGGGTTAAGACTATTTTGATGGTCAGAGTCATCGGACATTAAGCTAGCTACGTTACGTCGATAAACTGTGTTAGTGTCAAAACACCAGTTTACTAACGAGTTAGATAGCGTTAATGTAGTTACACTGTAAATCTTGTTAACCGTGCTAACGGTTTAACCAGCTAGATATTTTTACCAGCTAGATATTCCAATTGATGATGATGATCAATGAAAACACCAGATAACAAAAAGTCGTAGCTAACATTACTTAAGATAACTCGAACAAAATTACCTGAGAGGAAATACATTTTTCCATGGTCCTCTTCTAGCGTTTAAAGGTCCTGTCATAGCTCTATCCTCATTGGTCAATTCTTGGTTACTTCTTGGTTGCACTGGCGTCTCGGATTGGTTGGGGAGTGCAATTCTTAGTTACTTCTTGGTTGCAGACGGCAATATGATTGGTTGTCGCAACCAGAAATTGTAAGGGGGCGCCATTTAGTAGTGGTTTCTTTGCAGCATTCGACCATGAAGGCTTGATTCACGCAGTCTCTTCTGAGCAGTTGATGTTGTGATGTGTCTGTTACTTGAACTCTGTGAATTATTTATTGGGCTGCAATTTCTGAGGCTGGTAACTCTAATGAACTTATCCTCTGCAGCAGAGGTAACTCTGGGTCTTCCTTTCTTGTGGTGGTCATGAGAACCAGTTTCATCATCGCGCTTGATGGTTTTTGCGACTGCACTTGAAGAAACTTTTAAAGTTCTTGACATTTTCCGGATTGACTGACCTTCATGCCTTAAAGTAATGATGAACTGTTGTTTCTATTTGCTTATTTGAGCTGCTCTTGCCATAATATAGACTTGGTCTTTTACCAAATAGGGCTATCTTCTGTATACCACCCCTGCCTTGTCACAACACAACTGATTGGCTTAAACGCATTAAGAAGGAAAGAAATTCCACAAATGAACTTTTAACAAGGCACACCTGTTAATTGAAATGCATTCCAGGTGACTACCTCATGAAGCTGGTTGAGAGAATGCCAAGAGTGTGCAAATCTGTCAAGGCAAAGGGTGACTACTTTCAAGAATCTCAAATATAAAATATATTTTGGTTTGTTTAACACTTTTTTGGTTAAAACATGATTCTATATGTTATTTCATAGTTTTGATGTCTTCACTATTATTTTACAATGTAGAAAATAGTAAAAATAAATAAACTCTGGAATGAGTAGGTGATTCCAAACTTTTGACTGGTACTGTATGATTCCCTTATTGATGTCACTTGTTAAATCCACCAGTAGATGAAACCACTGGGTAAATCACTGGGGAAGTCAAGCCAGAAATGTTTTTGTTTCATCACATAACCGGAGAGCAACAGTAACATGACCTACAGCATGGTCAAGTAAGTTCATGTTTCCGACATTTTCGGACGACTATACAACTACTGATTTAGAACCACGGAGTTACCGCAAGTGGAAAGAAAACAGGAGCTGCCTCCACTATTCCAGCACCATTTCATCATCATAAAATCAGTTATGCTTAGTCTAATACAGTGGTAACTATAAGATACCAAAAACAATTTAATCCAATCAACGTAAGCTAAATATGATGTGGCTGTCCATGGTTCTGATTTCTGTGTGTGTGTGTGTGTGTGTGTGTGTGTGTGTGTTCGTGCAAGTAGAAAAAACATGTTGACTCACCCTCGCCATCCTCCACTCTTTTCATGTTGACGAAAAGGTATATGACTCTGTGATACAGTACACGTCACGCTTACATTTTTTGTTGTCGTAGGCTACCTTGCTAAAAAGTTTGCTCGCTAGCCTAACTTCCTTTAATGGGCAACGTTAGCTAGTTAACATTAGCCTTCTACATCTAGGTAAATATTGAACTTCCATCCTCTCAGGCCAGGGGAACAATGTATGAACTTATGGTTGGATCAGAATTGCCGTTATAATCATTGGCCAATACGGAGAATTGGTTGGATCAGGTATGAAGGTAGACCCAGATGCAGACAACGTCGAATTAACAATGGTTTAATAATCCAACAGGAGCAGGCAATAGATTCACAGTTGAGCTCACTCAGTTTAGCTCAACGCTGAGTGGCTATTGTTTAATACTTTTTTATTAATCAAGGGAGGCTTAATGCTCGCTAGCTTCCCTTATATTCAATGCTACGGGCGGCAACAATGTCATACTCTCTTTTTGACCAGACAGCATCAGATAGATGGCCTACACATACAGAGACAGAGGGGTGCTGTTTTGCCCGCTCGGATGCTTTCTCCGGCGAGACCCATTCAGTCTCTTGCGAATTGAAGGAAAATTATGAAACACAGAGACAAAAGCCTGACTTCCCTTGGCATCCATGAATACACTGAAATCAACTTCAATCAGTGTACATGAAGGGGAGGAGACAGGTTAAATAAGGATTTTAAGCCTTCAGACAATTGAGACATTGATTGTGTATGTGTGCCAATCAGTTACATTGAGATAGTAATGAGATCCCATTGGAATGAAGGTCACAGTGTATTTCTCTCTCTCTCTCTGCAGGGAATTCTTTCATAGAGATCATTGAGCAGCCCAAGCCCAGAGGCATGAGGTTCAGGTACAAGTGTGAGGGGCGCTCGGCGGGCAGCATCCCGGGAGAGAAGAGCAACGATACCACCAAGACACACCCCGCCATCAAGGTTAGGGCACCCTTAAATTACACATAATTGGCACACTTAGCTAACCATGTATTAAGGGGCCATGCTTTATTTGCACTGTAGCTTATTGAGACGTTCAGAGACCTTCAAAACCATGACTACGTTCACCATATATTCTAATATACTGTAGTTGATGGATAAATTATTATATAATGTGTTACGCAAATTAGCCATTTTGTCTAGTTATAACCATAGCTGTCTGTTTTACTACTACATAACAGGGGTTTTGTCTATAGCTTTTGTTGAAATTGACTTTTTTTTTGCAGGTTTAGGATACCTTACACAGCAGGTTAGGTTAATTCATGTGTCAGGTTAAGGTTAGGAAAAGGGTTAGGGTTAGCTAAAATGTAAAAAAAAATATATAATTTTTGATGTCAAATTTGACAGAAGCTGTATCCCATGTATGACATAGGAAAGGAAGTGGTGGAGATTTTGTGGCGTGTGATAACACACATCCTGCTAACCTGGTTTGCTCCCATGCAGGTGCACAACTACAATGGTCCCCTGCGTGTCCGTGTCTCCTTGGTGACCAAGAACCCGCCTCACAAGCCCCACCCTCACGAGCTGGTGGGGAAAGACTGCAAACATGGCTACTATGAGGCAGACCTGCAGGAGAGACGAGTACACAGGTTAGACTGTGTGTGAGTGTGATAGAAGACATATACTTGGATGACCAAAAGATTACCAGTTAATCATTTATATGACCATTTAGGTCAGGAAAAGTTGTTTCACATAGTCTTGATTTTTTAAAGACGAGAACCAGAGTGTGGTTGAATGAAGCACCCTCTTGTGGTCGATCTCTCTCACTTTCACACACGTTCACTCTGACTCCTCTCACTGATCTCAGTTTTCAGAACCTGGGCATTCAGTGTGTGAAGAAAAAGGATGTGAACGAAGCAGTTTCCTGTAGACTGCAGACCCAAAACAACCCCTTCAACAGTGAGTACAGACAGACACACACACAGTCGGTCCATTGTCATAACATTGACAGTTATGCACATATTGACTCATCCAATCTCATTTTCATGTTTTGTTTACCTTGGTTTAATCCAATAATGTTGTGTAAATAGTAATGTATTTGTCCTCTGTGACCATGACACGATACAGTCAATGCTAGGGCTGGGAATTGCCAGAGACCTCATCTTATCACGATACTTATGTATTGTGATTCTCACGATTCTATATATATTGCATTTGATACTGCGAGTTTATTGCAATTTGATGTTACAAACATATTGCTCACTGTATGTTTGCTGTAGTATGATAAAAATATTATTGCGATATGTAACTATCGATTTTGTTTTATCACTTGTCAATGCCAGATAGCCAATCCCAGATGCCACACCCTTTGGCTTTGTGACTGACTGTGTTGTGTTTTGGCGGTAGTTCCCGAGGCGAAGGTGTGGGAGGAGGAGTTTGACCTGAATGCAGTGAGGCTTTGTTTCCAGGCCTCGATCACTCTACCTACCGGTGAACTCCACCCTCTGGAGCCCGTGGTGTCTCAGCCCATCTATGACAACAGTGAGTCTGCTACACACACACGAGATACAATCTTTAGATACACACACTCACCAAACACTCACTGAGTACACACTGGCTCCCTCATCTGTCACTGTTCTGTCCAGGCTGTTCCTGTTCCACTGTTTGCTCTGTCAGTTTCACTCATTTATAAACATGAGCTAGACAGATGCTGTGGCCCTTTAACACTCCTTCACTCCTGTCTCTCTCTCTCACAGGAGCACCCAACACAGCAGAATTGAAGATCTGTCGAGTGAACAGAAACTCTGGGAGCTGCAGAGGAGGGGACGAGATCTTCCTACTCTGTGACAAAGTGCAAAAAGGTTTGTCTGACACAAACACTCCAATTGTTGTTGGTGTTATTGAGTTGAGCCTGTTTGTTATTTTTACCTGCATTCAACGGCTTTGTTCTCCTGTTAGTGTGTGGACTCTTTTGAAGTTCCTCTTTGCCGGACATCCATTTGAGATCATGGTGTATAAGCCCACTGGTAACCACTTACTTAATTGACATCCATTTGAAATCATGGTGTATAAGCACACTGGTAACCACTTACTTAATTGACACCCATTTGAAATCATGGTGTATAAGCACACTGGTAACCACTTACTTAATTGACACCCATTTGCAATCAATGGTGTCTAAGCCACTGGTAACCACGTACTTAATTGACACCCACTGGTAACCATGGCGTATAAGCACTTAATTGACACCCATTTGAAATCATGGTGTATAAGCACACTGGTAACCACTTACTTAATTGACACCCATTTGAAATCATGGTGTATAAGCACACTGGTAACCACTTACTTAATTGACACCCATTTGCAATCATGGTGTATAAGCCCACTGGTAGCCACTTAACTGACACCCATTTGATAGTATTGCGTATAAGCCCACTTAATTGTTCAAACTTAGTCCCTTCGTTCTATTATCTCCTCTCTGTATTACATGAAACTGTGGGCTACCAA
Organism: Salmo salar; assembly: GCF_965601325.2. Taxonomy (NCBI): domain Eukaryota; kingdom Metazoa; phylum Chordata; class Actinopteri; order Salmoniformes; family Salmonidae; genus Salmo; species Salmo salar. Next base: position 17,212,560 of record NC_138297.1, on the reverse strand, counting down.
TTATGTTGTTACAAAATGTTACCAGGTCAGCTGGACTGGCCCTGAATGAATTCTCCCAGCCAGAAACTCACCTCCTCCTTCCCATCCCCGCTTCCACCTCTTCTTTGTTCCCTCCACAGAGGACATCGAGGTACGGTTCTTCCAGGACTCGTGGGAGGGGAAGGGCACCTTCTCCCAGGCGGACGTCCACAGGCAGGTGGCCATCGTGTTCCGTACCCCGCCCTTCTACGACACCAACCTGACTGAGCCAATCAGAGTGAAGATGCAGCTCCGCAGGCCCTCGGACCGCGAGGTCAGCGAGCCAATGGACTTCCAATTCCTGCCCTCCGACCCAGGTCTCTTCCCTTTTCGTTACTATGACGACCCGTTTGGTTCTTTTGGCGACACTCCTGTAGGCTGTGAAGTTGTCATGCAAAACCTTTCACCCAAACTAAGTCTTATTTTTTCACTATACAGATGAATATAGACTGATAGAGAAGCGAAAACGGACAGAGGGAATGTTCCAGAATCTGAAGCTGGGGTCCATATCAGGTAGGTGTATATAATGATCCATGTCACTCACTGAACTAGACAGCTGTGTCATCTGATGGTTTTGGGGGAGTTAATGTGTGATGGTTTATGTTTGAATTCCAGTGGCCATGCCAGCAGAGAGGCCTTTCAACACTGCCAGAAGAACAGTCGCCGCCAAGCCAGTAGCTAGCCAGCCTGGTAAATCATCCTACTTATTTAGCTGTTTCTTCTTCATACAGTTAAGGGTGTTCTGTATGTAACATTAGTGGCCAGAAGTTAACATAGGGTCCCTAAACAGTTATGTTTCTATGTTATCTAAGTTAATTTGTAAATTCAACAGCATTGGGTAGGGGACAGTGGTATTGACTGTTTGTCTCTTGCAGTGAACCCAGTGGCGCCCCCTCGTGCCACCTCTGTGAAGCCCCAGCCGTACTACGACAGCCCCCAGCCTGGCCAGCTGTTCCAAACCCAGCCCAAAGCAGAGCCCTCCTCCTCCACTCCAGCAGAGACCTGGAAGTTCCTCAACAGCCTGACCTTGGACTCCCAACACAAAGCCACCCCCGTGGCCCGATTCACCACCAACCCCCAGGCATCTGCAGCCACCTCACAGGCCTTCCCCACCGTCAACCTGTCGGACCTCCACGGCTTCACCTTCTCCACCTTTGCTAGTCCCCAGGAGCCAGTGAGCGCAGCCGCTACCCCAGAGCCCACCTCTACCTTCGGGGTCCAGGATTCCCAGTTCAGGGTGGATGGCCCCATGGTGGATGAGGAGCTACCCGAGTTCCCCAGCTTCTCTGAGGTCCACCAGTCAGGGACACTAGATAGCATAAACATCGACGACTTCCAGGCTATGCTGGTCCAGAGTGGTCTGGCTGGAGAGGGGCCAGGGAACAGTAGGGTGTCGGTCTCTCAGGCACCCTGCCACTTACCTGCCACCAACCCTGTGGTCAACAACAGCTGTGGCGGCAGCACCTGGATGAACTACCCCAACAGCATCGTGAACCTGCTCCAGAGTGAGGGCATGGTCGACAGTTCTCCTGGCAACTCCAGCCAGCCGGCCGTCCTCGACGACCTGGACGTCTTCAGCTCCATAGACGAAGACCGTCTCATGTCCATCCTGAACAGTGGCAACTAGGCCGGTTTCGTGTCCGGACATCAGACTTAGAGACCTCTGTGATTTTACAGATATTTTTACTGCAATACTACATTTCTGTCCCCTTGCCTTTTGAGACCCAGCTCCCTTTCAACCAAACTTCCCTTGTACTTGTTATTCTAATGGACTACAAAGAAAATACATTTGAAGGCTGGCGGATTGAGAATCAGATGATGGTGCCGTTTGCTCTCTTCTCTATGTGGATTGTGGACATGTTAATTAGGACAGCTGCAGAACCCTGCCTGTACTCGAACAGAGTGAATATATGAGAGAGGGCTACAGGGAACCCCTGGTAACTGCCAGTTTGTGGGCAATCATGAGACGCAAGGATTTGTCACTTTTTGTCAACCCCTAAAGATACACCTCCACTGGGTTGTGTATAAACCCAGGCCTGTATCTAGTCTCCAAAGGCAGTGGCATTCACTCCTGGTCCCTAAGAACTTTTGAACGGTTTGAAATGTGTCTTCTTGAATCATTGTCAATGTATGGACTGGATAGTCCAGGGCCCGGTTTCCCGATAGCAATGGAACTTAGGCTGACGAGTGTTTTTAACACTGCATCTTTCCTACAACGCCCGAAGATGTAACATACAGAGTACACAAAACATTAAGGACACCTGCTCTTTCCATTACATAGCCCAGGGATATTCAACTCTTACCCTACGAGGTCCAGAGCCTGCTGGTTTTCCTGTTAATAATTGCACACACCTGGTGTCCCAGGTCTAAATATCTCCCTGGTTAAAAAAAATGCAGTGGCACTGGCTTTGAGGTCCAGAGTTGACCAGGTGAATGCTATGATCCCTTATTGAGGTCACTTGTTAAATCTACTTCAGTGTATGAAAGGGAGGGGACAGGTTAAAGAAGGATTTTAAGCCTTGTGACATGGATTGTGTATGTGTGTCAATCAGAAGGTGAATGGACAAGATTTCAGTGCCTTTGAATGGGGTATGGTAGTAGGTGCCAGACGCACCGGTTTGTGTCAAGAACTGCAACGCGGCTAGGTTTTTCACGCAACAGTTTCCCGTTTGTATCAGTCCATGCCCCGACTAATTTTCACTCGACAACCACTTTCTGTATCAAGGCCTTTTGGGATGACACGTGGTTGTTCTCCAAATGAGAATCAAAATGATTGCTCTGTCATCTATTATATTGTGCTTGATTGTGTGCTATATGTTTTGTTGGACTCGAAGAATGTCAGAAGATTCCGATTTTAACCAGAAATCGGGTCATAATATTAACTTTGGCTTTCACAGCTTCTCATTGAGAACTTTAACATTTGTATGTAAAAGGGAAAATATTTCTCAAAAAGGGAAACATTTTTGCAAGCACAAAATAAGTTCCCAGTTCAGCTACGCAATCTAACCAATGAAAATCCTTAAAATTGTTGGTCAACTATTTCATGTGTCAGTCATTCCACGGAGGGCCAAGTGGCTGTGGGTTTTCACTCCTCCCATGTACTTGATGAATTAAGGTCACTAATTAGTAAGGAACTCCCCTCACCGGGTTGTCGGTCTTAATTGAAAGAAGAAAAAAAAACCTGCAGACACTTGGCCCTCTGTGGAATGACTGACATATTTGTAGATGAGCGAGGCAGATGTCTATGCATTACAACCATTCAACATTTTAATTGGAATAGTTTATTACTAGCCTATACTGTAGGAAGTGTAATATCACCGTACTATAAAGCAAGACAAGAATACATTGAAATGACAATGTGCTTAGGCTTTAGTACACGTGTCAAATTCATTCTACGGAGGGCCGAGGGTCTGCGGGTTTTCGCTCCTCCCTTGTACTTGATTGATGAATTAAGGTTACTGATTAGTAAGGCACTGCACTCACCTGGTTGTCTAGGGCTTAATTTAAAGGAAAAGCCAGCAGCCCTCAATGGAATGAGTTTGACACCCCTGCCTTAGGTGATGATATGCGCGATATAGTACTCACCTTGGTGACATATCTAAAATGTTATGTACAGTTTTACCATGTTAACATCTAAGTATAACTTGTCACTGTAATTTTCAATATTCAATACATCTTTGGAACAGGAAGGATATTGTTTATAGATGTCAGAAATGTAGCAGATGCACTGATACGCTTAGTAAAAAAGATTTGTTGAGTCGGTATCTTAAATATCATTTCTGCCCGTCAATTATGCTCATTCACAGTGTAGTTTGCTTTTAGGCCAGTGTAATACCATTACATTTTGCGGTATGGTATATGAACTTCGGCTGCAGGTGATTTTACATCAAATAAAACATGTTTAAACCATAACTTTGTACTTAAGTCAATACTGCCTCACTGAAAAGACACTTGTATAATATTTTGTACAAGTATATATGCAGGCAGAAAATGTGATTAATTGAAACATTTGGGTTTGCTAAGTGATTGTACATGTTGCCTACTACACTTCCCACAATGTCACTCAATATAGTATAAATATTCCTCTTAACTTCTCTAGGGCCAGTGGGACGATTTCGTCCCACCTACGTAACAGCCAGTGAAATCCCGTGGCGCGTTATTCAAATACCTTAGAAATGCTATTACTTCAATTTCTCAAACATATGACTATTTCACACCATTTTAAAGACAAGACTCTCGTTAATCTAACCACACTGTCCGATTTCAAAAAGGCTTTAAAACGAAAGCAAAACATTAGATTATGTCAGCAGAGTACCAGAAATAATCAGACACCCATTTTTCAAGCTACCATATAATGTCACAAAAACCCAGAAGACAGCTAAATGCAGCACTAACCTTTGATGATCTTCATCAGATGACAACCCTAGGACATTATGTTATACAATACATGCATGTTTTGTTCAATCAAGTTCATATTTATATCAAAAACCAGATGTTTACATTAGCATGTGACGTTCAGAACTAGCATACCCCCCGCAAACTTCCGGGGAATTTACTAAAAATTTACTAAATTACTCACGATAAACGTTCACAAAAAGCATAACAATTATTTTAAGAATTATAGATACAGAACTCCTCTATGCACTCGATATGTCCGATTTTAAAATAGCTTTTCGGTGAAAGCACATTTTGCAATATTCTAAGTAGATAGCCTGGCATCACAGGGCTAGCTATTTAGACACCCAGCAAGTTTAGCCTTCACCAAACTCCGATTTACTATTAGAAAAGTTTGATTACCTTTGGTGTTCTTCGTCAGAATGCACTCACAGGACTTCTACTTCAATAACAAATGTTGGTTTGGTCCCAAATAATCCATAGTTATATCCAAACAGCGGCATTTTGTTCGTGCATTCAAGACACTATCTGAAAGGCTAAAGAAAGGTGACGAGCACGGCGCATTTCATGGCAAAAAATTTCTAAATATTCCATTACCGTACTTCGAAGCATGTCAACCGTTGTTTAAAATCAATTTTTATGCCATTTTTCTCGTAAAAAAGCGATAATATTCCTACCGGGAATCTGCGTTTAGGTAAAAAGACGAAAGAAAATAAAGCACGGGGTCGACTCGTGCACGCGCCTAAGCCCATTGTCCTCTGATCGGCCACTTGCCAAAAGCGCAAATGTGTTTCAGCCTGGGGCTGACTCGATATCATTCAGCTTTTTCCCGGGCTCTGAGAGCCTATGGGAGCCGTAGGAAGTGTCACGTTACAGCAAAGATCCTCAGTCTTCAATAAACAGACAAGAAGAACAAGATCTTGTCAGAGAAGGCACTTCCTGTAAGGAATCTTCTCAGGTTTTTGCCTGCCATATGAGTTCTGTTATACTCAGACACCATTCAAACAGTTTTAGAAACTTTAGGGTGTTTTCTATCGAAAGCCAATAATTATATGCATATTCTAGTTACTGGCCAGGAGTAGTAACCAGATTAAATCGGGTACGTTTTTTATCCGGCCGTGTCAATACTGCCCCCTACCCCCAACAGGTTAAGGAGCCGCCCCTTTTTTTATTTATTTTTTTCGCCTGAAATGACATACCCAAATCTAACTGCCTGTAGCTCAGGACCTGAAGCAAGGATATGCATATTCTTGATACCATTTGAAAGGAAACACTTTGAAGTATGTGGAAATGTGAACAACACAGATCTTGTAAAAGTTGGTACAAAAAAAAAAACACATTGGTTTTTTATTTGTATTACGTTTGAAATGCAAGAGAAAGGTCATGTATTATTCCAGCCCAGGAGCAATTTAGATTTGCCACAAGATAGCAGCAGTGTATGTGCAAAGTTTTAGACTGATCCAATGAACCATTGCATTTGTTAAACTTTGTATCAAGACTGCCCAATTGGTTTATTATTAACGTTAAGTTCATAACTGTGCACTCTCCTCAAACAATAGCATGGTGTAATAGCTACTGTAAATTGGACAGTGCAGTTAGATTAACAAGAATTTCAGCTTTCTGCCAATATCAGATATGTCTATGTCCTGGGAAATTCTCGTTACTTACAATCTCATGCTAATCGCATTAACATACATTAGCTCAACCGTCCCATGGGGGACCCACCGATCCTGATAACTGACAATACAACAGAGAACGTTTAAAATAAATTTATTTGGCAATTGTTGTAATTGATAACATCGAGTACAAAACATATGAAAATGGTAAGACATTTTTATTACAGATACCGTGACATCTTTGTAGTACAGCAACCTTTGTAAATGTTAAAAAGGTACAGAATCGCAACAAAACATGCATGTATTCAGTCAATGCATGACCAGTGACAAGCTCTGGTTTCAGAGTTGTGGATGGCAGCTGCACTACCGAATAAGTTAATTAAAGACTTGATTTACAACATTTTTGTTGAAGTAGTAAAACATTTTTGCTTGTATGGTAGACAATATAATCTGAATCTTGAAGCACCCTGCAATGAACTATGGCAAGAAATCTGAAATTAATTTCAGCACAATGAACAAGTCTGCTTCGAGACATAGGAAGAACTCAGAAATATTAAACCCCATACTTCAGGGAATTAACTGAACCCAAGTCAGAAGTACAGTACTGTACAACATAGCCTGACTCATGGCATGTGTCCAACATTAAGTGCTTGTTTAGCAATAGCAAACTATCCTCCCACACTCCTTTCCTAGGTAACCTCCAGATTGGTGACTTTGTTGATGATGTGGGAACGCCGGGGCACACACTCCAGGTCGTACTTGCTCTCGTAGATGGTGGGGCAGAGATTCCAGCGGTTGTTGCGGTAAATACCCAGGTAAGTGTAAACATCCGGCTTGAAGGACAGCAAGCACTTGACCCCCGTTGCCCGGATGACTGCATCCAGCCTCATCACCTCGTTCTCGTCTGTGAAGTCCTTGTTATAGGAACAGATGACGTGCTTACGGTCAGACTTGGGGTCGCGCGGGCTCACCTTGGTCTGGAAGATCTTCCCTTCCAGGGCTGCTCTGGCCACACACTCCCAGGCATGGTCCACCTTGAAGCCTGAGTCCAGGTGCATCAGCCACTTGCCGGTGAGCACCCCGTGGTTCAGTGCCAGTTCCTTCACAGTCTGGAAGGTGATGGTTCTCCCGCTGGTCAGCAGCCTCTCCCAGCTTGCCTGGAGTCCAATGACGTCCCCTGTGGCAGGGCAGTGGCCCGGGCCCAACACAGCGATCCACCCCACAGGTCCTTTACCACTCGCCTCGTCCCCGAAACGCCCCACCTGGGATGGCCTGTTGGTCTCCAGCCAGCCGTCAAACTCAGCTGCAGGCGTTTTGCGAGAGTCAAATATGATCCAGGGGTCTGTGTCTGCAGCCATGGATTCTGCTGCATAGCTCTCTGCAGATAAAGGCTCTGGGTTCTCCACCTCTGCACCCTCCTTTGGGACATCTTCCTCCACCTGAACATCCTCCATGGTGGAATCTCAACAAGGGGTTCCTGGGGTGGGTTCTCAGCAATGGTCAAATGGGTGCACAATTTTCCTGTAGATAAGCATGGATGTTAGTTTGAGTAGGAAAAGTTATAAAACCTTGTTCATGAGAACACTGCCTTTGCACTCATCCCGAACAAGCATACAACAGAGAGCATGGAAAGCCCACAATGAGCTCGTACAACCAAAAGATGGAAGCTGTTTTTGCCTAGCTTTGTTAAACAGCTAGCTAGCTTGTTAGCATGGATAAATATTTACATTTTACTTGCATGAACAGAGCAACTTACAGTATAGTAATGAAATGTTTCTGTACTAAGGTAGCTGGCCAGCTAGCAATGTTTAAGCCTGCTCAAGCCTCCATGATTTCAATGTAGCTAGCAAAACTTTGAAACACCTCGTATACAAAATAGCATGTAGCCTAGCGAACAGTATCTAAGCAAAAAAGTCCTCACTGTCAACTGCGTTTATTTTCAACAAACTTAACGTGTAAATATTTGTATGAACATCACAAGATTCAACAACTGTGACAAACTGAACAAGTTCCACAGACATGTGACTAACAGAAATGAAATAATGTGTCCCTGAACAAATGTGGCCACCAGCTGCATGAAGTACTGCAGTACATCTCATGAACTGCACCAGATTTGCCAGTTCTTGCTGTGAGATGTTACCCCACTCTTCCACTAAGGCACCTACAAGTTCCCGGACATTTCTTGGGGCGGAATGGCCCTAGCCCTCACCCTCCGATCCAACAGGTCCCAGACATGCTCAATGGGATTGAGATCCGGGCTCGTCGCTGGCCATGGCAGAACAGTGACATTCCTATCTTGCAGGAAATCACGCACAGAACAAGCAGTATGGCAGGTGGCATTGTCATGCTGGAGGATCATGTCAGGATGAGCCTGCAGGAAGGGTACCACATGAGGGAGGAGGATGTCTTCCCTGTAACGCACAGCGTTGAGATTGCCTGCAATGACAACAAGCTCAGTCTGATGATGCTGTGACACACCGGCCCCAGACCATGACGGACCCGTCACCTCCAAATCCATCCCTCTCCAGAGTACAGGTCTCGGTGTAACGCTCATTCATTCGACGATAAAAGCAAATCCGACCATCACCCCTGGTGACAAAACCGCGACTCGTCATTGAAGAGCACTTTTTGGTCCAGCGACGGTGGGTTTGTGCCCATAGGCAACGTTCTTGCCGGTGAGGACCTGCCTTACAACAGGCCTACAAGCCGTCAGTCCAGCCTCTCGCGTACAGTCTGAGCACCGATGGAGATTGTGCTTTCCTGGTGTAACTCGGGTAGTTGTTGCCATCCTGTACCTGTCCCGCAGGTGTGATGTTCAGATGTACCGATCCTGTGCAGGTGTTGTTACACGTGGTCTGCCACTGCGAGGATGATCACCTGTCTGTCCTGTCTCCCTATCTTAAGCATCTCACAGTACATACATTGCAATTTATTGCCCTGGCCACATCTGCAGTTCTCATGCCTCCTTGCAGCATCCCTATGGCACGTTCACGCAGATGAGCACGGAGCCTGGGCATCTTTCTTTTGGTGTTTTTTTAGAGTCAGTAGAAAGGCCTCTTTAGTGTCCAAAGTTTTCTTAACTGTGACCTTAATTGCCTACAGTCTGTAAGCCGTTAGTGTCTTAACAGCCGTTCCACAGGTGCGTGTTCATTAATTGTTTATGGTTCATTGAACAACATTTTACATTTACATTTTAGTCATTTAGCAGACGCTCTTATCCAGAGCGAATTACAGTAGTGAATGCATACATTTCATGCATTTATTTTTTTGTACTGGCCCCCCGTGGGAATCGAACCCACAACCCTGGCGTTGCACACACCATGCTCTAAACACTGAGCCACAGGGAATGACCAACAAGCATGGGAAACAGTGTTTAAACCCTTTACAATGAAGATCTGTGAAGTTATTTGGATTTTTACAAATGATCGTTGAAAGACAGGGTCATGAAAAGGGGACGTTTCTTTTTTTGCTGAATTTATTTGAAAAATAACAAAGGTTACGTATTTAACCATTTATGTGGATCACTCATGTGTAATGCGTGTAACCACTTGTGTGGATCATGTGGATAACTCCAATATGGTATCCTTTAAGGGGGCAGGATACATTGCGTAATAATTTCCGATTAGTCCCATGTAGTGCTGCGGCTGACCCCCTTAAATGTGCTGACCCAACGCCGAACTACTTCCACCTTGTGTCCTTTGAAGCACTGTAGATCAGACAGAGGATTTGAGTGATCCAATAGCTCAAATAACCATGGTTACATACATAACCTTCGTTATGTAGCACTATATTGGATCACTCCAATATGGTATCACAATACCAGATTTAAAAAAAATGTAAAATGTAAAAATAAATACAAATAATAATAAAAATAAATCTGTGAACTAGATAAGGGTCAGACAGAACAAAGTCCCGTAGGACTGAGCTCAGGGCAGTCATAGTTGCTATGTCCCTCTGTCCCCACTCAGGGAAATGGAGGCAACACCAAGCACAGGGCAACATTGATTCGATAGTAACTAGAAAAAGGTGCTAGATGATACCCGACTGGCTAAAGCGCACGTCATTGAGGGGAACTCCTTGCAGCAGTGCCCACGATGTAGCTAGTCCGCTAGTAGAATGCACCACTACAGCAGAAGCCGCGGGAGGAGCATTTGCGGACAAATGTTAGGGCCGGTTCATGTCTGTCAAACAGGACCGTCGACAAGAATGAGGGGTTAAGACGGAGGGTGAAATTTCTCATCTGGACTCATTCTGAAATGCCTTCAGTGCTCACTGAAAAGGCATGAAGTTTACTCACCCTCTTAGTGGAGGTAATAGCCAACAGGAATGCCATCTTCATGGATAGCTGCTTCAAAGTCATTGACTCTAGGGGCTCAAGGGCGACAAAGCAAGTGCTGACAGCACCACGTCAACGTTCCAGTTTGGCACCGAGCGGGCCATTGCTGGACACTGACGTCGAACTCCCTTCATAGAATTTGGAGAGCAATGGGTAGCCAGCCACAGGTCCCTCTTGGCCTTCATCATGACGGCTAAATACACTAAATGATTCCGCTCGGCCCAGATCAAGCAGTGACTGAAAACCGTTTGCACATATTGCTCTCAAACCAGGTACAGAATATGCCCCACCACATTTCATGACGCATTGGTGGAAGAAACCATGGCGCTCTGCAGCGTGTTCACCACATTGTCCTGAAGGCCAAGACTGGTCCACTAACACCTCTGAGGCCAAGCCCGAAGCGTCAGGTCCGGATGCCAGTGGCCCCCCAGCCTGAAGAGAACGTCGGGCCTTAAGGGCAGCTGCAATGGGGTCCCTGAGAGGCCGAACCATTGGAAAGCGTAAAGCAGCATCTCTCAAGAGCATGTCTGCTGCATTGTTCAAGAACCCTGGGATGTGTGCTCCTCTGAGCAATGCCGAACGGGTCTGAGCCCACGGCAAGAGCTCCCGAACCATTGGATTAAGAAATGCTGTCCTACCATGTAGGGCTGGAATTGTTGAAGAGCTAGGCAAACCACCCTGAGCTCCAGCACATTGCTCCAGCGTCCAACTGCCTCTGAACAACGCACCTCAACCTGTCAGAGGCTTCAGTGCACACCAGCTCTCTGCAGTGGACTCGGGTCAGGCTCACACCCTTTACCTGGAAGGAGCAGGATAGCCACTTGGATGAGGTCTTCAAACAAATCACTAATCAAACAGTTGATGGTGTGTTGTTTTGGAGGCCGCCCGCGGGAGTTGAACCATCGCTTGAGTGGCCTGATGGAGAATGCCCAGTGGAACCAACAGTGAAGCCACCAATTTTGTTACTCTCGCCTAAGGGAGATGTGCCCTCATGAGAGTCGAGTCTATGGACATCCTGAGGTAGATCACCTTCCGTGAGGGGATCAGGTGACTCTTCTCGTTGAGGGTGAGTCCCATAACACAAATGTGTGTCAAGAGGGTCCTTGTGTCTTGTGGCCTGTTCGCTGATGGGGCAGACTATCCAAACATCCAGGTAAGGCAGTTAACTCCTACAGTAGAATGTGCCACCACAGCAAAAGGCAAAGGCCGGCAGGGCGGCCAAAATGCTGCAGTAACAGTGTCCACCATGCAATGTGAGAATCCGGTTGGATAGGCCCTTGCCCAACACTCACCATAGTTGCCTGATAAAGCTTTCGTATTGCCTGCGTCTGAAAAGTGTCCATTGCCCTGGCAAGGCACAACACACTGGGGGAAAACCCTAGTTCACCCGCAACAGCGAGTGTGGACAACTGCATTGACCGGTTAACGTGTCTGTCAGACAGAACCCTTGGCCAGAATGAGGGATCTGGATGTAGGTAATCTGAACTCCTTCTGAAACACTCAACTAGGGCATTAACACTAGAAAACCAGAACTACAGCGGTGGCCAGCATCGGAGGTCGTAGCCTTCCATCACTGTATTCAGTGCCCATGTGGACTCCACTTGCCTCTCAGTTTGGCTTTTGGGCCTGTGAGAAGCTGCCAATGCCAGCACCACAGGGTGACTACAGAGTGTCACCCTTCCCTGCCTGTGGGCAGGGACACCTGGCATTTCTCAAGAAAACCCCCCCCACTGGAAATGGTAGTTTCTCTCTGTGGGAGGAAGTCATACCCTGCAATGTAACAAAACAATGGCAACCCCAGCTACACACTGCACAAGACCAGCAGTGGAATCTAGCTGTTACGCCAGTTTCTAAGGGAAACTAGGATAGATATTGTCTGTACTGTAAACTAATGTAACAAAACTACAGTAAACCCAGCTACAGTGCCTTCGGAAAGTATTCAGACCCCTTGACTTTTTCCACATTTTGTTACATTACAGCCTTACTCTAAAATTGATTCAATCCCCCCCTCCAATCTACACATAATACCCCATAATGACAAAGCAAAAACAGGTCTTTTTTTGTTGCTAATTCATGAAAATAAAAAAATGAAATAGGCATTTACATAAGTATTCAGTCCGTTTCCTCAGTACTTTGTTAAAGCACCTTTGGCAGCGTTTACAGCATCGAGTCTTCTTGGGTATGACACTACAAGCTTGGCACACCTGTATTTGGGGAGTTTCTCCCATTATTCTCTGCAAACTCCGTCAGGTTGGATGGGGAGCGTTGCTGTTAGGGTTGCAAAGGGTAAAAACTTTCCGGAATTTTTCCGTGGGAAGTTAATTTCCTAAATTCCCGGGCAAAAATTCATCATTGTGGGATACACAAGGAAATTATAGGTCTTGTGGCATATTTTGGTTAAACTATCCTCAATTCATAGGAATTGTAACCCTCTGCATGCACAGTGCATTCTTCCATCACATGTACAGCTGATTCTCAAGATCTTGCACACTAATGAGATGCTATTGAGCCCACACTACTACACTGGACTACATGCTTTCTGGTAAGTTTTGACTACAATACTGGGTGGGGTGAATATATTTTATATGACATTCATGATTTTTTGTTAACTAGTAAATAGTAGCCTACAGCAAAGTGTTTTTAAATCATTTCTAACTTGTTAACACTTTCTACTAGTTAGTTTCTGCTACCATGTGAGTTTTAGCTTGCTTGAGCCTGCTAACTGAGGAGTGTTAATTTACCTGTTCCCATACAGGTTTCATTTAAAAAAATGTATCTTACAAAGGAGTTGTTTAATCTAACTGCTTAACTATTTATCTGTACATGGAATTGTATTTAGGGTTTTTCTATTTTTTTCCCCCTAATCTTAACAGGAAACTGCCATTGGCACCATCTGATGTGTGGAGACATTCCACTGCAGCTAATGGAGAGGGAAAGCTGTGTACATTTGCAAATACTGTGCCAAATCATGTGAAGAATGCAACAAAGATCCAAAATAATTTGGCCAAGTGCATAAAGTTCCCTCAGTGCTCACAACAAGCAACCTCTTGACAAAAGCCCCTCTATTTCTGTTCGACGTGAAAATGATGAATCAGACACCTTATCGATAGCAACAGCTCATGCTCCTCCTGGAATCAGATGTTTTTTTTGACTCAATGGAGGAACATAGTCAAACGCCGATGAACTGTGCTCAAGCTGTGTATGCAACTGGTTCACCTCTGATGCTCACAGGCAATATGTATTGGAAGATATTTCTGAATGTTCTTCGCCCAGCATACACCCCTCCAACCAGACATGCTTTATCTACTCATTTGCTGGATGCAGAGTTCAAGTGAAGGTCAAGCAAATCAGAGAAAGCAGACTATTGCAATCGTCTGATGGGTGGTCGAATGTTTGTGGACAAGGAATAATTAACTGCATCATCTCCACCCCTCAACCAGTATTCTACAAGAGCACAGACACACCGGTCTCTACATTGCGCATTGAGCTGAAGGCAGTCAATGACCTTGGACACCAGAAGGTATTTGCACTGGTGACAGACAATGCTGTGAACATGAAGGCTGCTTGGTCTAAAGTGGAGGAGTCCTACCCTCATACCACACCAATTGGCTGTGCTGCTCATGAATTGAATCTACTCCTCAAAGTAGAGGTCGACCGATTCTGATTTTTTTTCCCAACGCCGAAACCGATTATTGGAGGGCCAAAAAAGCCGCTACCGATTAAAATCGGCCAATTTTTTTGTTGTAATAATGACAATTACAACAATACTGAATGAACACTTATTTTAACTTAATATAATACATCAATAAAATCAATTTAGCCTCAAATAATGACACATGTTCAATTTGGTTTAATTAATGCAAAAACAAAGTGTTGGAGAAGAAAGTAAAAGTGCAATATGTGTAAAAAAGCTAACGTTTAAGTTCCTTGCTCAGAAAATGAAAACATATGAAAGCTGGTGGTTCCTTTTAACATGAGTCTTCAATATTCCCAGGTAAGAAGTTTTAGGTTGTAGTTATTATAGGACTATTTCTCTCTATACGATTTGTATTTCATATACCTTTGACTATTGGATATTCTTATAGGCACTTTAGTATTGCCAGTGTAACAGTATAGCTTCCGTCCCTCTCCTCACTCCTACCTGGGCTTGAACCAGGAACACATCGACAAAAGCCACCCTCGAAGCAGCGTTACACATGTAGAGCAAGGGAAACTACTCCAAGTCTCAGAGCGAGTGACATTTGAAACGCTATTAGCGCGCACCCGGCTAACTAGCTAGCCATTTCACATCGGTTACACCAGCCTAATCTTGGGAGTTGACAGGCTTGAAGTCAAACAGCGCAATGCATTGCGAACGGCTGCTGGCAAAATGCCCAAAAGTGCTATTTTGAATGAATGCTTACGAGCTTGCTGCTGCCTACCGTCGCTCAGTCAGACTGCTCTATCAAATCATAGACTTAATTATAACATAACACACAGAAACACGAGCCTTAGGTCATTAATATACGTTATTCCTGTTACATTGCACAACCTTCAATGTTGTCATAATTACGTAAAATTCTGGCAAATTAGTTCGCAACAAGCCAGGCGGCCCCACCTTTTGCATATACCCTGACTGCATGCAATGAACGCAAAATGACAATTTCACCTGGTTAATATTGCTTGCTAACCTGGATTTCTTTTAGCTAAATATGCAGGTTTATAAATATATACTTCTGTGTATTGATTTTAAGAAAGGCATTGATGTTTATGGTTAGGTACAGTCGTGCAACGATTGCTTTTTTCGCAAATGCGTTTTTGTTGAATCACCCCCCGTTTGGCGAAGTCGGCTGTCTTTGTTAGGAAGAAATAGTCTTCACAGTTCGCAACGAGCCAGGCGGCCCAAACGGCTGCATATACCCTGACTCTGTTTGCAAGAGAAGTGACACATTTTCCCTAGTTAAAAGAAATTCATGTTAGCAGGCAATATTAACTAAATATGCAGGTTTAAAAATATATACTTGTGTATCGATTTTAAGGCATTGATGTTTATGGTTGGAGCAACGTGTACCTAAGCGATTATATGCAACGCAGGACTGGCTAGATAAACTAGTAATATCATCAACCATGTGTAGTTAACTAGTGATGATTGATTGTTTTTATAAGATAAGTTTAATGCTAGCTAGCAACTTACCTTGGCTTCTTACTGCATTCGCGTAACAGGCAGGCTCCTCGTGGAGTGCAATGTAAAGCAGGTGGTTAGAGCGTTGGACTAGTTAACCGTAAGGTTGCAAGATTGAATCCCTGAGCTGACAAGGTAAAAATCTGTCGTTCTGCCCCTTAACAAGGCAGTTAACCCACCGTTCCTAGGCAGTCATTGAAAATAATGTGTTCTTAACTGACTTGCCTAGTTAACCTGTTAGGGCTAGGGGGCAGTATTGACACCGCCGGATAAAAAACGTACCCGATTTAATCTGGTTACAACTCCTACCCAGTAACTAGAATATGCATATACTTATTACATATGGATAGAAAACACTCTAAAGTTTCTAAAACTGTTTGAATGGTGTCTGAGTATAACAGAACTCATTTGGCAGGCAAAAACCTGAGAAGGTTTCATGCAGGAAGTGGCCTGTCTGACAAGGTGTCGTTCTTCTTGTCTCTGTTTATTGAAGAGTGAGGATCTTAGCTGTCCCGTGACACTTCCTACGGCTGCCATAGGGTCTCAGAAGGCGGTAAAAAGCTGAATCGTGGCTTTGCAGGCTCTGGCTGAAAAAAAGTAGCGCGTTTGGGTAGTGGCTGGTTACAGTACTGTGAGACTCAGGCTCGTGCCCGCGTCGACCGAAAGCTTTGTTTACTTTCCTCTGTTTAGCTAAATGGACATTCCCGGTCGGAATATTATCGCTTTTTTACGAGAAAAATGGCATAAAAATGGATTTTAAACAGCGGTTGACATGCTTCGAAGTACGGTAATGGAATATTTAGATTTTTTTTGTCACGAATTGCGCCATGCGCACGACCCTGATTTACCATTTCAGATAGTGTCTGGGACGCACAAACAAAACGCCGCTATTCGGATATAACGATGGATTATTTTGGACCAAACCAACATTTGTTATTGAAGTAGCAGTCCTGGGAGTGCATTCTGACGAAGACAACAAAAGGTAATCAAACTTTTATAATAGTAAACCTGATATTGGTGAGTGCTAAACTTGCCGGGTGTCTAAATAGCTAGCCCGTGATGCCTGGGCTATGTACTTAGAATATTGCAAAATGTGCTTTCACCAAAAAGCTATTTTAAAATCGGACATATCGAGTGCATAGAGGAGTTCTGTATCTATAATTCTTAAAATAATTGTTATGCTTTTTGTCAACGTTTATCGTGAGTAATTTAGTAAATTGTTAGCGAATTCCCCGGAAGTTTGCGGGGAATTTGCTAGTTCTGAACGTCACATGCTAATGTAAAAAGCTGGTTTTTGATATAAATATGAACTTTATTGAACAAAACATGCATATATTGTATAACATAATGTGCTAGGGTTGTCATCTGATGAAGATCAAAGGTTAGTGCTGCATTTAGCTGTCTTCTGGGTTTTTGTGACATTATATGCTAGCTTGAAAAATGGGTGTCTGATTATTTCTGGCTTGGTACTCTGCTGACATAATCTAATGTTTTGCTTTCGTTGTAAAGCCTTTTTAAAATCGGACAGTGTGGTTAGATTAACGAGAGTCTTGTCTTTAAATAGCTGTAAAATAGTCATATGTTTGAGAAATTGAAGTAATAGCATTTCAAAGGTTTTGAAAATCGCGCCACAGGATTCAACTGGCTGTTACGTAAGTGGGACAAATTCGTCCCGCCTAGCCCAAGGAAGTTAAATAAGTAAAAAAAAAAATAATAATAACACAAATTGTTACTGCCAAACCGGCATCCAAAAATACCGATTTCCGATTGTTATGAAAACTTGAAATAGGCCCTAATTAAATCGGCTATTCTGATTAATCGGTCGACCTCTACCTCAAAGACATCATGGCACTCAAAACAATGGATACTCTACAAGAGAGCCAAGGAAATGGTTAGATATGTGAAGGGTCTTCAAGTTATAGCAGCAATCTACATCACCAAGCAATGTGAGAGCACCACATTGAAGCTGCCCAGCAACACCCATTGGGGTGGTGTTGTCATCATGTTTGACAGTCTCCTGGCGGGGAACGAGTCTCCAAGAAATGGCCATATCAGTCTGCGATATGCACAGCCCCATCAAGAGGATCTTCCTGGATGATGCATTTTGGGAGAGAGTGGTAAGCAGCCTGAAACTCCTGAAACCTATAGCAGTAGCCATTGCACGGATTGAGGGAGACAATGCCACCCTGTCTGATGTTCAGACTCTGCTTGCAGATGTAAGGGAAGAAATCTGTACTGTCCTGCCCACTTCACTGTTGCTCCAAACAGAGGAAACTGCAGTTCTGAAATACATCAAAAAGCTTGAAGACTTCTGCCTGAAGCCCACACACGCTGCAGCGTACATGTTGGACCCCAAGTATGTTAGCGAGAGCATCCTGTCTGGTGCACAGATCAACAAGGCCTATGGTGTCAACACTACTGTGTCTCACCACCTTGGCCTGGAGGAGGCCAAGGTTCTTGGCAGTCTGGCAAAGTACACTTCCAAGCCAGGGCTTTGGGATGGAGATGCAATATGGCAGTCGTGCCAACATCTCATCAGCCACCTGGTGGAAGGGACTTTGTGGATCTGAGGCACTTTCCCTTGTTGCCTCCAATATCCTCCAAATCCCACCAACATCAGCCGCCTCAAAGCGCAACTGGTCCTTGTTTGGGAACACGCACCAAAGCATGCTAGAGGCTGAACAATACAAGGGTTGAAAAATTGGTGGCCATCCGTGCAAATCGGAGGCTTTTTGAGCCTGACAACGAGCCATCAACAAGATTGGAAAGTGACAGTGAAGATGAGGCTTCAGAGTCTGACGTTCAAGAGATGGACATTGAGGTGGTCCAGGGAGAAGACATGGAATCCTGAGAGGAAGACAACCAAAGCTTTAGTTTCTAGACTATCATTTCACAGATGTTGAAATTGTTTTTGGGCATGCGAAGCATTACATTTTGGATTATTGGGGATCATTCAATATTCCCTTTTGTTCAGTGAAATCATCCCATGTGAAGAGTCAATTTGTAACTAAATTGTTTTGTTTTTTTCTATTGGAAGGACTTATAAGTAGACATGGCAAATGATTAAGGTAAAAGGTTTGTTTGTCTCCATATGATATGTTAAATAAACTCAGCAAAAAAAGGAACGTCCCCTTTTCAGGACCCTGTCTTTCAAAGAATTCGTAAAAATCCAAATAACTTGACAGATCTTCATGGTAATGGGTTTAAATACTGTTTCCCATGCTTGTTCAATGAACCATAAACAATTAATGAACATGCACCTGTGGAACGGTCATTAAGACACTGTCTGGGTGCGGTGTGTCACAGCATCATCAGAATGAGCTTGTTGTCATTGCAGGCAATCTCAATGCTGTGTGTTACAGGGAAGACATTCTCCTCCCTCGTGGTACCCTTCCTGCAGGCTCATCCTGACATGATCCTCCAGCATGACAATGCCACCTGCCATACTGCTTGTTCTGTGTGTGATTTCCTTCAAGACAGGAATGTCACTGTTCTGCCATGGCCAGCGAAGAGCCAGGATCTCAATCCCATTGAGCACATCTGGGATCTGTTGGAACGGAGGGTGAGGGCTAGGGCCATCCCCCCAGAAATGTCCGGGAACTTGCAGGTGCCTTGGTGGAAGAGTGGGGTAACATCTCACAGCAAAAACGGGCAAATCTGGTGCAGTCCATGAGGAGATACAATGCAGTGCTTAATGCAGCTGGTGGCCACACCAGATACTGACTTACTTTTGATTTTGAACCCCCCTTTGTTCAAGGACACATTATTCAATTTCTGTTAGTCACATGTCTGGAACTTGTTCAGTTTATGTCGCAGTTGCTGAATCTTATGTTCATGCAAATATTTACAAAGGTTAAGTTCTGAAAATAAATGCAGTTGACAGTGAGAGGAATTTTTGTTGCCGAGTTTAAATCCAATGCAAAAAACATCTACATTTATATAGTATTAATATTAATTCCCATATATCCCCACATAAAGTTTCCACCTCTGAATATTCCCCAAAATGTGCAACCCTAGTTGCTGCCCAGCTATTTTCAAATCAAATCAAAGTTTATTTGTCACGTGCCCCAAATACAACAGGTGTAGACCTTAAAGTGAAATGCTTACTTACAGGCTCTAACCAATAGTTGAAAAAAGGTATTAGGTGAACAGCACTGGTCATCCCCAAAGCCAACACCTCCTATGGCCGCCTTTCCTTCCAGTTCTCTGCTGCCAGTGACTAGAACGAATTGCAAAAATCGCTGAAGCTGGAGACTAACTTTAAACATCAGCTATCTGAGCAGCTAACCGATCGCTGCAGCTGTACATAGTCCATCTGTAAATATCCCACCCAATCTACCTGCCTCATCCCCATATTGTTTTTATTTACTTTGCCTCTCTTTTGCACACCAGTATCACTACTTACACACCATCATCTGCTCATCTATCACTCCAGTGTTAATCTGCTAAATTGTAATTACTTTGCTACTATGGCCTATTTATTGCCTACCTCCTCATGCCATTTGCACACTGTATATTGACTTTCTATTTTTCCCCCTATTGTGTTAGACTGTACGCTTGTTTATTCCATGTAACTCTGTTGTTTCTGCCGCACTGCTTTCTTGGCCAGGTCGCAGTTGTAAATGAGAACTTGTTCTCAACTAGCTTACCTGGTTAAATAAAGGTGAAATAAATAACAAAAATAAAAAAAAAAGTTTCCAATTAAGGGATATTTACAGTCTGTACTGTAAAGTAGTGCAACAGAACTATAGTAAACACAGCTACACACTGAAACCCTTAGTGTAATAGTGCAGAGATGTGAGTTAAGGGAAACTGATTACTGTAACAAAAACGATCACAACCCAGCAACTACGTAAAAAAAGTGTAAACTCACTATGGCCGGGCTAATATTACTGTGTCTATAGTAAACACTGTACGATAGTATAGAATGGGATCTGCAGTATCAGCCTAGTCTCATTATCTGAAGGCGAGCTGAATGGCTGTAGCTTTCGTTGTGGAAAGCTAAGCCAACAGTGTAAACTGCCTGACCATAAAGGGGCAGGGCATTCTACCTCAAACACGTTTATAGCTTATTTCTTGCTTTATACGTGGAGGTGCTGGTTGGCAGGACTTCAGGAAAGTGTGTTTATAACTGTGCTTAGCCCTGCAATGGTCACCTCTCGTTAAGCTAGCTACTTTGCATAGCTCGTTCACCGTGGAACACACAAGAGTCTAGGCAACATGGCTGTACCCTGTGAGAGATTAAACGTGGTGCACCTCGCATCACCTAGTTCACTCAGGGGAGAACTGCAAGCCCGCCAGAGCAAAACAAACAGTCTCCCGATCTTGCGGGGTAGGTACGGTCCCCAAAGCCGAAGGCTATTACCAGGAGGGTTCTGGGGACAGACAAGTCACAGACAACTAAGACAAACCCTCAGTGCCGCAATACTGGTAGACCAAACCGAGTATCGCCCAGGTTGGTACACTGTCACAAGTAATAAAAACAAGGACAAAACACAAACTAGATGGCACAAGCCATTCCGAGTGGGCGGACAGCAGAGCACCCTGATGGAGAGGCTAGCTAGCTGTTCCAAGATATTGAATAGCTGCAGGTATACTTCTGCACTTTTACACTAACAGAGCTCTTACCATGCAAATTCTCTGGGATGAGCCAAGAAAAGGAAGAGGGTCAGCCGCAGTACTACCTGGTACTAACCTGAAATTCTGGCTGCATTTCAAATGCGGAAAAGACAAACCCTCCACTTACCCTTGCCTTATGCCCTTGTGGGAATCCTCGCTGCAATCTTTTCCACCGGTCCAAACAATTGGCCAAGCAAGTGAAGTTGGCCCCTCAGCCCTCGTTTGTGATAAGAGTAAGATTCTATTCACTCCAGGGCCTAAAACGCCCCATAATTCAATTCGAAGATTACGTCCGCCAAAACTTAAAACCAACATCAAGTCACCATACAATTATAAGTAAAAACAAATCTAAAGTTCAAAATTGTGCTACTAATGCACGACAGCACAAACACGTAATGACGTTTTTGTTCGTTTAGCTTTTGGAAATGCTAGCTAGGGCATACAACTTTCCCTGACATCATTTACATTACATTTACGTCATTTAGCAGACATCACACACATCACAATTTTCGATTTACCCGATATCGTCGGATGGCTAGTATTCGATGTCTGCATTTCATATCATGGCTAGATGACAACGCATCCGCAATAAAAATTGACAGAGCGCATATAAAAGCACATACCGCTACCGGTGGTTCCATGATTAATGAAAACACATTCGTTGGACTAACTTTAAGCCAAGGTCGACCATTTAAAATTCATTCCTTCTTCCCTCGTACCTTGCCCTACAAGTGTCAACTCGTCATCATACCGCATGATATGTTATCAGAAGTGTTCACTTAATTTGAGGGCTGACGGGGGAAGGTGTGTTTGGAATGCAGCCAGTTGGTGTTTGGACTGAAGCATCTTAGTGGGAATGTATCCTGCCGCGCTAAATAATACCATGCTGGAGTGATCCAATATAGTTCTACGTAACACACGAGTCTAGACGACTGCGCCTCATGACACCTAGTTCATTCTCAGGGAGAACTGCCACCCCGCCGAAATGAAACATGTAGTCTCCGGATCTAGTGGGGTAGGCGCGGTACCCGAACCCGAGGGCTAAGACCAGGAGGGTTCTGGTGGACAGACAACTAAGACAAACCCTCAGCACCACAATACTGGATATACCAAACCGAGTATCGCCCAGGTTAGTAATAAAAACAAGGACGAAAACCAAACGAGATAGCACAAACTAAACCGAGTGGGGGGACAGTAGAGCACCTTGATGGAGAGGCTAGCTTGCTGCGGGTATTACTTATGCGCTTATACACTAACATAGAGCTCTTACCAAACGAATCCTCGCTGGAATGAGCCGAGAAAATGAAGAGATGGAAGTAGTGCGCTGAGAGTTATTTAAGGGTGTCAGCCGCAGCACTACCCGGTACACCAGACTAACCTGAAATTCTTACTCGGGGTGTATCCTGCCGCACGGAAGGAGTGATCCAATATAGTGCCACATTACATTTGTATCATGCACTTCTAGCGTTTTGTCACGTATAGCTTGCAATGTTGCATTTTACCTCAACACGGGAGTCCTTTGATAATAATCAATCTGTGTTTGTTTATTATTTGAAACCCGTGTGCTGTCTATTTGACCAGACCAGACCAGACTAGACAGTGTGCAGGCTTAGGCGAGAACCCTACGGAACGTGAGACCCTGCGGAACATCTCGAGAAGACGACGTTGCTACGTGCTAGGCTAGCTAGTAGCTAACGATAGGTACCCACTTAGGTGCGTGTTGGAGGGACATATAATAACACACCATTGGAGATTGTTTTAAGTTAACTGGAACGGATACTCAATAATGCCCAGCAAAAAGAAGAAATATAACGCCAGATTCCCTCCGGTAAGTTGATACTTTGCTTGTTAAGCAGTTAGCTAACGGTAATGATCTAGCTAAGTATGAGCTGGGACTGCCAACGCGTTTGTTAAGTAGCTTGCTAACGTTAGCTTAAACAGTGCACCCATGAATGGGATTTGGGCTTGGTTGCTAGCTAGTTTGCAATACAAGAAGACAAAACTAACTAGTTACTTAGTAACTAGCTAACTAGAGCTGTATCGTTCGATATGTTATCTAGCTAATGTGGTAACGAGTTAGCCAGCCACTATTTAGGGGAGGGTGGCCATTAAAAATGCATTGCTGTCTAGCGTGGTCATTGTTATTTGCAAGCTTGCCATCTGTGCTGAGAGACCTGGATTAATTATTGACCAAAATCAGTATTACCATGTTAGGTAGGGATTTGCATCAAAATAAGTGACACGTCTTGTATGGAAAATAAGAGGATGTTGCTAGCTAGTATAATGGCTAAGTGGTCAGAAAACCAGTCCCCCTATGAATGTCATGATACCTGCTGCCGCTACTCACTCAGTCAATCAATGAACATTTATTAATAAAGCCCTTTTTACATCAGCAGTTGTCACAAAGTGCTTATACAGAAACCGAGCCTAAAACCCCAGAGGGCAAGCAATGCAGTTTTAGAATCACGGTGGCTAAGGAAACACTCCCTAGAAAGGCTGGAACCTAGAGAGAAACCAGGCTCTGGGGGGTGGCTGGTCCTCTTCTGGCTGTGCCAGGTAGAGATGATAAAAGTACATGGCCACTAATGCCAGATCGTTCTTCAAGATGTTCAAACGTTCATAGATGACAAGCAGAGTCAAATAAGAATCACAGGTCAGCACCTCAGGAGTAAATGTCAGTTGGCTTTTTCATAGCTCAGCATTCAGAGGTCGAGACAGCAGGTGCAGTAGAGGGAGTGAGGTAGCTAGATGGCTTTGTAGATGACCTCCTCCCTCTATTGAGATGTGAGATGAGCCAAAACAGACAGGGCTGAAACCAAGTAGGTGCATGGTGGTCTCTAGCTAGGTGAACTTGGTAGGAGAATAACAGGTACATCTTCAAAAGAAATAGGCCTGTAGATTATATAATCGTCACCATAACAAACAACTAGCTCCCAGTTCGAGTGTGGTATTATTAGCTACCTATCAAGATCGTCATCATGTTACGCTCTGCATGACTTCTGCTCATTACCTAAATCCTCAGGTGTTTCAGATAGGCCAGCATTTCGCAAACTCGGTCCTTGGGACCCCAAGGGGTGCATGTTTTGTTTTTTGCCCAAACTCTACACAGCCGATTCAAATGATCAAAGCTTGATGATTATTTGAATTGGCTGGGTAGTGCAAGGACAAAAACCAAAACGTGCACAGAGTTTGGGAAACCCTGGGTTAGGCCTATGCGTTGCACATTCAGCCATTGCTGTCTGTAGCCTAGTTTCCTTGTCATCTAACTGCGGTCAGTGTGCTGTTCATGTGTGGTTGGTTGATTGATCAATTAGTACAGTCTGCAATCATGCAAATACTTAATAGCAGTAGAATCTTTAAAGCACTCTTTCACTGATGTTTTCCCATTCCTATTACAGGCCAGGATTAAGAAGATTATGCAGACTGATGAAGAGATAGGCAAAGTGGCTGCCGCAGTTCCTGTCATCATATGTATCCTTATCAGGCCTGAGAGCTTCACCTGGCTGTATTTCATTGCAAGTTTCAAGTAACTGCATTTCAAAATGTGTTTATTTTCCAATGACAATATGGAGATTTAGCTTATAGGGTAATTGTTTGTGATTGTGTTGTGTCGTTTGAATGAAATTCATTTGACTCACTGTTTTGAGTGTTTGTTGGCCTAGTAACAGTCTAGTGTTCACTCTTGAGTAGTTGTGAAATATCTAACTGTAATTGACTTATTGAAGACAAGAAAACATGGCAGCCTGGTCCCGTCGGCTAGTGGCTACTTTTCCCTTTTCTTAATTCAACCACCAGCACGAGCTCTGGAGCTGTTCCTGGAGTCTCTCCTGACGAAAGCCTGTCAAGTCACCCAGTCCCGGAACGCAAAAACAATGACAACGTCACACTTGTAAGTCATTTATTCAGTTATCAGTGTTGGTCACAAAAGTTGGTAGGACTACAGATCATAATGGTCAGCATTCTTGCCTATCAGTGCTTTTGGATGTCTGGGGAAGTAATGTTTTAAACAATGTGTGTCTGTGTGCAGAAAACAGTGCATTGAGCTGGAGCAGCAGTTTGACTTCCTGAAGGACCTGGTAGCAGCAGTACCAGACATGCAGGGCGAGGGAGAGGAGAACCACGCAGAGGGGGGGGAAAAAGCTGCACGCAGGTAACGGACACTGAATGATACCCACTGTTGACTTGGATAGATACGACTGATTGCCCCCTAAAGTTTTGGTCAATGGAAAATGTGAATTATGAAATCTTAACTTTGTGTTCTTACTTGGTGTCCTGCAGAGGTCGAAAGCCGGGGTCAGGCCGCAAGAACGGAGGAGCCCGCTCCAAGGGCAAAGACAAGAAACTATCAGACACAGAGTCGGAGCAAGAGGTCGGTGTTGACCTTTAATTTGGCGGTCACTAAACACAACCTTACCTTCGGTAACAGTAACCTTGTATTGGGGGAAATGTTAGTTAGTTTGGCTAGGTGGCCAATTGAAGTTATATCAGGTGTGATGGGAAAGAGTTCTGAGACGGAAGAGTGTGTGGATTTCAGAGGCTTATTTAGCTTTTTGTTGCCATGGGAACAGGATGACTCTGAGGACAGCGAGACAGATGGGGATGAGGAGGACGGTTCTCAGTCAAGCACAAACCTGCAGCCGCAATCCCGATTCCACAGGTAAACACGCACTGCCTGCCACCCAGTATCCCTGTAAATTGTAAATGTGGTTTTGGGACTGACCCTGTATATAGCTAACTAACTTTCTTGTGTTGTTATTATTTCTATTTCACTTGTGTTTTTGTTCACCTTTTTGTGCTACTGATATTGATTACTGTGTTGTTGGGAAAGAGCAAGCAAGAAAGGCATTTCACTGTACTAGTGCACGCGACACGCGCGCGCACACACACACTGAAGTGAAGCAGATATTCATTTTTCTGGGTGGTGTCCAGTAGAGCAAAAATCTGTTGCTAATTGGACAAGTTCAATGATTACTTCTCATTTACAAAACGTTTCAACAATGTTTTCCAAGTCCAGGACATGACTCTTCTCTCTGTTGTGTGACACAGCCCAGACACCATACCACCTCAGTACCTCCACATGGGCACCGCACACGGGGGCCTGGCCATGTCCCTGGGCTCCTTTGCCCCCCACCCCTCGCTGATGGGCACCGCACCCCCGCCTCCCCCATCCATGCCGCACAAAGACGACGACGACGACGATGAAGACTATGACTCTTAGCTCCCCCCGCTCTTACCTTTCATTTTCTCATAAGTTGTTCTCTTGTTTGGCTGCATTGACAAAGAGGTGGGTCTGGGGAAACGCTCACACGCAGCTCATTGTTCAGGAAAAGTCTCCAACTGTCAGTAAGGCTCGTAGACATGACAGCCACCACCGCTGAAGACGAGAGTAATCGGTTGTATATTATGTTTTAATTATAATTTTTTTTCTTATTTTATTGTGGAGAAAATTTGAACCAGGTTGTTTTTTTTAAGACAGGTGGTCGTTCTATTTCGACTACAAAAAAAAATAACAGTTGATGCGTCGAAAAGGCTCTGGCCTAGCCCAAGGACAGGTTTGATTATTAAGTCCCCCATTGTAGTTTGCACTTTGGTTATTCTCTCTCTGTGTTTTCTGTTTACGACATTGGTGTTCAAAGAACATATCACTCCATTTCCGTTTTCAATGTCTGCTCAAGTTCGGTTGAGATCCACAAACAGTTACACCTGTGCAGCCTAACATAGCCTCATAGAATACTGTACACACAGACACCTACTTGATGATTTCAGAGCAGCAGTAAGTCATATTTTAAAAGTGATCAGCACTTACCTATAGAAAAAGGAGATGAGATTATTGTCTGTGAGGATTATCATGAATTTGGCAGAGTGGCAGGTCATCCTTGCCAACTAGTTTGATTGTTAGGCTACATAGGCCCTCAACAAATGGGTAAGGAGATGTATTTTACGAAAGGTTATGAATTCTTGTCAATGCATTTTTTCCCCCTTTTTAATTCAACTTTTTATGATAATTTATCCTCATGAAGACCTTGACCGTTAGCTTACTTCAACCATATTCACATGTAATTATGCTAATGTTTACAACTCCAATTGGATGTTCTTGTTTGTTCATTTGAAATTTGGGTGACAAGTCACTACTTTGGAGGTATGACATGAAATATGTTGTTTTGTAACCCCCCCCCCCCCCAAACCATCTCTTGAAGACAAGTGTCTCTGCTGGCTATTCTTATCTGAAAGATACTGTGACGCTCCTGAAGCATAACTTTGTTTTTAAAGTTGTTAAACCCCTCCCCTTTCTCACCTATAATTTGTTTTCAAGATATCGTACCCTCCTCTCCCCACTTGGAATAAAATTTGCCTTTGTATTACGTGTTGTTCTTTCTCTCTTTTTAGATTGTTTTAATGTCTGTCTGTCTTGATATGAAATGTTTAAAGGTAGGCAGTTAAACTTGACGCTGTATGTAAACTTTAACATTCTTTTTATTTTGTATGGGTGAAATAAAGTTCAGATTTCAATAAGACACTGCTAACTTTTTCAATTGTTTTATTTTTGTTTCACATAACTGCACGAGATGTTTTACCAAACAATTCTGTGACATAACAAGCCTTGATGCCATAAGCAATTTGCTATTGAGTCCATTGAAACTGGCAATGAACTTAATCCCATTGGCACATAAGCAAAACATTGCACACAGCTTCACCGTAGTGTAAAACGTCCTTTGTGTTCAACCCCACCCTGCTACCCACATTCTCTTGGCTTCACATTCCTATATGGAAAATCTATATTTCTCTAAACAGCCTTCATGTCTCCAAAGACTTCCTGAGGGGTGTGCCAGATTGTCAGGCATGGACAAAAGAAATGGCCAAGCCGACCATGCATTAGTTGTCAGTACTCCTATGAAGTGTATAAACTTTTAAACAATGGCCGTTTGTCACCATAGCTGATGTGTGGTTTTGCCTGTCAAGGCTATGTCATCAACAGAGTAGGCAAGGTGATTGAAGTGCAGGCCAGCACAGGTCTGATCTGTGGGAGAGGTTTATTTGATTAGACACTGCACAGAGGAAATACTCTTTTTATTGTCACTGTGCACCGTTTATACCCCCCCTCCCCCCATCTTCTGAGTTTGCTTTCATATTGTAAATGTAGCATTAGGCCCGTCTCAGCCACTTGGCCACAAAAATAACTGCATCCTTCCTGCACAAGCAATGAGTCAGCGCTGGGTAGCATGGGGTGGGGGATACATGTTTTATTTAACTAGGCAAGTCAGTTAAGATCAAATTCTTATTTACAATGATGGCCTACCGGGGAACAGTGGGTTAACTGCCTTGTTCAGGGGCAGAACGACAGATTTGTAACTTGTCAGCTCTGGGATTCGATCCAGCAACCATCGGTTACTGGCCCAAAGCTCTAACCCGCTAGGCTACCTGTTGCCCCGATAAATGGAATGGGGGATGCATGAGATGGGGGATACATGGGGTGGGGGATGCATGGGTGGTGTTTGGTGGGGGAGTTGACTTTAGGAAGCAGCGGAGCAACAAGCACCTACCACGGGGCAGGGAAGCTACCACAGAAGGACCAACACTGTTTCCACATAGCAGCACACGGCAAAGGTGCCCCCTCCCCTATCTACACTACAGTAATGACAAGGACAATTATCCCTGTTTCATATGACTGTATGATCAACCACAATATTATTTGAGACTATGTAACCCATTATAGGCCTTATAAACTCAATGATGATGTTTATATGTCAACATTTGCACATTGGACCGGACCACTAACTTGCCCCAAGGTAAAGAACAGCCTGAATTCGTTGGGGCATGGACTATACAAGGTGTCAAAAGCGTTCCACAGGGATGCTGGCCCATGTTGACTCCAAAGCTTCCCACAGTTGTGTCAAGTTGGCTGGATGTCCTTTGGATTGTGGACCATTGTTGATACACACGGGAAACTGTTGAGCGTGAAAAACCCAGCAGTGTTGCAGTTCTTGACACACTCAAACCATACACTTACATATTTTGTATTGCCCATTCATGCTCTGACTGGCACACATACACAATTCATGTCTCAATTGTCTCAAGGCTTAAAAATCCTTATTTAACCTGGATTCACCTGGTCAGTCTATGTCACGGAAAGAGCAGGTGTTCCTTATGTTTTGTACACTCAGTGTTTAACCTCATCCAGTTGTGACACTTGGCCCATAACAATTAGTGGCCTAATGACAATAAGGCTCCTTTGTGCGACATGCATATTTATTTGGCACTCAGATATTCCAGTAAACCTCAAATGCAGAACACGGGAATTAGGAATTAGTCCACATATTACTGCCTTCTCCATCCTCTCTCGACCAGAGCGAGTGTTGCGTTGTTTCTCTAATCAGGGCCCAGGGGTGTATTCGCCGATTTTGTTGCAAAACGTTTCGTCTGTTGCAACAAAACCGTTTACTCCAAACGGGAAAAGTTTTGCAACGAAAACGAGAGCTTCTATTGGACAAAATCAGATAGGTCCCTTCCCGGTTTTGTTCCGTTTGCTCTGTTTGCTTCCGTTTGGTTCTTAAACGGTAAACTGTTTCCGTTGCAAGAAATAATGAATACCCCCCTGATTCTTTTCCTGTTGGGAAAAAAGTTTCTAAACCCCACCCTCTTCTTTGACTGTAAGCACAGACGTAGAGTGGTTCGAGAACGGGACGAGGGAAGACTGCTTAAGGAAGAGGGGACATGATAACAAATATTAATGCATCAATTATGACATTGATAATAACGACGAGCTTGCCAGGGCTTGGCACTAAATTATCGTTACGCACAATACAGGATTTGTTTTTGGTGTGCGTTTCTCTTTTAGAAAAAGTAGACTCCTAAGCAGGTTTGTACAACTCTTCTTGTTGCGAACTAGGTGGATATCAAGTTCTTTTTTGAAAATACATACGTATACAATTGAGACATTGTATGTCACCATCGGGTAAGACAGCAAATATGGATACAGTTGCGCAAACGGGTGCGGGATTTGTTGACAGAACGCATAGAAGTTTTGGCCAGACACCGTTATTCGTGCTCATGGTTTAGGGCGAATTGGTAAACTTTGAAACTTGTCGTAAAGCACGGGATTCTCAGGACTAAATGCGCCTTTCCTGCTATTCTTCTCCTCTTCTCAGCGCTTCCTGCTTATGGTGGCCACCTCACTTCATGGCTAAAAATGCAGAACTCAAAATGGACAACTAAACGGAGTTGAACTCTTCCGTTGGGTTATTATTGTCCAATGTTCTGGATATTCTACAACCACCTGATGCTCATTTTGGTATGATGTGATCCATCCAGTGTTCTACACGGTCGTGGTTTTGCTATAGTTGAATAAGTTCTCCTATATTTCATATCTCAAGAAGCAGCACCTAATCATTGGTCAATATGTGACCATTTTTGGTATAGTAATAGAGTAATTGAGTGAGCTATGTGCTCAAACCACGCATTGAGAAACCACACCACAACAGTTGAGTAGAAACTTGCTTTATGGAGACAATTCTGCCTTTTTACCCATCGGCACACTTGGTAGGACTGGTCACATCCATGGCCTTTGTTTGATTGTTGCCAGCTCTAATGGAAACATATGCAGTCCATGTCAGGTTGCAGGAGAGACATTTTTTATCCTGTTGTCTTTGAACACGGTTGTGTTCCTGTTGGCCAGGCCTTTGAACAAATTTCATTGGTCCCTGATGAGCCAACTAGACACAGACAAACGGGAGAGAGGCGCAATAAAGTACATTATTGTACTTTATTTTCAAAACCATACAGAATCAAACCCAGTGTCTGAACATCTGTTCATTGTGGCTCCATGGAGCCACTGAAGAACATTTTTACCCGTGGCCCACTGTCGAACTGGAAAGGTCTGGATCGATCACAAAAAGGGAACTTCACCAATCCTGTGTGGACGGCTTTATTCGACTATGAGGCGTCCGGTAAAGACGAGCTCACCCTCCACAAAGGTGACCTGGTGGAAGTTCTGTCACTGGACTCTGAGATATCCGGTGACGAGGGCTGGTGGGCAGGCAAGGTCAACAACAAAGTGGGAATCTTTCCCTCGAACTATGTCTCCTTCAAGCCTCCTTCATATGGGAAACTGCAGGGCAATGGAGTTGGCGTGGTTGGGGAGCTTGGGCCAGCCGTAGTGGGGGTGGGGGAGTTCGAACCCGAGGCCGTGGATTTCACGGAACTGAGCCTCGAGGAGGTCATTGGAGTCGGCGGCTTCGGCAAGGTGTATCGCGGGACATGGAGAGGTGGGCTGGAGGTCGCCGTGAAGGCGGCCCGCCAGGACCCAGACGAGGACATCAGCGTGACGGCCCAGAACGTGCGCCAGGAGGCCCGGCTGTTTGCCATGCTCACTCACCGCAACATCATCGCCCTCAAAGGGGTTTGCTTACAGGAACCCAACTTGTGCCTCATCATGGAGTATGCGTCCGGTGGCCCGCTGAGCCGTGCTCTGGCTGGGCGCCGCATCCCGCCGCACGTCTTGGTCAACTGGGCAGTACAGATTGCTAGAGGGATGCTCTACCTGCACACAGAGGCCATCGTTCCTGTCATCCATCGTGACCTCAAGTCTAACAACAGTAAGTCACTACACTAGTCACGTCCAGAGTAGGCTGGTTTTAACGATGCACAGAGGTTAGAACGTTGTTATAGACAACACTAAAGAGAGCTAGAAGGTCATAAACAGGTGTCAACTGTTGTGAATTACTACATTTCCTTAGCTCCATGACAAACTGTCAAATTCAGTTTCACCAGTTCAATTGGCTCTGAGTGAAATGGTTAGTCTTCCTATTTGCTGGGGAGCTTGACCTACAGGACTCAGGACATTGTGCTATAGGTTATATTGTTGCATTGCCAGAGGCTACACCTCACCACACACTTTGTCTTTGGCGAAGCTCACTCTTCTCCCCTCTCCACTACAATATCGGCTCTAATAGCTCACAAATATCAAGCACAAACATACACATTTGATTATTATTGTCCCTTCAAATGGCAAAATTGGACACTATTAATTCACTTTGGCTGCAGTCCAAAAGGGATTTCAATTTTGTCACATGTTTTGTTGTGTTTGCTCTTCGCTTGATCTCACAGGGAGCGTGGGAAATGAGATGATTATTTGGACGGAGCATCTCTCTCTCTGTTGCGCTAGGTTATTGCTTCATATCATGTGAGCACTGTAGCCTGTATACATATCACAGAAAGAGAGAGAGAGCTCTCAGTCTGAGGAAATTGTGAAACCTCTAGCGAGCATTTCTCGATAACGAGACCAGCCGCTTCGCAAGCAAAGGTCAAGAATTCTAGTGGGTGAATTTTAAAGACCGTCAAAAGTCACTCCTTGAACTTTGATGATGTTCATTGCGAGAATGACCGTGATGTAGGCTTAAGTAGGTGTTTTGGGCTCTAGCTTTGGTCATCTAGGCCCTTTCGTGGACTTTGTCCATAAACCACATCAAATAGATGCAATAAAGTTCATACAGAGAATTCAACCCTCTCAAACCAAAAGCTACTTGGAACTGTCAGGCTGAGAGGCTTGATAGTATCCTTGATTGTCAATACACAAGGCCACCTGAATTCACACAGAGGCAAAACCATTATTATCATAATTTTGACAAGTCCGATAATCCCTGTCAGTGGCTTGGCAATATCTGTAATGGTTCAGTGTTTGTTTTTGTTCAACATCCCCTCATTTCCGTTCGTTCAGATCACCAAAGACCCACTTCCATCTTGGATAATCTCTCTGTACAGCCGTGTTACGTTAGGCAAACAGAAAAAGATCAAGGCAGTTTTTTTGTTAGACAAGAGACCGACAGCACTTCTGAGAAAATGGGCCATGGTAGGTCTGTCTTCTTAGTTCTACACCTAATTTCAAGGTTTTCCGTCACACCAAACACTAAGTAGGCCAAAGTATCACTGTTTCAGTCCATCACCTCCATCTTCCTCATTAAGAGGCAAGCCAGCAGCTGGGAGAATCCCGGGTCTGACAGGAAAAAGATCTGTTGGGAAGTGAGCTGGCAACTGGAGGGTGGCTGGTAAAAAATCCTTGATGCCATTGCCTTGCCTGACGTTGTGCCCTTTAGCAAGGCACTTAACCCCCCACAGCAACTGCTCCACGAGCGCCCAGTATGGCAGCCCCCTGCCCCAACCTCTCCAACCTGTATGTTTGTCTGTTGGAAGGGTTGGGATAAATCAGAAGTCACATTTTAGTTGGACATTGTGTACAATTGACAAATAAAGTATTCTTAATCTTAACTTGTTCCCACACACTCCCGTCCACTCTCATTCTCCACTGTTCTGACTGAGCAGACATCAACGAACCCACTGGACTGGAAAACATCCCTGTTGCGCAAATATATATATTTTTTAAATGTAGGGTTTGTAGGCTATATGGAGCAACACAACCAACACAGTCCCTCTTTGTGCTGTAAAGATGTTATCTCTGCACTACCTCCTACCTCTTGTTTTTTTTATTTCTTCTCTGAAGCTTTGTCCCAGACCTGCCTATACATGTCCTCTGTTGTGGCAGTGAGCAATATCCAGTTGTTTGGGGAAAGGGAGGTCTGTGTTCGCTCCCGATGTATCTTTTGAAACTCAATCTGTTCCTATAGAGAGAGCGAGAGAACAAGGGCATGGTTTCTTCAGTGTTTACCGATAATTTTAAAGTGTACAGGAGAACCACCTCTTTAATCAAATCAAATTATATTGGTCACATACCATTCACATATTTATCAGATGTTGTTAGGGGTTTAGCGAAATGCTTTAAGGGTTCAAGGAAAGGTAGCGAGGCGCTCAAGTTAGCGGCCATTGAAGGAACATTGAGGTGTTCGAGCTTCTAAAAATAATCACAAACCATTGATCCACAACGAAGTTCCTGCTATTAGGTGAACTGTGAAATAGATTGCGTAGAGATGCGGTCTTAAGGGCAGATATTCAGAAGAATGCAGAAGGTTCTGGTGCAAAGGTGTCCAACTTTTATTTCTAGTGTTCAATAGTGATAGCCGGCGAAGACACCTAATAGCAGGAACAACCCTATCTAGTAGTCAGAACCTGGTAATACCTGGATGTAGGATGGGACATAAACCTAACAACTTCAATTACTCATTTCTCTGAACAGGGGGAAAGAATCATCACCAAATTCACTGAGAATACATTACATAGGATGAAGAATCAATACTTTGAGCCGCATCTCTATACTACTTGTCAGTCATAGAAACCTGATACGATATTTTGTCGGGGTGGGATGGGCGTGGGGTGTCTGTGGGCTGCTTTTGACAATTTCTTTGGATTTCTCATGTCTTATTCATTGTTAGAAAAAAGTTTGGTTCAAATCTGATGTTAGGTAATATAATTATTGAATATGATATGAATCCTACAAATTAAAATGGCCAATTTGGGCACAATCAAAGAATTCGTTTAATTTCTCAAAGATCAAAATCTATTTCAACAAAATAATTTTGCCGGAATGCATATTTAATATGTTTCTAACTACAGAAATGATTTCAGAACAATCTGAGATGGTGGGTGACATTTAAAGACTTTTAAAGTGAATTAAAATACTTTTTTTAGTGCACTGTTGCAACGATAGAGCTGTGTTTAGGGTGACAGACACTATTTATAGCTGTAGAGATTTGAAAGGAGAAGAGCCTGTAGCTTTGTGCTGTAGTTACACATCAGTGAAGCGTACTGATTGAACAGGACCATTGAAGAAAGTGCACACAGAAGACGGCCTTGAATGCAGGCCAGGGGCCATCACTGGAAAGTAGATGCAAAGAGAGACACACACACACACACACACACACACACACACACACACACACACACACACACACACACACACACACACACACACACGAGTGAGCGTGTACACGTATACACAGGGCTGGATTAAGAAATCATAAACCCCGGGGATTATAAAAACGCATTTCATGCAATTCTACCTTGTTTACATGGCAAAAGACATTAGCTGAATCTTTTTTAATACCACACAAATGACCTAAATGAGTGGCTACTCTGACACTGAGAAACAGAGCTCAATCTGGCTACTAAATACAATTTCCAGTGGCACACTGACTCGCCTAATGTTGAAGATGAAGCCATAGGTTACTCACGGTGATGGCCAACGTGCTCGTCGTGGCAATAGACCATCTCAAGATGAGATACTTTGAAAAACAGTTCTGCTGTTAGCTACAAATTGGGAGTTTTTTTTTTATTTGCAAAAGGCAAACCGACAGCTGCACCAACTACAGAAATATAATCTATAGATGAATGGGAACTGCCATGTCAGGAATGGCATCCAATGCTAGTGTACCCATGAGTTTAACAGTCAGATTGCCAGCGTCAGAGGTTACAAAACTCATCTATGGATTACATGTCTATGGCCACAATGCAACAAACTGTAGCCTATATTTAGCGCACATGCTGCCAAAACTGCGGCCTCCTGGACTGTAGGCATACCGGTAACTGCCAAAATAAAGCAAACACTATAGTAAACAAGGGATACAAACTATATGTTAAGGTGTGGGGTGCATTTTCCTGGCATGGTTTAGGTCCACTTGTAGAATCTATGCCAAGGCGTATTGAAGCTGTTCTGGCAGCTCGTGGTGACACAACACCCTTTTAAGACACTTTATGTTGGTGTTTCCTTATTTTGGCAGATATCTGTATGCCCTTGTGATAACTTAATTCATAGTTATTTTTACAGTATATATTTCCTTGTATTGTAAAAAAATATATATATATATATGTATGTATGTGTGTGTGTGTGTGTGTGTGTGTGTGTGTTTGTGCTTGTTTTTTTTACAATATTAAGGATATATTTTATATATATATATCTATCTATCTAGTACCAGTCAAAAGTTTGGACACACCAACTCATTCCAGGCGGTTTTCTTTAATTTGACTATTTTCTACATTGCAGAATAATAGTGAAGACATCAAAACTATGAAATTACACATATGGAATCATGTAGTAACCAAAAAAGTGTTAAACAAATCAAAATATGTTTTATATTTGAGATTCTTCAAAGTAGCCACCCTTTGCCTTGATGACAGCTTTGCACACTCTTGGAATTCTCTCAACCAGCTTCACCTGGATTGCTTTTCAAACAGTCTTGAAGGAGTTCCCACATATGCTGAGCACTTGTTGGCTGATTGTGGAGGCCAGGTCATCTGATGCAGCCCTCCATCACTCTCCTTCACGGTCAAATAGCCCTTATACAACCTGGAGGTGTGTTGGGTCATTGTCCTGTTGAAAAATAAATGATAGTGGGACTAAGCATAAACCAGATGGGATGGCGTATCGCTGCAGAATGCTGTGGTAGCCATGCTGGTTAAGTGTGCCTTGAATTCTAAATAAATGATCTACAGTGTCACCAGCAAAGCACCATCACACCTCCTCCTCCATGCTTCACGGTGGGAACCATACATGCGGAGATCATCCGTTCACCTACTATGCATCTCACAAAG
The DNA here is from genome assembly GCF_965601325.2 of Salmo salar. Taxonomy (NCBI): domain Eukaryota; kingdom Metazoa; phylum Chordata; class Actinopteri; order Salmoniformes; family Salmonidae; genus Salmo; species Salmo salar. The sequence goes on along the minus strand of NC_138297.1, from coordinate 17,175,941 downwards.
ACACGGCTGTTGGAAACAAAAATCTCAAATTTGGACAAAGGACAGATTTCCACCGGTCTAATGTCCATTGCTCGTGTTTCTTGGCCCAAGCAAGTCTCTTCTTCTTAGTGGTGTCCTTTGTAGTGGTTTCTTTGCAGCAATTTGACCATAAAGGCCTGATTCACGCAGTTTCCTCTGAACAGTTGATGTTGAGATGTGTCTGTTACTTGAACTCTGTGATGCATTTATTTGGGCTGCAATTTCTGAGGCTGGTAACTCTAATTAACTTATCCTCTGCAGCAGAGGTAACTCTGGGTCTTTCTTTCCTGTGGCGGTCCGCATGAGAGCCAGTTTCATGATGGTTTCTGCGACTGCACTTGAAGAAAATTTCAATCCCTACCTTGTCACAAGACAACTGATTGGCTCAAACGCATTAAGAAGGAAAGAAATTCCACAAATGAACTTTGAACAAGGCATACCTGTTAATTGAAATGCATTCCAGGTGACTACCACATGAAGTTGGTTGAGAGAATGCCAAGTGTGCAAAGCTGTCATCAAGGCAAAGGGTGGCTACTTTGAAGAATCTCAAATATAAATATATAAAATAACTTTTTTAGTTACTACATGATTCCATGTGTGTAATTTCATAATTTTGATGTCTTCGCTATTTTTCTACAATGTAGAAAATGGTAAAAATAAAGAAAAACCCTTGAATTAGTAGGTGTGTCCAAACTTTTGACTGGTACTGTATATAATTAAGTGTCTTAAAAACAATTAAAAATGTAGATATATAATTATTTTTTTGCTGCCTCTTGGGCCCCTCACGGGCCTGGGCCCAGGGGCTTCACCCGGTAAGCCCCTGCATTAATCCAACACACACACACACACACACACACACACACACACACACACACACACACACACACACACACACACACACACACCTCAACATCAGTCAGTCATTGACACATTGGCCCTCAGATGCACACAATCAGTCATAAACACATTGGCACACATACTGTATATTTAGATTAACTATAAATACACACTTATAATAGTACATGGGACTTATATTGCGCTTTTCAATGACCCAAAGTCGCTCTACGTTTGTAGAACGAGATCAATACAAGGCCAGATTAACAGCAGGAAAAAACACACATGAAACAAAGAGAGGGGGAGTGTGTGTGTGTGTGCGCGCGTGTACTCTGGAGCTTGGCCAACTATAATTGGAAATCACATGGAAAATGCCACACTAAGCGTTGGTGGAGTCAAACTTAACTTAATTGTGTTTTCAAGAGGAACCACAGTTTAAAAACAGGTTGATAGCTACCTGTAGCTCATAGCCCACCTATGAGTAGCTCTCCAATCTATTCTGAAAGTACTTTTCACGTGTTTCACTGCAAACTGTCATAAACAAATCTCACAAGTATCAAACACTGCAAGCTCCCAGCTATTATCAAATCAATGCAACATTGACAATATCCCACCCCTGGTTAGCCACTATTGGTTTAAAAAGCCAAATCTAACACAATATTTGCAAATTCATTTCCAGGATTATTGCGTCTGTCTGTGGTGCGTGCGTTTGTCAATCACTTTGTGTGTAGCCAGTTGATGTGATAACCGTCTTGTGGGTTGACAGAAATACTTTCCCCAAAAGCTTAAATGTTAACTGCAAAGTAGACTTACCTGGCAGAAGTAAATCTATTATTTGTTATTTGCAAACTTTGCCATGAAATGATCAGCAGCAGTACAGAACCATCGCTAGACCGGCACATTAGACTGCACATTCCTCACTCGCTAGATTCACAGTTAAAGGGCCAGAATGGCAATTAAAGGGGGAATTACACCCCCCCCAAAAATTACATTTGTTAGTTTTCTTCCAGACCTAAAAAAAATGGTATTCAGATGTGGTTTAAGCATTGACATGGACTCAGAACATCCAATTTATTTCATTGTTGCTCTATAAACAATTGTAATTTTGAGAGCGATTTTTTTTCTTTTTTTTTTTCTTTCTAAAACCAGCAAAAATACAACTGAGAAAACAACATAATTTGAGAAAATGTAAAACCGTTTTCAAAATAAAAAATGTATAGGGCCCCCTTAGAAGTTTATCAACCATCATTCTACCAGGTATATTGGCAGAAAACAGTGCACTAAGGACCCGGGAACAGTCGCAGGGGAGAAGAAAAGAATGTGCCTATTTGAAGGCTATAATTTATTTAAAGTAGCTCTCATGCTAGAAAATGTTTAAATACCCTGGTTTAAAAAGACCTTGGATCAACTCTTTTTAAAAGTAGCTCTCATGCTAGAAAATGTTTCAATAAATCTTGGATCAACACTTTTTTCCCAGAGTGGACAAGCATCTGACACAGCTGTGCACCACCAGCATGTTTTCACTCAGGGCCCCTAGCGCCCCAATGCAGCGCACTGAAAACATCCCCTGTGTTATTCTGCCCTCACAGACACTTGCAGTCTCTCGCTACTCACACACATCAACATTCCCAAGTTCACTGAGGGGAATTATGAGGGCAATTTGGACATTTAGCCCACAGTGGTGGCATGTGAGGTATTCAGTCCAGGAAATAGACATATTGAACTTGATAAACTCCTAAAATGCATAGTGACTTGTATTATCTGTAACAGGGGTTGCTGCGTCAATAGACTTGCTTTGCCAGTCACAGGTATGTAGGTGGAGACTACAGAGTCAAGCACTAATTGGCTAAAGAGTGCTGATCTAGGATCAGGTCCCGTTTTGTCCATGTCATCTTATTCATTATGATCTAACTCTGAGACTCTGTATGAAGACGAGCCTTGATATGGACATTAGAAAGAGAATCCTAGAGGAATTATATGTAAATGGATGTACAGTGCCTTCTGAAAGTATTCACAACCCTGTACTTTTCCCACATTTTGTTGTGTTACAGGCTTAATTTTAAATTAATTAAATTTAGATTTTGTGCCACTGGCCTACACACAATTTTCCATAATGTCAAAGTGGAATTATGTTTTTAGAAATGTTTACAAATTTAATTAAAAATGAAAAGCTGAAATGCCTTGAGTCAATAAGTATTTAACCCCTGAAGTTATGGCAAGCCTAAGTACGTTCAGGAGTAAAACGTTGCTTAATAAGTTGCATAGACTCACTCTATGGGCAATAATAGTGTTTAACATGATTTTTCAATGACTACAGAATCTCTGTACCCAACACATACAATTATCTGTAAGGTCCATCAGTCGAAGAGTGAATTGCAAACACAGATTCAACCACAAAGACCAGGGAGGTTTTCCAATGCCTCGCAAAGATGGGTTAAAAAAAAGCAGACATTGAATATCCCTTTGAATATCCCTTTGAGCATGGTGAAGTTATTAGTTACACTTTGGATGGTGTATCAATTCACCTAGTCACTATAAAGATACAGGTGTCCTTCCTAACTCAGTTGCCAGTGAGGTAGGAAACCACTCAGGGATTTCACGATGAGTTCCATGGTGACTTTAAAACAATTACAGTTTAATGGCTGTGATAGGAGAAAACTGAGGATGGATCAACAACATTGTAGTTACTCCACAATACTAAACTAAATGACAGAGTAAAAAGAAGGAAGCTTGTACAGAATAAAAAAAAATGCATTCTGTTTGCAATAAGGCACTAAAGTAAAACTGCAAAAAAATTGGCAAAGAAATTACATTTATGTCCTGAATACAAAGCGTTATGTTTGGGGCAAACACAACACATCACTGAGTACCACTTTTCATATTTTCAAACATGGTGGTGGATGTATCATGTTATGGGTATGCTTGTCATTGGCAAGGACTAGGGAGTTTTTTTGGGGGGGATACAAATAAACGGAATAGAGCTAAGCGCAGGCAAAATCCTAGAGGAAAACCTGGTTCAGTCTGCTTTCCAACAGACACTGGGAGACACATTCACCTTTCAGCAGGACAATAACCTATAACACAAGGCCAAATATACACTGGAATTGCTTATCAAGACAACATTGAAGGTTCCTGAGTGGCCTAGTTACAATTCTGACTGAATTCGGCTTGAAAATCCATGGCAAGACTTGAAAATTGCTGTCTAGCAATGATCAACAACCAACTTGACAGAGCTTAAAGAATGTGCAAATATTGTACGATCCAGGTGTGCAAATACTTTCTCTTAGAGACAACCAGAAAGACTCACTGCTGTAATCGCTGCCAAAGGTGACTCAGGGGTGTAGATACTTATGTACAGGAGATATTTCTGTATTTCATAGTTAATACATTTTCAAACATTTCTAAAAATATGTTTTCACTTTGTAATAGTTACATTTTTTTAAATCCATTTTGAATTCAGTCTGTAGAACAAAAATGTGGAATAAGTCTAGGGGTATGAATACTTTCTTAAAGCACTGTGATGGTTAGAGATAGGGCTTCACAGTCATGGCCAGTTAGTCATTTAAAATAAAGTATGTGGTTTGTTAAGTAGGTCATGGGATGAGTAGGAAGAGACGGTTCTCGTAAATTCAAATCAATAACTACTCTGCATTTTAAAGTTGCAAACAAGCTATGCTCTTTTTGTGGCTTGAAATACAACTAGGAAGAGATCCTGGTCTTGTAGATAGAAACAGGTTGCAATGCTAAATGTAACCTCAAATCAATTTAATAAATTACCTTGCTATTAGTTCATTCCAATCTTCTATATTAATTCACCAACCAATCAAGGTTTTTTCTACAAATACCTTTGTCACAAAGTGCATAGTTTCGCTTACTGTCCATGTTAGGAGAGACAACAAAGTTCAAAACCCCCAACTATAACACAGCCGACACAGAGAGTGGCAAGGAAAAACTCCCTCAGTCTTGATTGGAACAAACCTGTACTTATCCTTTCGCTGACATTGGCATATCTTCAATGCCAGCGTGTTGCTGCCTGACAGGCATCACCTGTGATGGGGTGGCAGTACCAGGCTCTGTGGAGGAGTTCAACCAGGGCTTGGCTCCGGTGTGTTTCCATTGGCACAGTGTCTGACTGGCTCTGATAAGAGTTCCGGCCCGGCCCCCCCCCCCCCCTCCCCTCTTTATTTTGGAAATGCCGGCAGGCTGCATCCGGAGATCCCAGGCTCTGATTAGGTTGGGGGGGGAAGGATGCTGGAGCAGGTAGGAGTTGGCACGGGATTCCCTTTCACACACGCACTGCTGGCCCCATTGGGTAACTCTGGCTTGGATACACACATGCATTGATACACACGCATGCACGTACACCATATATATATATATATATATATATATATATATATATATATATATATATATATATATATATATACATCACTCACACACACACACACACACCCTCACACACACCCCCCCCCCCCCCCCCCCCCCCCCCTACACACACACAACCCCCCTACACACACACAATCCCCCTACACACACACTTGACTAATGTTCCAGAATAATAATATGCTGCGTAGAACAGAGAGCTTTAGAATGACGGCCCGAACAACAGAACTCCAGGGGACGAGAGGGGACAACGAGGCACTGTAAGGTCACACCACACAGGATGTGAGAGGATTCCAAAACCCAGGAAATCGTTGATAATTTTTTTCCAGGTTTAGGCTAACATTTGGTTTCTCTCACTAGCTTGGTTTGGCATCTTTTCTACAGTGATTGTAAGGCAGTTGTCATGTAGATAGAGAATTCTCACCACTGACTTGTGAATGCTAAATGGATGCAAGGATCAGGCAGATATTTGGCCAGAAACATTTGACACATTTCCCTATATTATGTTTCAATCTCTGTACCTGAGCATGTGTATGTGTATGTGCAGTTGTTGTATTAGAGTTGAGGGATACTTATCATACTTCTACATTTCCGTTTGGCTCTCTGTGTCAGTTGAAACTGATTTATCTGTTGCAGTGCTGTTCTACACAACTGTGCAAACATTGGAGAGTGTTTAGTCAGCCAAACCTTGATTAGCTAGGTAGGTCAATGCACGACATGGGACCAATGCATTGAACCATGTTTTAAAAAGGGGTAGTTAAAAAAAAAAAAAGAAAGTGACTGCCCACTTACCACCAGCTAAGTCTGACACAACCTCCTGACCTCGACCCCTGATTGACCCCTTGGCGACCCCCACATTCTGTATTTCCCAGGATACCAGAGAGGAAGAGGTGAATTGATAGGGTTGACTCCGCCCCCAAATTGGTCTGTGCGAGAATCTAGCCTTGAGCAGACCAAGTTGGGAATATTTTATATAGGAGTTGTGCCTGTTCACATACGTGTCTGCCCTCTCATTGGCCAGAATGTTTCCGACTCCTCCCGCCTGCCCTCCCCTATTGCGGACATTTTTTCCTATTGTTAGAGCAGACAGTCCAATATCTTGTCAATATATAGATCATCTTTGAGGATACTCAGCGAATGGAGGTTAAACTTCAACGACTGGCAGCCATTGTGGCTCCAGTAGTTTTTGTTAGCTAGCGCTGGTTAATAGGTGAGTTATCTCAGGCCCCTGGTGCATTACATGATGCAGAGATAATCATTAATAACTCTCTCAGACAGCGTTGATGTTAGCTTCACTGTGATTTGGACATGTATCTCCGTCTCTCCCTATCTTCTGTCGCTGTCTCTCTTCTGTCTCAGTCTCTGTTTCTGTGTCTCTTTTCTGTCTCCCTCCCTCTCCCTCAGAGTTTGAGGTTGCCAGACTGTCTGTCAGCCTATGGCTCCGTCCCACAGGGGACAAAGCTCTCGTTCTTCCCGGGGAAAGCCCCCACCCCTGCCGGAATTCTCCCTCGCCTACGGACAGAGAGCAGATCCGGACCAAACCCACAGAAGGGGAGGGCAGAGAGAGAGAGAGAGAGGGAGATTGGAGAGAAATGAACAGTAGAGACAGATGACCACTTTATGAATTACTGATCAGTGTCATGCTACTAATGAATTTAGTCAAGTTGTCAACGCAGGTGAGGCCTTATTCCGTAACGTTGCAAAAAGAACAACCAATATCTGTGTGTAAGTACGTGCTACATTTATTGGAACGGCATGCCTCTGGAGAATGCAAATGTGTGTTCTCTGATAAGCTGCTGAGAAATTGAAATAGGCCCACAGCCCTTCCTTGGTTGTGGTGCCTAAAGTGCATATCAGTGCTAACTCACTCACCTACACTGAGATGTAATGTTTTTTATTTGTAGTTTATTTCACCTTTATTTAACCAGGTAGGCTAGTTGAGAACAAGTTCTCATTTACAACTGTGACCTGGCCAAGATAAAGCAAAGCAGTGCAACACAAACAACAACACAGAGTTACACATGGAGTAAACAACCGTAAAGTAAATACCTCACGCCATTTGCACACACTGGATATAGACTTTATTTTTTTCTATTGTGTTAAGGCAATAAATAGGCCATAGTAGCAAGTAATTACAATTTAGCAAATTAACACTGGAGTGATAGATGTGCAGATGATGATGTGCAAGTAGAAATACTGGTATGCAAAAGAGCAGAAAAGTAAATAAAAACAATATGGGGATTAGGTAGGTAGATTGGATGGGCTATTTACAGATGGGCTATGTACAGCTGCAGCGATCGGTTAGCTGCTCAGATAGCTGGTGTTTAAAGTTAGTGAGGGAAATACAAGTCTACAAATACAAGTCATTGGCAGCAGAGAACTGGAAGGTAAGGCGGCCAAAGGGGTGTTGGCTTTGGGGATGAACAGTGAGAAATACCTGCTGGAGCGCGTGCTACGGGTGGGTGTTGTTATCGTGACCAGTGAGCTGAGATAAGGCGGAGCTTTACCTAGCAAGGACTTATAGATGACCTGGAGCCAGTGGGTCTGGTGACGAATATGTAGCGAGGGCCAGCCGATTAGAGCATACAGGTCGCAGTGGTGGGTGGTATATGGGGCTTTGGTGACAAAACGGATGGCACTGTGATAGACTGCATCCAGTTTGCTGAGTAGAGTGTTGGAGGCTATTTTGTAAATGACATCATCGAGGATCGGTAGGATAGTCAGTTTTACTAGGGTATGTTTGGCGGCGTGAGTGAAGGAGGCTTTGTTGCGGAATAGAAAGCCGATTCTAGATTTAATTTTGGATTGGAGATGTTTAAAATGAGTCTGGAAGGAGAGTTTACAGTCTAGCCAGACACCTAGGTATTTGTAGTTGTCCACATATTCTAAGTCAGAACCGTCCAGAGTAGTGATGCTAGTTGGGCGGGCGGGTGCGGGCAGCGAACGGTTGAAAAGCATGCATTTAGTTTTACTAGTGTTTAAGAGCAGTTTGGGGCCACGGAAGGAGTGTTGTATGTCATTGAAGCTTGTTTGGAGGTTTGTTAACACAGTGTCCAAAGAAGGGCCAGATATATACAGAATGGTGTCGTCTGCGTAGAGGTGGATCAGGGAATCACCAAGAGCGACATCGACGATATTTACAGAGGAAGAGAGTCAGCCCGAGAATTGAACCCTGTGGTACCGCCATAGAGACTGCCAGAGGTCCGGACAACAGGCCCTCCCATTTGACACACTGAACTCTGTCTGAGAAGTAGTTGGTGAACCAGGCGAGGCAGTCATTTGAGAAACCAAGGCTGTTGAGTCTGCCGATAAAAATATGGTGATTGACAGAGTCGAAAGCCTTGGCCAGGTCGATGTACTGTGCAGCCATCTTCAATCTTTTATCGATTGCTATTATGATATCGTTTACCACCTTGAGCTTGGCTGAGGTGCACCCATGACTAGCTCGGAAACCGGATTGCACAGCGAAGAAGGTACGGTTGGATTCGAAATGGTCAGTGATTTGTTTATTAACTTGGCTTTCGAAGACTTTAGAAAGGCAGGGCAGGATGGATATAGGTCTATAAGAGTTTGGGTCTAGAGTGTCACCACCTTTGAAGAGGGGGATGACCGCAGCAGCTTTCCAATCTTTAGGGATCTCGAACAATACGAAAGAGATGTTGAACAGACTGATAATAGGGGTTGCAACAATGGCGGCAGATCATTTTAGAAAGAGAGGGTCCAGATTTTCTAGCCCAGCTGATTTGTACGGGTCCAGGTTTTGCAGCTCTTTCAGAACATCTGCTTTCTGGATTTGGGTGAAGGAGAAGCTGGGGAGGTTTGGGCAAGTAGCTGTGGGGAGTGCGGAGCTGTGGGTTGGGGTAGCCAGGAGGAAAGCATGGCCAGCCGTAGAGAAATGCTTATTGAAATTCTCGATTATCGTGGATTTATCGGTGGTTACAGTGTTACCTAGCCTCAGTGCATTGGGCAGCTGGGAGGAGGTGCTCTTGTTCTCCATGGACTTTACAGTGTCCCAACATTTTTTTGGAGTTAGAGCTACAGGATGCAAATTTCTGTTTGAAAAAGCTAGCCTTTGCTTTCCTGACTGACTGTGTGTATTGATTCCTGACTTCCCTGAACAGTTGCATATCGCGGGGACTGTTCGATGCTATTGCAGTCAGGTCTGGAGTGAACCAAGGGAAATAGCACAAGGCTTTCTTCCCTGTAACATGTTAAATAGCTTGACTTCCCCTAGATAAGATAAGGCATTGGGAAACCTTTCTTCCCACAATGCAATGCAACAGAGCCGAAGATCTTGCTTCCCATATAGGTATCCATTGTATACCGGGCCAGTAAATACATTTCTAGGTCGCTCCTGAGAGAGTCATTTCAGTAAGTGACTACATAGTCTGTTTTCTGAACAACAAACTATACCAAACAGTCCCGTTGCCATGGGGATGGAACAGCCGTCTTTCGGGCGTCTGTTTGGTTGCCCTGCCTGTGTCAGGAGGTTGATTGTCTGGAGCTGGACAGAGAGGCAGGTACCAGCTCTGGGTGTAGTACTGCCATATGTCCTTGTTCCCTTTATTCACAATGACAAGCAGTGACCAGTTAACTACAACTGTTAAGATAACGTTACATAGGCCTACTACCTTCTACACAACGCTTATGTAACATTACATAGGCCTATTACCTTCTACATAACGCTTATGGTAACGTTACATAGGCCTATTACCTTCTACATAACGCTTATGGTAACGTTACATAGGCCTACTATTACCTTCTACATAACGCTTATGGTAATGTTACATAGGCCTATTACCTTCTACATAACGCTTATGTAACATTACATAGGCCTACTACCTTCTACATAACGCTTATGTAACATTACATAGGCCTATTACCTTCTACATAACGCTTATGGTAACGTTACATAGGCCTATTACCTTCTACGTAACGCTTATGGTAACGTTACATAGGCCTATTACCTTCTACATAACGCTTATGGTAACGTTACATAGGCCTATTACCTTCTACATAACGCTTACGGTAACGTTACATAGGCCTACTACTACCTTCTACATAACGCTTATGGTAATGTTACATAGGCCTATTACCTTCTACATAACGCTTATGGTAACGTTACATAGGCCTATTACCTTCTACATAACGCTTATGGTAGCGTTACATAGGCCTATTACCTTCTACATAACGCTTATGGTAACGTTACATAGGCCTATTACCTTCTACATAACGCTTACGGTAACGTTACATAGGCCTATTACCTTCTACATAACGGTTATGGTAACGTTACATAGGCCTATTACCTTCTACATAACGCTTATGGTAATGTTACATAGGCCTACTACCTTCTACATAACGCTTATGTAACATTACATAGGCCTACTATTACCTTCTACATAACGCTTATTTAACATTACATAGGCCTACTACTACCTTCTACATAACGCTTATGGTAACGTTACATAGGCCTACTACTACCTTCTACATAACGCTTATGGTAACGTTACATAGGCCTACTACCTTCTACATAACGCTTATGGTAACGTTACATAGGCCTATTACCTTCTACATAACGCTTATGGTAACGTTACATAGGCCTATTACCTTCTACATAACGCTTACGGTAACGTTACATAGGCCTACTACTACCTTCTACATAACGCTTATGGTAATGTTACATAGGCCTATTACCTTCTACATAACGCTTATGGTAACGTTACATAGGCCTATTACCTTCTACATAACGCTTATGGTAACGTTACATAGGCCTATTACCTTCTACATAACGCTTATGGTAACGTTACATAGGCCTATTACCTTCTACATAACGCTTACGGTAACGTTACATAGGCCTATTACCTTCTACATAACGGTTATGGTAACGTTACATAGGTCTATTACCTTCTACATAACGCTTATGGTAATGTTACATAGGCCTATTACCTTCTACATAACGCTTATGGTAACGTTACATAGGCCTATTACCTTCTACATAACGCTTATGGTAACGTTACATAGGCCTATTACCTTCTACATAACGCTTATGGTAACGTTACATAGGCCTATTACCTTCTACATAACGCTTACGGTAACGTTACATAGGCCTATTACCTTCTACATAACGGTTATGGTAACGTTACATAGGTCTATTACCTTCTACATAACGCTTATGGTAATGTTACATAGGCCTACTACCTTCTACATAACGCTTATGGTAACGTTACATAGGCCTATTACCTTCTACATAACGCTTATGTAACATTACATAGGCCTACTATTACCTTCTACATAACGCTTATGTAACATTACATAGGCCTACTACTACCTTCTACATAACGCTTATGGTAACGTTACATAGGCCTACTACTACCTTCTACATAACGCTTATGGTAACGTTACATAGGCCTACTACCTTCTACATAACGCTTATGGTAACGTTACATAGGCCTATTACCTTCTACATAACGCTTATGGTAACGTTACATAGGCCTACTACTACCTTCTACATAACGCTTATGGTAACGTTACATAGGCCTACTACCTTCTACATAACGCTTATGGTAACGTTACATAGGCCTATTACCTTCTACATAACGCTTATGGTAACGTTACATAGGCCTATTACCTTCTACATAACGGTTATGGTAACGTTACATAGGCCTATTACCTTCTACATAACGGTTATGGTAACGTTACATAGGCCTATTACCTTCTACATAACGGTTATGGTAACGTTACATAGGCCTATTACCTTCTACATAACGCTTATGGTAACGTTACATAGGCCTACTACCTTCTACATAACGGTTATGGTAACGTTACATAGGCCTACTACCTTCTACATAACGCTTATGGTAACGTTACATAGGCCTACTACCTTCTACATAACGGTTATGGTAACGTTACATAGGCCTACTACCTTCTACATAACGGTTATGGTAACGTTACATAGGCCTATTACCTTCTACATAAGGCTTATGGTAACGTTAGCTAGAAGGCCATAGACTTCTAGTCTGCTACATCAGTTGGTGAACCTTGAACCCTGATATGTCATGCTATAGAAGTCAGTGGTCACACAGTTCACTGGTTATTGTTGAAGCAGCCAATTATATTGAGTGGAGAATGCCGTGGTCACGTGGTGCGTTGTGCCAAAGAGGGTCTGAATTAAGGATACACTCTGCCTCATCACAGGAAGTGGAGGAAGACTATTGAGCATGCTGACATTGCTAAAAGGCTTTGTCTGTGTGTGTGACTGCGTGCGTGTGTGTCTGTACATCTTAACAGTTTTCTTTCAGTTACTGCAAGTCACGACCCTGGCAGACACCTCTGGGTGTCCTATTGGTCGATAACAATCAACCTTCTCTCATCGGAGCGACCGATTTGTCATTCACCCAAATATCCCACAGTCCTCTCTGGCTGTATCAATCATGAGAGCAACCTGACCCCTGTTAACCCCAGTTTCTAATAATAGGATTTGTCTTAATGTGCACGATGAAGCGCAATGGTGAAATAGGCCCTCTGTTTTGAGGAAGGGACAGAGCCGATTGGTCTTATTGGCGTCACTTCCTGAAGATGAGTTCTTGTTTTCTCATGCTTTCTCATGCTTTCCCTTCTGCACCAGACATACACTGAGTGTACAAAACACATCTTTCCATTGTATCGGCACCTAAGTATTGTGATAATATCGTATCGTGAGGTCCCTGGTAATTCCCAGCTCTACTTGCGTCCAGGGCCCATAGGGCTACTGGTCAAAAGTAGTACATTATGTAGGGAATGGGCTGGCAATTGGGATGCAGCCCTTGTTTTGAAATGTGCCCAACTCTGGCTCCCGAGTGGTGCAGCGGTCTAAGGCCCTGCATCTCTGTGCTAGAGGAATCACTACAGACCAGGGTTCGATTCCAGGCTGTATCACATCCAGAGTCCCATAGGGCTGTGCACAATTGGCCCAGCGTTATCCGGGGTAGGCCGTCACTATAAAGAAGAATTAGTTCTTAACTGACTTGCCTAGTTAAATAAAAAAATACAATAAAATAGCGACATTTGATGGATGGAATGGAGACTCGTTTTATTGTTGTTTACGTTTCGCTTACAAGGCCTTTTTTCCAAGACAAGGACTCATCATGCAGCTAACAACGTTGACAAAGAAAAGTCTCCTGTCTAAGGTCTCCTGTCTAAGGTCTCCTGTCTAAAGTGTCCTGTCTAAAGTGTCCTGTCTAAAGTGTCCTGTCTAAAGTTTCCTGTCTAACGTCTCATTTCTACCCCATTTGGTTTGTTTTTCTGTAGTTACCTGATAACCTACGATTCTAAGACAATGGTTTTACTGTAAATCCTCTGAATGAGAGGAAGTCTGACGCACATAAATGAGAAAAACGGTATGATTCTTGGAAAGACAAAATAGAGAGGCCAAGCGGGACGGAGGGCATTTGTCTGGTTCTCATCACATAATTTAATGGCATCAGCTCTCAACTGTGTCTCTGCTCAGTTTTTAGAAAGTCCTCCTAAGGCATCTCTGTGTTTCCAATATGCATGTTTATTTGATGCTGTGTGTGACACTGCATGTGTTGTTCCCATGTGCATACGTCTGTGTGTTCTGCTGTTCTCTCCATCTTTCTAGTAGTTGAAGTGTGTGTGTGTGTGTGCACCAGAGCGAGCACTGTGCGAGGGTGCAGAGGTTACTGTTCATTGTGAGAGCTGAGCCTTTTCACGATACCCCCCCCCCTCACCCCAGACTCTTGTGATGCATTCCTTTGTGACGTCAAACATGACACACCCGCTGGGCTGCCAGGCAGATGTCTCCAGAGGGAGGGATCCAGAGTGTGTTTGTGGGTGAAACAGAGAGAAAGAGAGCGAGACACAGAAAGAAAACATGCACTTATACTCTGAAATAAACTGAAAGTGTCTGTAAATAGTACAATGCTTACTTCCCTGTAACACGTTAAATTCTTCCATAATGCCGACTCTGTCTGGACGCTGGGTGCCTGTCATTCACCCTGAAGATGCCCATTTGGGCAGTGAAGGAGGAGGGCATGGGGTCGGTCAAATCCTACCACGTTTGGCTTATTTCCAGAGCTTCAACCTCTTCATCTCACACCAGAGAGAGCATATCCACACCAGAGAGAGCATATCCACACCAGAGAGAGCATATCCACACCAGAGAGAGCATAGCATATTTTAACCATGCAGGTCCCGTTTTGGATGTGCCTCAAACCTATCATAGTCTGCATTGTTTTAATATTATATTCCCACGGGGAGAAATGATGGTGCCTGTAAGTGTGACATAGTCTATTTAAAAGAAAGTCTTGGTTTGTTTTGTTCAGAATTTGATTAGAATTATTCGTTCTATTTTTAGGCCTTATCAATAATTAATTTAATCTTGCTTATTGACAATGTTCAGCATGTCCTTGCTCAGCCAAAGTGTTATTTACAGTAGGCCTAGCCCCTATATCAGTGTGAATGCTATTGAAGCCATACAATTCCTTTACAACAATGTGGACTGCAAATGGGTTCAAGTTAACATATAAAGTCTACATTTTATTTAGTTCCTGTAAGCCATTTAATAAACTATAACGGACTAACATTGGAATTAGAGTTGATTCCAAGGCAATACATAAAATACCGTAAATACACAATCTGAAGCAACCACATATTATGCCATGGAGCCCGTTTTGATTGGCCAGTGAGGGGCCAAACCTCGACACACCCACAACTTGTTTATTCATAAAAACACAGCCCTTTCACGGCAACGCCAGCAAGTGCGCCGATAATTGTGATAGTGAAAATAGCCAAATATTTCTGACACACCCCTGAATCTGTAGCGTTTCCTCTTGCGCTTAAATGTGCCATTGTATTAGGTTTGTTAAAATATGTCGTAACGTTGTATCATTAATGTGACGACTGCTGTTTATCGAGTAATTAACTTATTTTATAATTACATGATTAAATTAATCAGGTGATCATTAACTCAGTCACTTGGGGCACTATGGGAAATGTTTGTTTAATGAGTTTTCATTTCCCAAATTAACTCAAAGAATATCAGAATATAGATTTTACAGCAGTCGCTAATCAATTAATTTCCTCTACAGTCTCATCCTGAACGTCACATAATTCGTAAATCTGCACAAACCCGGCTCTCACTAAATCACTCCGTACCACACCAATTGAGTTGATTATTTATTTACTAACAAGCTAAATCAAATGTATTTATATAGCCCTTCTTACATCAGCTGATATCTCAAAGTGCTGTACAGAAACCCAGCCTAAAACCCCAAACAGCAAGCAATGCAGGTGTAGAAGCACAGTGGCTAGGAAAAACTCCCTAGAAAGGCCGAAACCTAGAGAGGAACCAGGCTATGAGGGGTGGCCAGTCCTCTTCTGGCTGTGCCGGGTGGAGATTATAACAGAACATGGCCAAGATGTTCAAATGTTCATAAATGACTAGTATGGTCAAATAATAATAATCACAGTGGTTGTCGAGGGTGCAACAGGTCAGCACCTCAGGAGTAAATGTCAGTTGGCTTTTCATAGCCGATCATTGAGAGTATCTCTACCGCTCCTGCTGTCTTTAGAGAGTTGAAAACAGCAGGTCTGGGACAGGTAGCACGTCCGGTGAACAGGTCAGGGTTCCATAGCCGCAGGCAGAACAGTTGAAACTGGAGCAGCAGCACGGCCAGGTGGACTGGGGACAGCAAGGAGTCATCATGCCAGGTAGTCCTGAGGCATGGTCCTAGGGCTCAGGTCCCCCGAGAGAGAGAAAGAAAGAGAGAATTAGAGAGAGCATACTTAAATTCACACAGGACACTGGAGAAATACTCCAGATATAACAGACTGACCCTAGCCCCCCGACACATAAACTACTGCAGCATAAATAAATTCTAATATACACAAACACACAGTCTAGCCTTAGTACAATGAAACAGGTCCCTAGCGGGCCAACACAATATGACACGTGTTACACAAATGGGGATTTAGAAAGAGAGAGAGAACGAGGGAAAAGCACACTTGGATACATTTGTAAACTATGCTTAGTTTAGCCCTAACACCTTTCCCCGAACTGCCGCTCTAATGGGTCAGCATTAGAATTATGTAATTACTTGTTGAAGGTCTCCATTGGGTATCTCTTCCTGGACCGAGTTCCTCTTAGGAGGTTTAGCCGAAGACCTTCTTCTCCGATGGCGGCACCTCCTTCGTTACCGGGTGTAAGTCTCTGATTGTCCACACGATGTCAGTGTCCTTTCTCTTAGTGGTCTGTTCCCTCGCACTCGTTCTGTGAGAGTGGACTTCTGGGGAGGCTAATCAGCCGTGTCGACGCTCCTTGCTTGGGTAGGAGAGACGTTTGGACAACTGATGATTTGAAGAGAATAACTGGCTAGTTCTTCTTGAATTCCACTTTTTTAGATACAGTAATCAACCCTAGCCTTGATTGTTTAGAGGTTCCTTTGCCCTCTTCCTCGTGTTGCGTTTGTGGGGTTGCGACTATCTTAATTCACGCTGTGGTCCGTTTTAGGGGGAGCCACCTTCGGTAGGAGTCGTGACATATATGTACAGTATTTGCGCCCATCTCAGTGAACTAATCCATGACGGAGGCCTAGACTTAAAGCCAATTTATGCTTGATCCTAAAATGTGGTCGGCGCCTCCAGAGGCATGCAGAGGCCAAATCGAGCTCTGTACCGCATTGCCATGCACCTCCCAAATGTTGTAACAATGCAGAGGGCTCTGTATAGCCCGCATTGACATCCTGTATAAACACAAACTCACTTCCTTGACAACAGCTCTGCACTTCTCTGCGAAGCGCAAGAAGTATGAATGCCCTGACGTATCACCATAAATGCTGCATGGCCAATGCAGACTTTGGATTGACCATGCGCCCAGATGCACAATGCACATCCCTCTCCAGAATGCGCTCACTCCCGCAAATTTGTGCACATTCATTGTTACATAACTTCATTGTGTGAATTGTTTGCGTTGGATTGTTAGTGTATATCAATTACCCATTACATACAGTGCAATCGGAAAGTATTCAAACCCCTTGACTTTTTCTATATTGTTACATTACAGCCTTATTCTAAAATGGATTTAAAAAAAGGTTTTCCTCCTCAATCTACCCACAATGCCCCATAATGCAAAAACAGGTTTTTATAAATAATACAAATTTTAAAAAACTAATTTGCATGACAATTCAGACCCTTTACTCAGTACTTTGTTGAAGCACCTTTGGCAGTGATTACAGCCTCGAGTCTTCTTGGGTATGACGCTACAAGCTTGGCACACCTGTATTTGGGGAGTTTTCTCCCATTGTTCTCTGCAGGTCCTTTCAAGCTATGTCAGGATGGATGGGGAGTGCCGCTGCACAGCTATTTTCAGGTCTCTCCAAAGATGTTCGATCGGGTTCAAGTCCGGCCTCTGGCTGGGCCACTCAAGGATATTTAAAGATTTGTCCTGAAGCCACTCCTGTGTTGTCTTGGCTGTGTGCTTAGGGTCATTGTCCTTTTGGAAGGTGAACCATCGCCCCAGTTTGAGAACCTGCTCAAGAGCGCTCAGGACTTCATCAAGGATCTCTCTGTACTTTGCTCCGTTCATCATTCCTTCGATCCTGACTAGTCTCACTGTCCCTGCCGCTGATACCGTTCCCCAGATCTGTGCCTCGACACAATCCTGTCTCTGAGCTCTACGGACAATTCCTTCGACTTCATGGCTTGGTTTTTGTGCTGACATGCACTGTCAATATATATATAGACAGATGTGTGCCTTTACAAATCATATCCAGTCAATTGAATTTACCCCAGGTGGACTCCAATCAAGTTGTAGAAACATCTCAAGGATGATCAATGGAAGCAGGATGCACCTGAGCTAAATTTCGAGACTCATAGCAAAGGGTCTGAATACTTATGTAAATAAGGTATTTCTGCTTTTTATTTTTTATATATTTGCAAACATTTCTAAAAACCTGTTTTTGCTTTGTCATTATGGGATATTGTGTTTAGATTTGAGGATTTTTGTTTATTTAATCCATTTTAGAATAAGGCTTTAACGTAACAAAATGTGGAAAAAGTCAAGGGGTCTGAATACTTTCTGAATGCACTGTGTATTGTTTATCACTTGTAGTACATTTACTGTTAATTTCTATCATTTCTAATCTACAATGTTTGTTACTTTGGTTACGGTAATTTATTTTATTGCATTCAGTATTATTATTCCAGTCTTCCTGTTCTCATTGTCGGAGTGGACACATTGTTTGCAGAGCGCACAACCTATGCTACACTTGTGAGAAACAAGTTTTGGTTTATTTCATTCCGTTTACGAGTTTTGTCAGTTTAGTCATGGTTATTTGTTTGGAGCGCTCCTGTCAATGTTGAGTAAGGACGCTCATGCATAGAAGTAGGCCTATAGGCAACCTGGGGATCTGATAGTATTTCTGATTGGCTTAACACACCACCATTAATGACCTGTGGAGCTTCTCAAAGTAAGGTTTTCTTCACCTCAAACAGCAAGCAAACAAAGTCTGTTTTTTCATCCATTGAGAATTACAATAGTTCCTCAATGTATTTTAACCATCTTTCCAGCTCTCTCCCTTTCCATAACCACTCCACGTAAAAGGGAAAAATGTCATGCTCTGATCCAGTGGAAACGTCATAAAATAAAACTCATTTTGGGTGCTGGTACTGTTTATATGTAGATGCAGGAGCTCTACAATACTTTTGAGCTAATATTCTATAAGAGGAACAGGAGCTCAAGCAGTAGAACATTTGAGGTGAGGGTACACAGCTCCGGTGAGCTCCTGCCCAAGTCAAGCACCTCTTCTTATCCCTTGTGCAAATAGCCTACAGCTGTGTCTGTCATGAGCTCACTGGCACAAGAAAATACAATGTTGCAAGTTCGCTATGCAAGCTTCAGGCCAGACCCAAGTTAAAAGTTGATACAATGTTTGAAGTTTGTTGCAGACCGGCCATGTGTAGCCAATGTGATTGATAGGATATTTATTTTTATCAGCATATTTTCTACCTGCAGGCTGCTATGTTTTTATTTGTTGGCTTTATGTGGACTATTTTTACATACTGTAATTTCCGGACTATTGAGCGCACCTGAATATAAGCCGCACCCACTGAATTTTAATTTGACTTTGAACATAAATAAGCCGCACATGTCTATAAGCCGCAACACCTCGGGCGTCTGCTCTCTGTGTGTTGACCCAGTCTTCGAACTCAATTTGTAGTTCGGACCGTCTGATTTTCTTCCCTCTGAAAGCTTTAGTTGTCTTTTTGCACTGAGTCAATTCCTCACGCTGCTGTTTCCAACGTCTTATCATCGACTCATTAAGACCAAGCTCCCGTGCAGCAGCTCTATTTCCTTTTCCAACAGCCAGATCAATCGCCTTCAACTTGAAAGCTGCATCATATGCATTTCTCCGTGTGTTTGCCATGATGAGGGTGACAAAATGACTACCGTAATCAGAATGATGGGAAGTTTGAGAGCGCTCGATTTAATCTAAACAGTAAACAAAAAAGTTGTTTGACCTTAACCCGTTCGGCAATTTCATTGGTCTAATGAAAGCTTCATGCCGTCAAAAAACTGAGCACGTCACAGAATGTGTTTTTTTGTTGAGAAAAACATTTTGAAAGCGGGAAAAATCCATATATTAGCCGCGTCATTGTTTAAGCCGCGAGGTTCAAAGCGTGGGAAAAAAGTTGCGGCTTATAGTCCGGAAATTACGGTAGTTGCTGTAAATGAGAATGTGTTCTCAGTCAACTTACCTGGTAAAATAACGGTAAAAATAAAATAAATAAATAGTTGCCAATGGCAATAGAAGTTACTTTTTAGGTTTGTATCATTTTCATTTAGATTTCGATAGAATGTTGATTAACCAAATGTCAATGATTTTTAGATATGAGATATTATGAACAAAATTAAACTGTTTCGCGAAAATGTGCATATGAAAACTGTAACTGGCACTCAGATCGGTAGATTGGCATTCAATATGAGAAAGGTTGCCTTCTCCTCGTGTAGCCTGTTACCGGCAACTTCAGGAGAGGAATGACAGAATCTGGAAAGCCAGCAGGAGTGGGTAGTTGGGTCAGGTTTTTTTTCTTCTGGTTATCTAGATCTCTGGCACCCTCTTGAGGCATTTGTCTTATTTCATCAAACCGTAAGCTTAAACCATATAGTAGATTTATTCAAACACGTAGTGTCTATATATGGAAAAATATATATATATATTCGAACAATCAATTTGTCGAAAGAACAGATGACTTTTCGTTGACAAATTTTTTTTTTGTCGGGGACTGCCCTAGTGTAAATATTGTTCAGGTTTCACTTATCTTTTCTTACTGTCACTTTCCTGATAGCTGCTTTGAGGAAAGTTTTTACTTTACTATGACTGTGATATGTTGTTGTTGTGCCTACCTTAACTTGAATGCTCTAACTGTAAGGGGCGGCAGGTAGCCTAGTGGTTAGACCGTTGGGCCAGTAACTGGAAGGCTGGATCAAATCCCCGAGCTGACAAGGTCAAAATCTGTCGTTCTGCCCCTGAGCAAGGCAGTTAACTTCTATGGGCTAGGTGGGACGTTAGCTTCCCACTCTATTCAACAGCCAGTGGATGAGCGTGGCGCGAAATACAAAAACCTCAAAAATGCTATAATTTCAATATTTCAAACATACGACTATTTTACACCATTTGAAAGATAATACTCTCGTTAATCTAACCACATTGTCCGATTTCAAAAAGGCTTTACAGCGAAAGCAAAACATTAGATTATGTTAGGAGAGTACGTAGACACAAATAACCACACAGCCATTTTTCAAGCAAGCATATATGTCACAAAAACCCAAAACACAGCTAAATGCAGCACTAACCTTTGATGACCTTCATCAGATGACACTCCTAGGACATTATGTTATACAATACATGCATGTTTTGTTCAATCAAGTTCATATTTATATAAAAAAAACAGCTTTTTACATTGGCGTGTGATGTTCAGAAATTGTATTCCCACCGAAAACTTCCAGTGAATTTACTAAATTACTCATGATAAACGTTGCCAAAATACATAACAATTTTTTGAAGAATTATAGATACAGAACTCCTTTATGCAATCGCTATGTCAGATTTTAAAATAGCTTTTCGGCGAAAGCACATTTTGCAATATTCTGAGTACATAGCTCAGCCATCACGGCTAGCTAATTTGACACCCGCCAAGTTCGGGGCTCACTAAACTCAGAATTAGTATTAGAAAAATTGGATTACCTTTGCTGTTCTTCGTCAGAATGCACTCCCAGGACGGCTACTTCCACAACAAATGTTGTTTTTGTTCCAAATAATCCAAAGTTACGTGCAAATACCTGTTAGTGCGTTCAGGTCACTATCCAAAGGGTAACGCGCGAGCGCATTTCGAGACAAAAAAAATCAAAATGTTCCATTACCGTACTTAGAAGCATGTCAAACGCTGTTTAAAATCAATTTTTATGGTATTTTTCTCGTAAAATAGCGATAATATTCCAACCGGACAATGCTGTATTCATTCAAAAAGGAAGAGAAAAAATGGCGAGGTCTCGTGAATGCGCATTTCCAATCTCTTAGCCACCAGGCAGTCCACTGACAAACTGTGCTCCTGTACTCTGCCCGGAGACAGGAGACGCGTCAATCTGCTTTATGAACGCTTTAGAGAGCCAATGGAAGCCTTAGAAAGTGCTACATAACCCCACGGACACTGTAGTTTCGATAGAGAAGCAAAGGGAGAATATGAGTTCTGTTATACTCACAGACACCATTCAAACAGTTTTAGAAACTTCAGAGTGTTTTCTATCCAAATCTACTAATAATATGCATATTCTCGTTTCTGGGAAAGAGTACTAACCAGTTTAAATCGGGTACGTTTTTTATCCGGCCGTGAAAATATTGCCCCCTAGCACAGACAGGTTAACCCACTGTTCCCCAGGCACCGATGACGTGGATGTTGATTAAGGCAGCCCCCCGCACCTCTCAGATTCAGAGGGGTTGGGTTAAATGCAGAAGACGCATTTCAGTTGAATACATTCAGTTGGACAACTGACCTTTCCTCTTAAGTCGCTCTGGCAAAGATCATCTGTTACATGTCTAAAATGTAAAGGAGGATAAAAACGTCTCTTTCTTTCCTCTCTCTCTCTCCCAGTCCTCCTGGCCCAGCCTATGGAGAATGATTGTATGGAAGGAATAACTCTGAAGATCACAGACTTTGGCCTGGCACGGGAGTGGCACAAGACCACCAAGATGAGCACAGCGGGCACCTACGCCTGGATGGCACCGGAGGTCATCAAGTCCTCCACCTTTTCCAAGGGCAGTGACGTCTGGAGGTAAGATTGTGTGTGTGGTAGAGCAGTGCAGAAGCAATATCCAGCAGTAAATAGCTACATACCTCTACCGTTACATAACTGTGTATCTCTCTCCGAGAGATGAGAACTTCCCTGCAACAATAAGGGTTAAATTACAATACAGATAAATGACGAGAATATTTCAGGGCCATTACTGTTGTGTGTGTGTGTAGGAGCTTATCCTCCACCTTCTCTGACCGTGATGGAGAAGAGGGATATGTTGCAGGAGGGTACAGCCACGTGATAGCAGCAGTGATAGAATAGAGGGACATGTTGCAGGAGGGTCAACAGCCACGTGATAGAATAGAGGGACATGTTGCAGGAGTGTACAGCCACGTGATAGCAGCAGTGATAGAATAGAGGGACATGTTGCAGGAGGGTCAACAGCCACGTGGTAGAATGGAGGGACATGTTGCAGGAGGGTACAGCCACGTGATAGCAGCAGTGATAGAATAGAGGGACATGTTGCAGGAGGGTCACCAGCCACGTGATAGCAGCAGTGATAGAATAGAGGGACATGTTGCAAGAGGGTCAACAGCCACGTGATAGCAGCAGTGATAGAATAGAGGGACATGTTGCAGGAGGGACAACAGCCACGTGATAGCAGCAGTGATAGAATAGAGGGACATGTTGCAGGAGGGGCAACAGCCACGTGATAGCAGCAGTGATAGAATAGAGGGACATGATGCAGGAGGGTCACCAGCCACGTGATAGCAGCAGTGATAGAATAGAGGGACATGTTGCAGGAGGGTCACCAGCCACGTGATAGCAGCAGTGATAGAATAGAGGGACATGTTGCAGGAGGGTCAACAGCCACGTGATAGCAGTAGCAGCAGCACTTCATAGCCTGCTTTGTGTGAGACGTGTCGTGCACACTGTCCTATTGTCCACAAGTACGGAGAGAGCGAGAGAGGAGGGTGGAAGGCCACACTGCAGAACTGACCGCAGCCCTTTTATCTGTGAAGGGTGTGTCTGTGTGTGGCCAAGCACAGGATGTACATTCAAAATAGCACATCAACACACCCAAATATCTCTCTCACACTCTCCTTGGACATGTCACTATTCCCAAACAAGCTTCTTCCATTTTACCTTCATAACAGATACTTTGCATATCTTAATGAGAGGGTGGTGGAACCTGCTATGAAAATTAAGGGGTAATCTTGACCCCCCCCTATTCTTTATCACCCATCTCCCTGGCTGCATCCCAAATGGCTCCCTATTCCACATAGGGCTCTGGTCCAAAGTTGTGCACTATTTGGGGAATAGGGTGCCATTTGGGACGCTTTCTGTCACTACTTCTTCATCATAAAGCTGTAGATCTCAGATGACGAGGTAAAAACAGAGGAGTGGAGTGGCACAGTCTCTGTTGGATGGTGTTATTAAAGGACTATATTAAAACGCTGAGGGCTACACGCCCCACTTGCAGGCTTCCTACAGGCCTTTTAGAGTGTGTTGGTTGAATGGATGTAATTGACAGTGTGGGAGATCCAAGCACTTTGCCACTCTGAGGATTGGTAACGTCTCGTGTGTGTGTGGTGCACACACACACACACACACACACACACACACACACACACACACACACACACACACACACACACACACACACACACACACACACACACACACACACAACAGCTCTATCATATTGTTGTTGTTTGTTGTAAAAAAGTGGATGTCTTTCTACCCTATTTGTCTTTATGCATGTTTTATAGATTCATAGTGCACTTCCATGAGCGCCATTATTATAAATAAATGCATAAATAATAATAATATATTGCACAGTTGCCTTCCCTCCACTTCAGCTGTTGATATAATTTGCATGCTCTGTACAGTGTGTGATGCAATACATACATAAAACAAACCCCTCCTTGAGGTGCCCCAGCCATTCCACATATTTGTTCCAACACTGGCACACCTGATTCAACTTGTCAATCAATGGCTTCATGATTAGTTGAATCAGGTGTGCTAATACCGGAGACGGCAGAGGAAGGGAGATATCCCACACAATCTTTTTTTTCCTGATTCAATGAAAGTCAATGAACAAAGTCAGGGGTTCTCAAACCTCTCCTCGGGGACCCCCGGCCGTTCCGTGTATTATAACTATTCCACAGCTAGCACACCTGATTCAAAATGTCAACTAATAATCAAGCCCTTGAATAGGTGAATCAGTTGAGTTAGTTCAGGGCTACAACAAAATTGTGAAATGTCTTGGGGTCCCCGAGAAGAGAGTTCAGTGGTTCTCAAACAAGTAGAATCCAGCTGCTATTGCATTGGTGTCTATGGGAGACCCACTCCCGTTTTTATTCAATGGCTAACAGCCTGAAGGAACTATCTTCATTTATCCATAATCTTTGCTAATACTAGAAGGACCAGGGACTGGCTTGATAAACAGCCCTAACTTTTCATTGAATGCTCCTTGCGCTCTGTCTCTCCTCCCCAGCTACGGTGTTCTATTGTGGGAGTTGCTGACAGGGGAGGTTCCCTACAGAGGGATAGATGGTCTGGCAGTGGCCTACGGAGTGGCTGTTAACAAACTCACCCTCCCCATCCCCTCCACCTGCCCAGAACCCTTCGCCCAGCTCATGGCAGGTAAGAGTCCTGTGTGTGTGTGCTCGTGCGCATACTTGTGTGTGTTGAATTTGGTGTTACCATAATGTTCTCTTTCTCTCTTTCTCCATTTCCTCAAAACTGGAGGAGAAATATGAAATGTTCCATAAAATGTTAAATTTGGTCACATACAGGAAGAACACTGAGCAGCTGGTTATGTTGTGTAATGTATTTTGGCTGCCGTTCATATGTCTTCTGAAGGATATTGTTGGTTTGCGGTTGTGGTTGATTTGCTGTGCCAGTTGTGTTGGTGGCGGTTACGTTTGATAAAAGCGCAAAAGAAAAGTCACTCCCAATCATTGTCATGGTATCAGCTTTGACAATGCCTAGCCAAAATTCAGCTAAAATTCAGCCATGCTAGTTGGAGAGTTGTTTGTGCTTGAATTGTGTCATGACCTGAATATGCAATGCTGCACTTATAGATAAAAGTCCCATGATTATACTTTGGTAGTGGAGCAACTGTCATTTGCATGTTTTTATAATGTATCTTAACTGAGTGTTTCTGCCTTGACAGAGTGCTGGGATCAGGACCCACACCTCAGGCCCAACTTTGCCTCCATCTTGGTTCAGCTAACTGCTCTTGAGAGGCAGGTGGTGGAGGAGATGCCTCAGGACTCCTTTCATTCCCTGCAGGAGGACTGGAAACTGGAGATCCAGGACATGTTTGATGAGCTCAGAGCCAAGGAGAAGGTGAGGGAGACGAGGGAGACGGAGCCAGCTGTCTTCTCTATTAGAGAGAGGCTGGGAGAGTAGGATTGAATGATGACTATTTTGTGTGTTCGGAGGGTCCACTTGTGATGGGTATGTATGTAGGACTATGAGTGCATGTTTCCGCATGTTATTGCATGTGCACGGAACATTTTGTAATGGTGTTTGTGTAAGTGTGTGTTTTGCGTAGTAAAACAATAATAACCAGTAATTACTCCAGGAGCTGCGTTGTCGCGAGGAGGAGCTGAAGCGGGCGGCAGTGGAGCAGAAGTCTCACGAGGAGTTCCTGAGGCAGAGGGAGCAGCAGCTGGCCCAGTGGGAACAGGATGTGTTTGAGAGGGAGCTCAGTCTCCTCATCCTGCACATGAACAACCAGGAGAAGCCTAACGTCAAGAAGAGGAAGGGAACCTTCAAGAAGCACAAGTTGAAGGGCAGCAAGAATGGAGAGAAGATCAGCATGCCTCAAGGTGAGGGGACGGCGATGAAACTTGCTTGGGATGTCTTGAAATGTCTCTCGACACACGATCCAAAAAGGTTCTTCCGCTGTCACAATAGGATAACCTTTTTTGGTTTCAGGTAGAACCATTTTTGGTTTCAGGTAGAACCCTTTTGGGTTCAATGTAGAACCCAAAAGGGGTTCTTCAAAGGGTTCTCCTATGGGGACAGCCGAAGAACCCCTTTACGTAGATAGCACCTTTTTTTCTTACAGTATGTACTTCAGCATTTTGCGTTGAAGTAAGTGTACTGTTTGAGGTGACAGTACAGAATGTCACCTTTTTGAGTTTTTTTTCTCATAAATATCTGTTTTACCGTTTAGAAATTAAAGCACTTTATAGATCTAGTCCCTCCCATACTGTAAGTGAATTTATCCAAATACTTATGACCTTGAAATGGGGGGACAATACAGATATGTATGAGAATCCCCTCAAATAAAAGGTGTCATTCTGTACTGTCACCTCAAAACATGTAATATTCAATAAAAAATGCTAGAATATAGAGCCAATTTAAAAACAATGCATACATAGGCGGATGTATATTGTTCAGTTGGTTAGCTGGTTGGTCGGTCTGTGAGTCGGTCAGGCACATAGGCAGAAAAAGAGTCAGTCTACAGTACATGTCATTCACCTCAGCTCACCTCACACTCCTTCACTACTGTGTCAACTGAGTGTGCAGAAGAATCATATATCCGTTATCTGCTGTAGACTCACTTTCTCTTGTAGACCACTCCTATTGTCTACTGATAAGAAACTCACCATAGAAACAAACAATGCTGATCACTCATCATGCCTGACACAGAGGCACTCAGTTTCTCATACAGATGCTCTCTCTCTTTCCAAATGCACACAGACTTACTGTGTGCGTGTGTGTCTGTGTATAGAGGCTGTGGTCAGGCCATTCCCAGCAGCAGGGTAGTGATTTGGTGGTGGGTTGATGAAAGGGACATGGAGCTAACCCAACCACGCCTCTGGGCTTCCTGTCACTCCTGGCTGGCCCTTCGCTCGCTCGCCCTCTCTCCTCCAACTCCTTTCTCCCTTCCAGCTATATCTCATTCCCAGCTTTCTCTCTCTCCCAGCTGTTTCTTCATTTTTCTCCCAGCTCTCCCTTTCCTTCTTGCCTCTCTTCTTCTCTCCCAGTACTTCCACTACCAATGTATCTTACTACGCCAAGTTAGCCGAGGACAGACATCCTTCAGGCCTCTCATGTTTTCGTTTACTTTGGCCTCACAAATGACCATATTCTCTCACAAATGACCATATTGTCACATATTACCATATTCTCATGGCATGAAAAGGAAATTCAGACACCCATGCCACCACAGAAAATATAAATGTATTTCTAAGGTAAACAATCTTGTTGAAGACAAGCATGTTAGTTTTTTTGTCTTTGTTTGAACCTGGGTCGAATTCAGTGGGCCACACTGTAGCAAAACACTTTTCACCTGTAAAATCAATGTGTTCTTATTGGACGAAGCTAAGGTAGTACCTCCCTGTTTTACTGTTTCAAAACGTTTCCTCCCTACTGAACAAGACCCAACATCTTTATTTTGTCTGTGTAGTCTGGTCTCACATCTGGTGTATGTCTCTTCCAGACTTTATCCATAAGATCACTGTCCAGGCGTCCCCGGGGCTGGAGAAGAGACGCAACTCTCCCGATCTGGGCACCGGCACCTCTCCCTCTTTCGGCCCACGCTTCCGAGCAATCCAACGTGAGTGTGGTCTTCATCCACCACACACTCTCAGTTCACACAGACACACACCCCTCCACCAAACACACATCATCCTTTTTTTCACCTCTACACGCTCACCTCACTCTGCCCTTACATTCTCTGCCTCTTTCCCTACAGACTTCCTCTCTCCCTCTTACACATCCTTTCACAACAATAGCTGTTCCAGTCCAAATATCCTTCCTTTTAACAATGGATCAACAGCGTATTTGCTTTAGCCTTTAGTTCTCTATATCTGCAATGTCCTCTTTCTACCAGCTAGGGGAGTCTTTGCTCCATGTGCTACAATGACAGAAATCATCTCTGTATTTTTACATGCGTGTGCTGTTACACAATGTCTCTTTACTGAATAAGAAACCAACTAAATTCATTGGTCTGTGTGTTACAGCGCTAAGTAGGAGTGGAGGGGCATTTGATAAACAGCACTGTTCTGGAGTTCAGCGCTAAAGACTAATTTCATTATAGTGACTCTTTCCCCTTAGTGGGAGAATTCTCCCCATAGATAATGTCCTATACCACACCTACAGGAATTTTCTGTGTCCCAACAGACTGAAAGGGTATATCCTAAAATGCCCATAAAATAGTTCTAACCACAATGGTTGAGTTTAACAGCACAGTAAAGATTGCAATTTAATTTATATTAAATCTTTTATTGGATTAGTGGTTTTCGAAAACATCTGTTTGATTCATTTATGCGTTTAAAAAGTGGGTTGGATTCATGCGTCTGTAATCATTTGTAGGCTTAATGGTACTTTTTAGGGCTCAGTGTGCAGTTGTCATTAAAATGTATTTCCTTATTTAGCAAACATCTGTGCTAGCTATGTCACGGCAGACAATGACTTACTGAACCCAGGGGTCATATGGTTAGAATTTCGGTAGCATTATGTTAGCGCTTTAGCGTCTTAGCATCTTTGCACTGTGTTAGCCCATAGAGATTGCAGCGACGTCGTGAATGACTAACGTGACAGAAATTTGCATCTCGGAGTCAGAACCCCCTTTAGGACGGGAAGCCTGTTGTGTGATGGCTCTGCGAGAGCTGCTGAGTCATGCAGTCAGTGTTTGTTTAACATTAGCGTAGCTGAATTAGCATCGCTAGCCCTGAGGGGATGAGAAAGTCTAAGTGTGCAGCACCAGGTGGAATCTCACTTCTATTATTGCCCGCTTTGATTCCCCCATTCTCTGTCGCTCCCCACCTCTCCCCTCTATTCCCAAACTTCTCTCTCTCTCGCGCTCTCTCTCGCGCGCTCTTGCTCTCTCGCTCTCTCTTTCCAGTCAGCCCTAGTGAGAACAACAGGGCATTTGGTCTGAGCTCCATGTGGCCCCTAGAGGCCCCTCCACACAACAAGCAGGCCAACGGGGACCGGCTGGGCCCCCACTGGAGGCCGCAGAGCCCTAAGAGCCCCAAAGTCCTGCGCCTCAGCCCACAGGAGAGCAGGTAGTAACCCCCTCCCTTACACTGACAAGAAACACATGGCTGAGCTCTGTGATCACCACTTCATTAAGTCAGGATTCCTATTTGACTCAGCCATGCCAGCTTGCCCGTCCAACATTTCCTCATCTCCCACCCCTTCTAATTCAACTATCCCTGATGTTCCTCCCTCTTTTTTTCCCTGCCCCGCTACAAAGTTTTTCCCTACAGGCGGTCACTGAGTCCGAGGTGCTAAAGGATCTCCTGAAACTTGACCCCAAAAAAAACATCTGGGTCAGATGGTTTAGACCCTTTCTTCTTTAAGGTTGCTGCCCCTATCATCGCCTATCTCCAACCTGTTTAACCTGTCTCTCCTTTCTGGGGAGGTTCCCATTGCTTGGAAGGCAGCCACGGTTCGTACTTTATTTAAAGGGGAGATCAAGCTGATCCTAACTGTTATAGACCTATTTCTAGTTTGTCCTGTTTATCAAAAATGTTGGAAAAACTTGTTAATAATCAACTGACTGGCTTTCTTGATGTCTATAGTATTCTCTCGGGTATGCAATCTGGTTTCCACTCAGGTTATGGTTGTGTCAACTCAACCTTAAAAAGGTCCTCAATGATGTCACCGTTGCCCCTGACTCTAAGCAATGTTGTGCTGCTATTTTTATTGACTTGGCCAAAGCTTTTTATACGGCAGACATTCTATTCTTGTGGGCCGGCTAAGGAGTATTGGTGTCTCTGGGGTCTTTGGCCTGGTTTGCTAACTACCTCAAAGAGTGCAGTGTATAAAGTCAGAAAATCTGCTGTGTCAGCCACTGCCTTTCACCCATGGAATACCCCAAATCTCAATCCTAGGCCCCACGCTCTTCTCAATTTACATCAACATAGCTCAGGCAGTAGGAAACTCTCATCCATTTATTTACAGATGATAGTCTTATACCCAGCTGGCCTCTCCCCGGATTTTGTGTTAAATGCTCTCCAACACGCTTTCCTAGTGTCCAACAAGCTTTCTCTACCCTTAACCTTGTTCTGAACACCTCCAAAACAAAGGTAATGTGGTTTGGTAAGAAGAATGCCCCTCTCCCCACAGGTGTTATTACTACCTCTGAGGGTTTGGAGCTTGAAGTAGTCACCTCATACAAGTACTTGGGAGTATGGCTAGATGGTACACTGTCCTTCTCTCAGCACATATCAAAGCTGCAGGCTTAAGTTAAATCTTGACTTGGTTTCCTCTATCGAAATCGCTCCTCTTTCACCCCAGCTGCCAAACTAACCCTGATTCAGATGACCATCCTACCCATGCTAGATTACGGAGACATAAGTTATAGATCGGCAGGTAAGGGTGCTCTCGAGCGGCTAGATTGTCTTTACCATTCGGCCATCAGATTTGCCACCAATGCTCCTTATTGGACACATCACATCACTGCACTCTATACTCCTCTGTAAACTGATCATCTCTGTATACCCGTCCCAAGACCCACTGGTTGATGCTTATTTATAAAACTCATAGACCTCACTCCCCCCTATCTGAGATATCTACTGCAGCCCTCATCCTCCACATACAACACCCGTTCTGACAGTCACATTCTGTTAAAGGTCCCCAAAGCACACACATCCCTGGGTCGCTCCTCTTTTCAGTTCGCTGCAGCTAGCGACTGGAACAAGCAGCAACAAACACTCAAATTGGACAGTTTTATCTCAATTTCTTCATTCGAAGACTCAATCATGGAAACTCTTACTGACAGATATGGCTGCTTTGCGTGATTTATGTCTGTCTCGATCTTCTTGCTCTTTGGGCTGTTGTCTGTGCCCAATAATGTTTGTACCATGTTTTTTTCTGCTACCATTTTGTTCTGCTACCATGTTGTGTTTCTACTATGTTGTTGTCATGTTGTGTTGCTGCCTTGCTATGTTTTCATCTTAGGGCTCTCTTGTGTTGTCGTGATGTGTGTTTTGTCATATATATATATATTTTTTCTCTTCTTTTTATCCCTGTCCCCGCAGGAGGCCTTTTGGTAGGCCGTCATTGTAAATAAGAATTTGTACTTAAGTGACTTGCCTAGTTATATAAATAAAATCCACCCCTCCATACACACAGGCCAGATATGAATCCAATGTGGAACATTGTGTGGCACTGTATTGGCTGAAGCAGAAATATTGTGTTTTAAAGCAATTATGTATGTTCCAGTCTTTCAATGAGAGCCAAGCTTCTGGACATGGACAGCAATGAGAACGGAGAATCCAAGGATGACTTTGAGGAGTACAGACCCTCCACGCCTGTCCAAAACGGTATGCTCTTCATCACTACCAGAGTTACTTTACCATATTCACACAAACACCCCCTCTATCCTAACTAATTGGGTAATAGCTGATTGTAAATTGTCCTAAATTAGTATTCTGTATGCATGAGCTGACCAACCAAGCTCTCTCTCGCTCCTCCCCCCCAGGCTCCTCGGTGAAGGAGCCCCCAAGGCCTACTCTACCTCAGGGGGACTCGGGCATTGAGGAGGGGCTGGAGGGGGGCTCCCCCAGGCCTGAGCACCGCTCCCTGGGAGGCTTGCTGAGGAGCACCCACCGGGCCCTACTGGGCGGCGGCTCCCTCCTGGCCTCTGTGGCACTGGGACGACACCTGGAGGTGCCTCACATCCCCCCCAGGGTTCCCCCCCGGACTAACCCCCCACCCCTGGACCACCACCACCTTCTGCAGGAGGTCCCCATCACGGCCCTCAAAATCCCCTCCTCCTCGGACCCCCCGGTGGTGGATGACCTTATAACCTTCTCCAGCTTGGAGCACCTCCCCCGGCCCCTCTTTGACTTCCCCTGCGCCCTGCACGCTCCCGGGGTGAAGCCCCTGCCCCTCACGCCACCTCCGCCTCACCCCCGGGAGAGGGCCTGCCACAGGCACGCCCAGACCTCTCAAAGCCCCCGGAGCCCCCATTACCAGGTCCAGGGGCAGGCTAGCCCAGCAGAGTTGGCCCCGTCCCCCCACCACACCAACGGGGAGGCAGGCTGTGATGCCTGGGGCCAGGGGTCAGACAGGAGGAGGAGGTCCAGCCAAGGCCTGCTCTCTGCCTCTCAACTAGGTGAGTGTATATGCACAAATACAGACACATGCACGCAACATACTTCCCCCTTCAGACTCCAGACAGGAGATCTTTATTATTTCATCATTACGATACAAAAACACACATCTCCCCCATATGCGTTGCGTGTGGCTTACTTAATAGCAGCTCTGACAGTTATAATGATGATGGAGCTAAAGAGTAAAGGTAATACATTCTCAGTCAGTTCAGGGCTGTTTTAAAGAGTTGCCCTCCGGTGCCATTTTATACGTTAACTTCATATCTAGTCTTGTCTGTCAGACAACAGTGTTTTCTCTAAGGATGCCATGGTAGAACAGCCTCAAGCCCTTCATCAAGCCTGTCTCTGCTTGTAATGCTGCTAATAACTAGCATCTTCTAATCAAGCAACTCATCACAAGGAGCACTTAGAGTCAAAAGCTACATAAAACAAATCACGCAATTACCGTACACCGTAATATGTTACGTTTTATTAGCTGTAATGACATGAAAATAACAAGTTGTTATAATGTTTTTGCCAGCAACTTGTTTGGACAGTAATGGAATTACTAGAAGGAAGAAAAGAAAAAATCTCAGAACACTGCTCAGCAATTTGACTGTACTTTCATGGGTACACTCAATATGTCTGTGTAATTGTATTTCTATGTTTCTCTAGGATGCGTCCCAAATTGCACCCTAGTTCCTATATACACTGAGTATACCCCCCCCCCCCCCCCCCCAGAACAGCCTCAGTTTGTTGGAGCATGGATGGACACTATAAAGTGTCGAAAGCGTCGTGGAGGTGCATTTGATTAACAGCACTGCTCTGGAGTTCAGCGCTAAAGACTAATTCCATTATAGTGACTGTTTCCCCTTAGTGGGAGAATTCTCCCCATAGATAAGGTCCTATACCACACCTACAGGAATTTTCTGTGTCCCAACAGACTGAAAGGGGTTTTCCCAAAATGCCCATAAAATAGGCCTAACCACAATGGTTGAGTTTAACAGCACAATTACGATTGCAGTTATCACTATTATTACTGCCTCCAGAGAGCTGTCTCAGGTCATCTGACACCCACCTTTTCAACCCTATCATCTACACGGAAGCTGATCTCGCGTCAGTGCTTATTCAATGCCTCAGTAGGGTCTAATTTCCATCATTGAAAGTGAGGCTTTTGTCAGTCTGTAGTACTAGACTAAGAAGAAAATGTCTGCACACTTAGTCAATTGGCATTTATGTGATTTATGTGGTTTATATTAGCTAATCTGTCAGTGAAATGGTTATTATTTATCTTCCTGTATCTTAGCAACCTGTTTGGGGCGTGGTAGATTTTGATGCTTCAGTCTTCCGACACCTGTTTTAATTAATTATTACGTAACATATTTATTATCATCTCTGTGTTCCGCTCATTTAATCTGCTCTTTCTCTCTCAGGCCTGGACCTCCCCATGTGCCAGGACAGTCTGGAGTCGGAAGACAATCCCTTGGCGGTCCCCTTCTCCCTTTTCCCTGACCCTTGCCTCTGGAGCCCCAAAACACGTCGCCTGGAGGTCAACGTCATCCCCCGCCCGCGCCCCTCCCCCATCCGACCCCGCATTGACCCCTGGAGCTTCATCTCTGCTGGGGGCGGTGGCGGAGCGTTCGGTGGCGCCCGCAGCCCCCGGCGGTCAGAAAGCCACCCATTGGGGTACCAGCCCTCGCCCACCAACCCCTTCACAAACTGTGACCCCTTCCCCTCCCCGGACTGCGACCCATTCTCCCTGAGAGCCGACCCATTGTCAGGCATTGCGCCCGACACACCCTCGCCCTTTGACCCCTTCTCGCCACCGTTCCCCACCTCCCGCTCGGCGCCCTGCTCCACCAATGGGTCCCCAACCTTGCCAACGTTCCGGGTGGTGCCCCTGAACCCGGCCGACTCGCCGCTTATCGACCTGGGCTGGGCGGCGGTGGTCGGGGTCAAGTCCCTGGAGGTCACCAAAGAGAAGACGCGACCCGGGAGGACTCTGGGACTCAAGCCCTTCAAGTCCCCCACGCAACCCAGAGACGATCGCTTCTAAACTAAACCTCCAACCCTGACCTTTCCTTTCTCATAGCACAGAGTTTATACAAGCGTTTTTTTTTTTAGGAATGCGGCCCCCAGCACCCTAAATAGACAGATACAGGTTGTATATGTTCTGTGTTAGGAATGAGGAGGATTTGGAGTCCTATTCAAAACAAAAATGCACATGACACTCATGCCTGCCCCTCTTTAGGGGAATTGTGGGAAATGTGGTGCCCAAACAGTGGAGTGGTTTCGTGTTGCCTTAGAAACCAACAAGGAAGCTAAGCCTGACTGCCATCTAGCTCAGTGACAATGGATTGTGGGAGTGGATTTCTGTGCACAACAAACCAACGTCTGATGCCCATTTTATTCCAGAGGATTTCTCGCTCTCCCTTTCTCTCTCATATATATTTTGGAGAGTCAGATCGGTGGGCTTCTCCAGACTCAATCAGAAGTCCCTCTATCGCTTCCACTCCTCTCTCTTACTATTTTTTGAAGTGTGTGGACAATATGAAGCTGGAAACAGCAGCTTGCTTTATCTGTAGCTCTGAAAGCATTCAGGGCCTTGGACATTTAGAGTGCAATTTGCTTTATGAAGCATTTTAAAAGGTTTCTGGTCTTGAGTGGTGAACCTACTTCAGAACCTATTTTCAATGATTTGTCTTAAATGTGCAAAGGACTAGGAGCTAAGTGAAGCTAGGTGCAAGATATGACGAAGATTCTGGTCTTACCCTCGACAAACAAAAAAAAGTCTCAAGCATGTTTGTCTCTCTCTTTGCAATAAACAACATGTGATGGGTCAATGTGAGAGAGTACTCCAAGTATGGCTACAGAGGTGCCATATCATCCAATCGAAGTTCCTTAGAAATTCTCTGGATATTAAAGCCAAACAAACCCAGGACCCAGGCATTACACTAGGAAAAAGATAACATTCCAATAGCATTCTGACCACATTCCCAAAATTCAACTGATTTATTTGGCAGGTCAGCCGGCGACAAAGCCTGGGGAGACTAGAGGCGCCTCACAGCACATTCCGTTCATGTGGCAAAGAATGTGACTGCTTCAGCCCACAGCATTATACATGTTTGCCCCTACAGTATGGCAGAGTGGTAGGGTGCATAACTCTAGCCCCTCCCCCATTTGTCCAGAATTATCTACCCGGATTGGTTCTGTCCGACATGGGAATACTGTTAAATCTTGATTGGATGAAATCCTGGAAGTAGCAACTTAAAGAGGATCACTGACTATTACACTCATTTCTTAGTGACTAATTGGCATGTTAGAAGGGAAGCTACAGTATAATAGCCTGCAAACAAATTTGGTTAAGATATCCTCTCACAAAAAAAACGTGCCGTTAGAATCCAATGGCTGTTTCGTTCTAGGGGAAGAGAGTTTACCCAAGTGGCAAGCTTTGTAATTAGTCTTAATGACTGTGCTGACGAACGAGTGATAATATTAATTAGGATTGTGATAAGGACAGGGTTAATTTATTAACATGGAGATATTTGCCTAATTGATACATTTCCCCCAACATAAAGTTTAGACTAAATGAGTCAGGATCTTAAAGTGGATTTAAGCAGTGCTGTTCGTTTTATCGCATCCATGGCAGGAGGCCCCTTTAATGCGATTCCAGATGATACAGAAGTTCTCGCCTTTAGAGCACTGCCTCATAAGGGCTTGGAATTTTTCCTGACCAATGGACGTGACCAGGGGCCCAGAGTTCTTGGTTCCTGGTCAGGTCACGTGACCAGGGGCCCAGAGTTCTTCCTTCCTGGTCAGGTCAGATGGTCAGCAGAGACTCCTAGCCTTACCCACCACTTATATCCCACTTCTTCTCAGGTCAGGCAAACTCCTCCTCTCTTGATCCAAAGAGATTGGGTCCGTTTTCGCTTCACGCCATTGACTACTGACTGGACTGCATCTCAACCTATAAGGTGCCTCCCCTCTCTACCTCTTCCCCTATGTGATGTGCACATAACTACTTAGAGACATATCATCTTTGATCTTTGTCATCGTTCTTATTGAGATTTGTTTAAGAGGCAGGTATGGCCTGAGACTACAGCATATGTCAATCCCAAATCGGTCTGTTATCATTTCATATCCGATAAAGAACAAAGTGAGCATTCACTCCAGTCGAAGATGCATGTACAATGGAATTTCAATTGTGCTTGAGTGGAAATAAACAGCTAGCAGTGTCAATGTCTGAGTCGATAAGGGCAGTCCAGTGCAACTGAGTAGGAGTGGTCTAGTCATCACCAAAGGACAAGGAAATGGCCAAGGATTTTTCAGGTTTAGGATTCTAAAAGTAATCTGCAAAAAGTAATTTTATTCCCATTCATAGTATTACATATTGGTATTTCAAAAGGGTCCTCTCTAGGTTTAGTTTGTAGATTTGTAAACCAGCCATGCAGTGCCCTGTGACACTGAATGCTTAAACACACAAAATACGCCCTTATTGTACTGACTTGTGTTCCAACCCAACATCCGTGTGTGTGTGTGTGTGTGTGTGAATGCCTGCCAAAAAACTAGTATACATACAGTGGGGAGAACAAGTATTTGATACACTGCCGATTTTGCAGGTTTTCCTACTTACAAAGCATGTAGAGGTCTGTAATTTTTATCATAGGTACACTTCAACTGTGAGAGACGGAATCTAAAACAAAAATCCAGAAAATCACGTATGATTTTTAAGTAATTAATTTGCATTTTATTGCATGACATAAGTATTTGATCACCTACCAACCAGTAAGAATTCCAGCTCTCACAGACCTGTTAGTTTTTCTGTAAGAAGCCCTCCTGTTCTCCACTCATTACCTGTATTAACTGCACCTGTTTGAACTCGTTACCTGTATAAAAGACACCTGTCCACACACTCAATCAAACAGACTCCAACCTCTCCACAATGGCCAAGACCAGAGAGCTGTGTAAGGACATCAGGGATAAAATTGTAGACCTGCACAAGGCTGGGATGGGCTACAGGACAATAGGCAAGCAGCTTGGTGAGAAGGCAACA
The DNA here is from genome assembly GCF_965601325.2 of Salmo salar. NCBI lineage: Eukaryota > Metazoa > Chordata > Actinopteri > Salmoniformes > Salmonidae > Salmo > Salmo salar. The sequence continues at coordinate 17,138,293 of NC_138297.1, read as the reverse complement.
ACTGTTGGCGCAATTATTAGAAAATGGAAGAAGTTCAAGATGACGGTCAATCACCCTCGGTCTGGGGCTCCATGCAAGATCTCACCTCGTGGGGCATCAATGATCATGAGGAAGGTGAGGGATCAGCCCAGAACTACACGGCAGGACCTGGTCAATGACCTGAAGAGAGCTGGGACCACAGTCTCAAAGAAAACCATTAGTAACACACTACGCCGTCATGGATTAAAATCCTGCAGCGCACGCAAGGTCCCCCTGCTCAAGCCAGCGCATGTCCAGGCCCGTCTGAAGTTTGCCAATGACCATCTGGATGATCCAGAGGAGGAATGGGAGAAGGTCATGTGGTCTGATGAGACAAAAATAGAGCTGTTTGGTCTGAACTCCACTCGCCGTGTTTGGAGGAAGAAGGATGAGTACAACCTCAAGAACACCATCCCAACCGTGAAGCATGGAGGTGGAAACATCATTCTTTGGGGATGCTTTTCTGCAAAGGGGACAGGACGACTGCACCGTATTGAGGGGAGGATGGATGGGGCCATGTATCGCGAGATCTTGGCCAACAACCTCCTTCCCTCAGTAAGCGCATTGAAGATGGGTCGTGGCTGGGTCTTCCAGCATGACAACGACACGAAACACACAGCCAGGGCAACTAAGGAGTGGCTCCGTAAGAAGCATCTCAAGGTCCTGGAGTGGCCTAGCCAGTCTCCAGACCTGAACCCAATAGAAAATCTTTGGAGGGAGCTGAAAGTCCGTATTGCCCAGCGACAGCCCCGAAACCTGAAGGATCTGGAGAAGGTCTGTATGGAGGAGTGGGCCCAAATCCCTGCTGCAGTGTGTGCAAACCTGGTCAAGAACTACAGGAAACGTATGATCTCTGTAATTGCAATCAAAGGTTTCTATACCAAATATTAAGTTCTGCTTTTCTGATGTATCAAATACTTATGTCATGCAATAAAATGCAAATTATTTACTTAAAAATCATACAATGTGATTTTCTGGATTTTTGTTTTAGATTCCGTCTCTCACAGTTGAAGTGTACCTATGATAAAAATGACAGACCTCTACATGCTTTGTAAGTAGGAAACACTGCCGATTTTGCAGGTTATCAAATACTTGTTCTCCCCACTGTATATGGAATAGGGTGCCATTGAATATAGAGCAGCTCCTCCGCTCTGGGCCCCTGGCTTTTCCCTCTCCCATCACAGTCATCTAAAGCTGTGGCAGGTGTGTTATTGCCTACTATACTAGTTCATACAAGACCCCTGCACTTTAGCCTCAACATACAAGTCAACAGACAACCCCTGTAATTCCCATAGGATGAAACTGAGACTGATGGTCGAAATTGTCGCAAGAGCATCGGTATTGCTGCCTGTCCGTCTGTCTCGTCATGTGTCAGTCAGTCTGTCTAGGCCCAAGCCCTCATGTCCGTCTCAGTTCTTCAAGGTCTTATCTGTGATTTCCTTTAGACCACACGCTGTCAGTCGGATGCGTCCAACCCTTTTAAAAGCTATAGTGTAGTGCACAGATAACCCCAAAGAGAGTTTACTCAACTTATGCCTCTCTGCATTTTTGTGAAGTTGTATGTTTGCTTTACTAAGGGCACGGTCACTCTCCACCTATGTGATAATCTTGTGTAGATGATCAGTTTGACTACATTTGATCGTTTTAGGTCAAGAGTCAGAGTGATCTGTTTGAGGAGTGTGTTTTGATCTTGGCAAGCCATCAGACAAACAGATACAGTGGAATCTCCCCTTCATGTTGGGTGTCATACTACACTGGTAGTGAGATTGAACATTTACAATTTTCTTGAAGTAACTAGCTGTATTTATTATGGATCCCCATAATATATATGCGGTTGCGTTTAGCTCCACTCTTCCTGGGGTCCAGCAAAATTAAGGCAGTTATACCATTTTTTTTAAACAATACAATACATTCACAACAGATTTCACAACACAGTAAGTGTGTGCCCTCAGGCCCCTTCTCCACTGCCACTTATCTACAATACAAAATCCGTGTGTGTGTATATTATTGTGTGTGCCTGTGTTTGTGTCTCTTTTGTCTCCGCTGTTCCATATGGTGCAAAGGTCATTAGACGATAACCTTTGGGATGACCTTTTCGGTTGTACACAATTCAAATTCACTCATGATGTCTGGATAGAATCAAAAGTCTACCTTATCTCCCTGGCCTTAACCCAATTGAAAGAAAAAACCCTCCGCCCTTGTTTCTCTCTTTGATTATCTCCATGGTCTTCTAACCTGGTCATGGTGATGACAGGTTTTTGGACAGGAAACTAGATTCCTTGAACGCTCCTAGACCGCTGTCGGGTCGCGCCGCTGGTCCCTTGATTGATGCGGATGACAGGCGGCGCTCCAATAAGAAACTCCTGACGAGTTGTTTGTGACGTGCTGCCCTTTCAGGCATTGCCTCATCCGTCATCGCGAATCGGTGCCCCCCCATCCGTGCTGACAGGCCTGAATGAAACAGAACTTTGCAGAGGAGGAGAGGAAAGTACGCCAATAGGTCTCTAGGACAAATACTGGCTTCATTCATGCATACTTTGTCCATTTGTGTCAAGCTTTGAGTTGTATCAGTTAGTAACATAACCAAATTATTGAAGCTCTTTTATTTTCACTTAACAAATCGCAACGGGTCTATTACGGTAATTGCTTCCTGCCTCAGCCAAGGCATGCTCTCCCTCTCCTTCATCGTTAGTGGAGATTTAGGGCCAGATGCGGCTCATTTACCCATCATCCTCGCTACTTACCTGGACTGAATGAATTAGACGTTCATTCAAATAAACCCGATTTATGGACTCCATTTCCACCCTCTCGTACCCAGCTATTATTACCAGAGGGGGATTATGTCTCTTTGTGATCACCTGCCATGTACTTTTGTTCTGCATGATGTTGTCAAACAAAATTATTAAAGATGACCTTTACCAACCGTGGGGGAAAATAGTCTCTAGGGAGCCAATAATGTCTGTGTGAGGCTAAGCCAATACCAGGTGTAGTCTAGTTCTGAAGCTAGCTCTTAAGTGTATTTCTCATCCGTTTTAGTCTGAAAGCTCTTCAAGGTCACAATCTGTTGTCCTCTCGTTCAAATGATAACAGTTAAGAGGCCTAAATCAAATAAATGAGGCAGATTTGTTTCCAAGACAACCACACTAGACAACCACACTTGGGCTCCCGAGTGGCTCAGCGGTCTAAGGCACTGCATCTCAGTGCCCTACTTCCCTGGATCGAATCCAGGCTGCATCACATCCAGCCCATAAGGCAGGGCACACATTGGCCTAGCGTCGTCCGGGGTTGGACAGAGTAGGCTGTCATTGTAAATAAGAATTTGTTCTTAACTGACTTGCCTAGTTAAATAAAGGTTGAAAATATATACATACACACACACACACCGGGATGATTCAAAATATAGTACACTTTAGAGGGAGCGATTGGCTGTAAACGAAACAATTACACACGCATGTGCTTTTGACACATCTTTGTTAATTCCTCATACAGGTAACGGCTTTCTTTCTTACCCTCAGTCAATAGTCAATCAGGACAATAATAAGAGCTACGGAGGAGACGCATCTAGACCTTGGAACTAAATACCCACAGATTGGTCCATGCGTCATTTTCCCACACATTATGAACTGAACTGAATTCTGGGTAGCTGCTTTATATATTTTTTATTTAACTAGGCAAGTCCTTACACAAAAGCATATGGAACACATAAACTGAATAAATCTAATTAGAATATCTCTGATGGAGCTGTCAACATTTGAAGGTGTTGACAGAGAGGGTTACCCTGTCAACCTGAATTAGACTGAATCCGATAAATTATCTGATTTCTCTCTCTTTTCCTTTTGGTTCATTTGAGTAAACAGTTCATATGCAAGATATGTGGGGGGTATTTGTTGGTATAGGTCATCTCACTAAAGTCCTGCTTAAATTAACTAATTTAATCAAAATCGTCAAACGGTAAGTAACCTATAAAAGATGGTTTGGATGGTGCAATTCCCTGGGATATGTTTGGACTCACACTCAGTTAATCACAGTACTGTACACAGTGCATTTGGAAAGTATTCAGACATTTTGTTACGTTACAACCTTATTCTAAAATTGATTACATTGTCCCCCCCCGCAATCTACACACAATACCCCATAATGACAAAGCAAAAACAGTTTTTTAGAAATGTTTGCTCATTTATTACAAATAAAAACCAGAAATACCTTATTTACATAAGTATTCAGAACCTTTGCTATGAGACTTGAAATTGAGCTCAAGTGCATCCTGTTTCCATTGATCATTCTTGATCATTCTACAACTTGATTGGAGTCCACCTGTGTTAAATTCAATTGGACATGATTTGAAGAGTCCTTTAGGTGCCTTTTGGCAAATTCTAATTGGGCAATCATGTGCCTTTTACTGAGGAGTGGCTTCCGTCTGGCCACTCTACCATAAAGGCTTGATTTGGTGGAGTGCTGCAGAGATGATTGTCCTTCTGGAAGGTTCTTCTATCTCCACAGAGGAATTCTGGAGCTCTGTCTGAGTGACCATCGGGTTCTTGGTCACATCCCTGACCGAGGCCCTTCTCCCCCGATTGCTCAGTTTGGCCGGGCGGCCAGCTCTAGGAAGAGTCTTGGTGGTTCCAAACTTCTTCCGTTTAAGAATGATGGAGGCCACTGTGTTCTTTTCGGGATCTTCAATGCTGCAGGAAGTTTTTGGTACCCTTCCCCAAATCTGTGCCTCGACACAATCCTGTCTCGGAGCTCTACAGACAATTCCTTTCACCTCATGGCTGGTTTTTGCTCTGACATGCACTGTCAACTGTGGGACCTTATATAGACAGGGGTGTGCCTTTCCAAATCATGTCCAATCAATTGAATTTACTACACGTGGACTCCAATCAAGTTGTAGGAACATCTCAAGGATGATCATCGGAAACAGGATGCATCTGAGAATTTCGAGTCTCACAGCAAAGGGTCTGAATAGTTTATATATATATATATATATATATATATACACACTTTTTTTTTTCAACAATTTTGGAAACCTGTGTTCACTCTGTCATTATGGGGTATTGTGTGTAGATTGAGGCGAATCATTTTATTTAATCCATTTTAGAATAAGGCTGTAACGTAACAAAATTTGAAAAAAGGGAAGGGGTCTGAATACTTTCCAAATGCACTGTAGTACTCCTTACTGTGACCAGCTCCCATCAGCTTGCTATGGAGTTTTTTATATAGGGTGACAAGTGATAGGACATATTTATAATGGCCCTTTTTTTAAAACACTGGACTTAAAACATTTTGAAGAGGGCCAGAGACAGTCTACATTAGGATGCTTGATTGCTTCATATTTTTGGATGACATAGGTTTTTATTGTATTTCACATTAGTTTTTCACTGGAGTATTTAAGATGAAACAGTATGGGCGCTTCACTGGGGAAAACTCTCATATTCCTGCTTCCAAATTGAACCAAAATGGTTTTGTAAAATCTCTCTAGGCATAAATATTTTTCGAGAGATATCCTTCTGACTTGTACATTGAACAAGATCCCAAACGGAGATCCTTTCGAGGCACCCATACTGAGAGACTGCTATCCACCCTGTAGAGATGAGGTCTTCAGTTTGACTGAAATATGTCTTGACAACAGTGGACATTTTGTGACTTCCTCCCTGTCTCTGTAGAATATATATATTTGCTTTGTGTTTGTTAAACATTCCTTTCTGAATCCATTTTAATTTTCTTCAAAAACATAGGCTATGTGATGAGTGTTGTGTTGCATTTCCTCAAAGTAGTACAATTTCCCAGATTTGGGGCTCTATTCAGTCTGTATCGCTGAAGCGTTACAGATTTCGTGGATGGAAATGTAAAGGAATTTCTGAGTGAGCCGACATACGCAGCATTTACCTTGAATGCTCTCTCTGCCAACGTGGGAACAGTGCCTTTACATTTCAGTTTGGCAATAGGAATTGAATAGAGCCCTTGGTTTCTGCTCGTATGAGTTTGTCGTTGGGCTTTGAGAGGATGTCGTCATTTGTTGAGTTGTTTGTGAAATCCGCACTGGGCTGGGCCTAATCAAAAACTATTTTATTGTTGTGCATCAGAGGCGTGTTTGTGAGAATGTGTGTACTTGTTTTTTTGTTCTTGACTATTTTAATGGGGTTTAACCTGTGGAAAAACATAAAGGATACACTCAAAAAGAAAACGAGACCAAATAAAATCTAACACAACCCTGAGATGTGTGGTTTTGTTATTTTCCTTTGGGGTTTTTCAAATGAAAAGCCAGCAATAATTAATCCATATATTAATCCAAGTCCATTATGTTTTTATATATATAAATTCATTTATTTTCCAAGGATGTGTACCTACACTTCCTCTCTACACCTCATGTAAAAAATAAAAGTCCCCTAAAAGCCTCTTGTGCATGGATTGCTGCCCACAAATGGTGCACATGCAGGACTTTTATTTTGTGGGGAGCAGAGAAGAAGTGACCTGTCAGCTGTAAGGAAGGTTACCTAAAGCAGATCCCTGTTTGGAAAGTCTGTTTAATAATACTTTCCTGTGGATGTTTTGTTACCAGCTGCATACGGACTAGCCACACAGACAACCTGCTGGGGAAATGGAATTTTATTCAACATTTTGGCTCGCAGGGAACTTTTCACTAATAGTCTATGGTAAATTGTCCAACTGTGAATAGCTATAGAACATCTCTACTACACAATAGATTTAGTTAATGCTACAACAAATATCTATAGAATATCAAGCTGCACAATGCATTTAAATAGGAAATAGGCTATTTGTAGGCTATGTGCTTCTTCCACGGTGCAGCGTGTTAGACACGTGAAAGGATCAGCAGTCTTCATCTTTCCCACTTTTTCTGTGTGACAGTGCACATTTCTATGTTATGGCAGCTGTGAAGCCCAATGCTTTTCAGATACACGGGGCGATGACGGGGTGAGGAGCAGTGTGTGTTCACTGGGCTTAGTTCACTGACCCATACGTTCCACACACACACACACATCAGAGTGAGAGTGGGTTTTTGTTCTTCACCGTCAGTGCTTGGTCTCACATCGCCTCGCTTACGTTGTGACTAACCCAGTGCCATTTTGTAAAGACAGACCAGGTAGAAATACATGTTCCCCTGAAACAAAAGAGGACCCCAGAAACAAAGATGGATAGACACAGTCACCTCCAAAATGATTGGCACCCTTGGTAAAGATGAGCAAAACATACTGTATATAATAAATAATACAAATACTGAGCTGTATTGTACGCTCATAAAAATGGGACAATTATACTATGTTATACTAATACAATTGCTCAGAGAAATCTTTTCTTTAACAAAAGATAGGTGTAAATGTTTTTTGACATCGCTGTTTTCAATACTTCTGCGAGGATAACAGCACTTTGACTTTTTCTATCATGTTTTATGAGATTGGATAGCACATTGGGAGGGATCTTAGACCATTCCTCCATACAGACTCTTTCTAGATCCTTGATATCCTTCGGTCTGCGCTTATGTACTGCCCTCTTCAAACCACCGATTTTCAATGGGATTCAAGTCTGGAGACTGAGATGGCCATTGCAAAATTTCTTTGTAGATTTTGATTTTCTGTGCTTGGGGTCATTGTCTTGCTGGAAGATCCACTTGCGGCCAAGTTTCAGCCTCCTGGCAAACGCAACCAGGTTCTTGGTTAATATGTTCTGGTACTTGGTAGAGTTCATGATGCCAGTGCAAGCAAACAGCCCTATAACATCAAAGATCCACCACCATATTTTACAGTAGGTATGAGGGTTATTGTCTGCTTATTTCGAGGCCAAACCCACCACGGGTGTGCGTGGCCAAAGAGCACTATTTTCATGTCGTCTGACCATAGCACCCGGTTCCAATTCAAATGCCAATGCCATTTAGCAAACTCCAGGCCTTTACATGTGTTGGTTGCTCTCAATAAAGGCGTTTTATGGCAACCCTTCTAAATAGCCTATTGGCATGGAGGTGGCGTCTAATTGTAGATTTGGAGACCCCAAGATGTGACCAAGTTCTGTAATTCTCCAACTGTGGCCCTTGGACTTTTCTTCGCCTCCCGAACCATCTTCCTCACTGCGTGGGGACAAGATCCAACTGTCTCCTCTACCATGTAAGTTTACCACTTCCAGTCCTTTTAAACGACTTAATTGCACCCATTGCCTGATTTGTGAAAGTCAACAACCATTCGTCTCTTCATTTGTGACTTCCTTGCCTTTCCCCATGGTGATGGATGACAAAGTGATTTTTCATGCGTTTTACCAGATGTTTATACCCCAGTGAAACCGGAATCCATGGAATGCCACAATACAGTAAAATGTTAACGCAGATTACGTTTTGTTTTATTTTATTTATAAGGGGTGCCAATCAATTTTTTTATTACTTGTTAAACAAAATGTGTTTCTCTGAGCAAATGTATTAGCATAACTTATTATGATTATTTATTATATAGAGTTTTTTTTGCTCATCTTTATCAAGGGTGCCATTCATTTTGGAGGTGACTGTATATGGCTGGCTCAGATATTCAATGCAGCGTAACTAAATGGCATGTTCTGCAGTGCATATACACTGCCCTAAAGGAAAACTACACACCAAAAATATTTTGGGGATATTTGTTTCATTAGTCCATTGTTGACATAGTCCCAAAATGTTTTGCTTTTCAGCAATCCTTTAAGTATCTGAGCCAGACGTTTAGAGGAACTGTACATTAATAATATGCTGCAGCTAAACTCAGTACGAGCTTGATTCAGACTTAGGAAATGTACACCTTTCCTGTGCACACCTTTCCTGTGCACACCTTCCTGTGCACACCTTTCCTACTCACTTCTCAGTAGTTGGTATTCAAACGTACCTTTATACAGGTGCATAACGGGCTTTGCAGGCGTGGTTGCTTTGCATTGTCAGCACCAATACTCTTAAAAATGCTTTGCTCTTGTATATTATTTAGGATTAGGAAAATCGGTTTGGAGAGCCTTTACGCATGAAATATATTGGTGAATCAAAAATAGTGGTTTGATTAATCCCGAAAGTTGCCATGTTCAATCCGTGAACTATTGGAAGCTGAGAAGTGTACAACAGGGGTTTAACAGTAGTCCTATAAATGTACCCTACTAATCGTAGAACTGTGATGATAACGGTCCAGTCGTCGTGAACCGTGCTCCAGGTTTAAACTGCTACGTATGGTCTGCATTCCATAACGATTCAAATAGGCTACATGTCTCAAATGATTGCACAACTTGTAATATGTTAGCCTAGTTGGATCCACTATTGCAGCATCCTCAGGAACAACCACACTAACACGACAGAGGGAAGTGTTCCCCCAAGTCACTCTATATATAAAAGGTGGGAAACTGTTTCAGAATTGAGGTTATTTCATGTTGTGAGGTCTAAACATGCAAATGAGCTCTGATGTGACTCCAAAATGCAGTGCCTTTATGTTTCTAGAGACGTTATCATTAAATCTTGCCTTCAGAAAGTATTCATACCCCTTGATTTACTCCACATTTTGTTGTGTTACAGCCTCAATTCAAAATGGATTAAATATATATTTTTTTCTGAGTTAGGAAGGACGGCAGTATTTTTGTGGTAACTTGGTTTATTGATACACCGTCTGAAATGTAATTAATAACTTCACCATGCTCAAAGGGGTATTCAATGTTTTCTTTTTAAAATGTTCACCCATCTAACAATAGGCATTGCAAGGCATTGGAAAACCTCCCTGGTCTTTCATGTTATTAACATGTTAACCACTATTATTGCACACAGAGTGAGTCCATGTAACTAATTATGATGAGTTGTTAAGCACATTTTTACTCCTTAACTTATTTAGGCTTGTTTTAACAAAGGGGTTGAATACTTATCGACTCAAGACATTTCAGTTTTCATTTTTTATTCATTTGTAAAAAATTGAAAAACATAATTCCACTTTGGCATTATGGGGTATTGTGTGTAGGCCTTGGACACATCTCAATTTAATACATTTTAAATTCAAGCTGTAACACAACAAAATGTTGAACAAATCAATGGGTGTGAATACTTTCTGAAGGCTCTGTATCTAAGTACTACTCTGAGACTTTGCACTTTAAAACTCTTACGCCTCATAGAATGTCAATTCGCATCCAAAACACACAGAGAAAGCAATTATTGCATCCCAAATGGCACCCTATCCCCTATATAGTGCACTACTTTTAACCAGAGCCTTATGAGCCTCGGTCAAAAGTAGTGCACTATATAGGGAATAGGGTGCCATTTGGAAGATGCATAAAAGGAGTACCCTCTGGATGTATGACCCTCTTCCATCCCGACCAATGTCTTTGAGGCTCTCACTGTTACCATGGACACCATGTGAAGTGAACGTCTATAGGTATCTGTGCATATTTCTATGATATTTATGTATTTGTTCTGTTTTATTTTACCTTTGTTTTTAGTACATAATCATTCAATGCTAGAAATAAATGTTTTACATTTCCCCCCAAATCCTACTTTCAAGTAACAAAATACATTTTTCTTATACTATATTTGACAAATGATTTGCAGAATTTTAGCGTGGGTAGGCCTAATACATTGAAGCAGTAAAAATGTAATTAAATCAGAATCCCGACTCATCCAAAGCACTCCACTCAAGGGAGGACGCCATCCTCATCATTAATGAAGAATAGACACAGACTTTCTCTTAGCATTCCGATCTGCTTCTGTTCTGGTGATTCTCCTTTCAACTGATTCCTTTTCTTTCAGGGAAATCTGAAGGAGTGGAGAACCTTGAGCCCTATGCGAGATTACATTTGTTTAAATCCAAATCCTTAGAGTGCATTTCCCGGTTCATCAAAGCGTAATGTTAAGAAGATGATTAACGTTGGGAGAAAACTTGGTAAAAATTATGATTTTTATCTTTGACGGGTGCTTGCAAGTTTTCTGAGGGAAAGAAAGGCTTCTAAACTTTTTTACTCCTTCTGATTTGATAGTTTGCTGGCTTTCATTTTGTATTCAGGGATGATTTTAACACAACCACACCAATGAACTGAACTCCAATGCCTTGCAAAAATATAATTGGGTGAATATGTCATTCCTATGCCGTTTGTAGTCCGACTGAAAAAGTAAACAAGACCAAATACATTTTTTCTGAGGGCCTTTAAGTTGAGGCAAATCGAGCTAAATTGTTTTCTTTCCGGTTTTTTTATTATCATCATTTGTTAGATTAACTTCCTACAAGATCAGAAAAGTATGAACACACAATTATATCATCATCATAAAAGGGGTAGTTCTATATTAGGAAAGTGCATTTAGTTTAGACAGCATCACCACTTAATCACACTCCATGCCCACAGGCCACTCCATGCCCACAGGCCAGTCCATGCCCACAGGCCAGTCCATTCCCACAGGCCAGTCCATGCCCACAGGCCAGTCCATGCCCACAGGCCAGTCCATGCCCACAGGCCAGTCCATGCCCTCAGGCCAGTCCATGCCCTCAGGCCAGTCCATGCCCACAGGCCACTCCATGCCCACAGGCCACTCCATGCCCACAGGCCACTCCATGCCCACAGGCCACTCCATGCCCACAGGCCACTCCATGCCCACAGGCCAGTCCATGCCCACAGGCCACTCCATGCCCACAGGCCACAGGCAGAAGCTATCTATACTCTAAAGGCTACTCAAAGGAAGGATGTGGCTAGCCCTCGCTCAGATTCCATGTGGTGGTCAAAGATGGTGGATAAATGAAGATTGTTCATACAGGCCTTTTACCGTTGGGAAAAAAATAGGTGTGTTTCCCATAGACACCAATGCAATAGCATTTGGGTCTGGTCCACTTAGTTCATTGACTTTCTTTGACCCCCCCCCCCCCCAAAAAAAAACAGCAAGTGGGGTGTTTTGCTTCCTCTTCTGTCTCTGGTGGTGGGAGGGCTGGTTGTTTGGTGTGCTCAGAGAGGAAGTGAGAGGTTTTACTCTGCCCAAAATCTGTCCATGAAAACAAGCCTACGAAGTCAGATAGTTGAGAGAGTCAATGATGAGAGCGTGTCAAATTTGGTCAATTGAGGGCTTCCACCATTTTAAAGTAGTCAACTGGGTGGGGATTCCTATGAGTTAGGAGCAATCAGCCAATGAAGAACAAAATTCACTACTTTAAAATGGAGATAGCATTGGCAGCGCCATTGAGGCTGTCACAGACACTATAATGGCACAGATACAAAGATGAGTCTTCTATCTATCTCTATGGCCTGTTGTTCACATACGTTTATCTGCACTCTCATTGGCTAGAATGGTCCCACCTGATCTCGCCACCGTTCCATCTTTGAGGTCACTTGACTATCTTGTCAATATAATTGACAATCTTTGGTGTGTTGCTGCACATGGAGACCGGACGTCCCTTACATTTATCTTGGCCAGGTCGCAGTTGTAAATGAGAACTTGTTCTCAACTTGCCTACCTGGTTAAATAAAGGTGAAATAAAAAACATTGAACTACAGGGTTTTCACTTTATCAAGGATAGCCTGGACAACAGGAGGTTGGTGGCACCTTATTAGTTGGGGAGGACGGGCTCGTGGTAATGACTGGAGCAGAATCAGTGGACTGGTATCAGATACATCAAACACATGGTTTCCAGGTGTTTGTTGCCATTCCATTTGCTCTGTTCCGGACATTATTATGAGTCGTTCTCCCCTCAGCATTCTCCACTGGCCTGGTGTACATACATAATATTGCTGCGTTCAAGCAAAACAATAGTGAAATTGAGTGATATTCAGTGTGCATTCCAGGCTATCCTTTGACATAGAAAAACTGAAAACCACGTAGGTCAAATAAAGTAACTTCCGGTCCCCACGTGCAGAAACACAAAAAGAGGGGATACTATGAGGGTCAAAATGGCCTGTTTTCTGAAGATGGACAGCAGAGGGCAGTGTTTCAACGTGCATCTGTTGTCAACAACTCCAATTGCATGGTGCACATTCAAAGATTCTCTGAATTAATTTATAATTAAAAAAAAAAAACATGTATTTAGATCACTTGCACATTTCGATGGATCTATCCAGGCTAAATGACAAAACATACACAATGTTTAGGCCGTCGTCATCATGACTCGTTACTGAGCTTGTATTCTTCTGCTGATCAACGCCTTCCATTAAATTGGTCAAAAGATGGCTTTCACTGCGGAATAATCAACTGATGTGTAAAGAAGATAGAAGCATTGTTCAATCATAGTGAGTTATGTTAAGCCAAGACTGCATATTGTTAGATTGAGAACAGCAACATTACAGAAGAAAAATGCTTTGTAAAGCCTGCCTTGTAGAATTCTACTGTACTTTTGAAATTACTCTTTTGCCACATACATTATCTGAAAAAGATGGCACATGGCGAAGAAAATGATCCTGGTTAAATGTCCTATTAAATCTATGGCAGAATGTATTTTTGGATCAAATACTCAATTATAGAGAAGTTATTCTCTAAACACAAGACCATGTTTTTGCACTAGTTATAGCTCCACTGAGAAGTATGCCAAGCCTCCTTTTTGCAATTTGTCACGATATCTTGACCATGTCCTTAATACAAGATTCTAAATGACTCAGTATTGTAGTTGTTCTTTGGTACTGGCATCCCTAAAAGGTGTAACATCGTTTTAGTTGATAGCCAAACTAATTCTACAAATACCATGGCCGTGTTTTGGGGCTGTGAAGTGCATGCCAGCACATAAACAACTACAAAGCTGCTATTTTGAGGCGGCTGATAAGAGAAGCTGAATAAATAGTTGTGTTTACACAAAATACTTCAGAGAAGGAGTGTTTGAGGGTAAATATTTCAATTGGCCTCTGCATAATGTGTACAGAACAATTACATGCTTCATTATTGTGACAAAATGGCCGAGACAACGGCAGTTATTTGTTCTTCACTTTGCTTGAGAAGCACCGGGCACTTGGAATTCATTTTGTTTCGGCTGTGTGTGTCACAGCGCACAAGATAATAAACGTTGCTTGTTTTGAAGCTACACTGTAATATGCAATGTGCATATTAAGAGGTGGGGTGGTTTTTCCTAATAAGCCATGCTGTGGATCAGCACACCATGTAAATACATGAGTGTTCTGTTGGAAAAAGTGGTTACAACAGCAAGTGATTGAATGATGTCATACTGCTCATGCTCTGAAATGAATAAAGGTGGAATATGGGTTGAACTTGTCAGCCTACTGTCTTGATCTGTAGTACAGGTATGCCTTTGAAAGAGCATTGAGATGCACCCCCAACAATAGAGTATTGAGATTTAAATCCAGGAAGTCCATAGCCCTACTGTGTGAACAATGATGACAGATTGGCCCCATCTCTTATCCAAATGAAATATAGGAAGTCCATCCTTCCACCGACCTCCTTTAACAGATAACCAGCTGGATACGTACCTGGGGACTGTCTTCATATTAGCTGACCCTCCCTCCTTCTTGTTTCCTATATATACACCTGGGGACTGTCTTCATATTAGCTGACCCTCCCTCCTTCTTGTTTCCTATATATACACCTGGGGACTGTCTTCATATTAGCTGACCCTCCCTCCTTCTTGTTTCCTATATATACACCTGGGGACTGTCTTCATATTAGCTGACCCTCCCTCCTTCTTGTTTCCTATATATACACCTGGGGACTGTCTTCATATTAGCTGACCCTCCCTCCTTCTTGTTTCCTATATATACACCTGGGGACTGTCTTCATATTAGCTGACCCTCCCTCCTTCTTGTTTCCTATATATACACCTGGGGACTGTCTTCATATTAGCTGACCCTCCCTCCTTCTTGTTTCCTATATATACACCTGGGGACTGTCTTCATATTAGCTGACCCTCCCTCCTTCTTGTTTCCTATATATACACCTGGGGACTGTCTTCATATTAGCTGACCCTCCCTCCTCCTTGTTTCCTATATATACACCTGGGGACTGTCTTCATATTAGCTGACCCTCCCTCCTTCTTGTTTCCTATATATACACCTGGGGACTGTCTTCATATTAGCTGACCCTCCCTCCTTCTTGTTTCCTATATATACACCTGGGGACTGTCTTCATATTAGCTGACCCTCCCTCCTTCTTGTTTCCTATATATACACCTGGGGACTGTCTTCATATTAGCTGACCCTCCCTCCTTCTTGTTTCCTATATATACACCTGGGGACTGTCTTCATATTAGCTGACCCTGCCTCCTTGTTTTCTATATATCACTCTCTCTGTTTCTTTCTCTTCTTTCCCCATCAACCCTCTGTTTTCCTTTCTAACCCCTTTTGCTGTTCCACAGTTGGTCTATTAATTATCCTTACCGGTTGAAAGTCATCCCAATATTGTGTTCGGTCAACCCTGCCATTCTAATCCCTGTCCTCTCTATCCCAGTCCTCTCAATCCCTGTCCTCTCAATCCCTGTCCTCTCAATCCCTGTCCTCTCTATCCCAGTCCTTTCTATCCCTGTCCTCTCAATCCCTGTCCTCCCAATCCCTGTCCTCTCTATCCCTGTCCTCTCAATCCCTGTCCTCTCTATCCCTGTCCTCTCTATCCCTGTCCTCTCAATCCCTGTCCTCTCTATCCCTGTCCTCTCTATCCCTGTCCTCTCTATCCCAGTCCTCCCAAT
Organism: Salmo salar; assembly: GCF_965601325.2. Taxonomy (NCBI): domain Eukaryota; kingdom Metazoa; phylum Chordata; class Actinopteri; order Salmoniformes; family Salmonidae; genus Salmo; species Salmo salar. The sequence goes on along the minus strand of NC_138297.1, from coordinate 17,122,688 downwards.
CGCTGTCCTCTCTATCCCAGTCCTCCCAATCCCTGTCCTCTCTATCCCAGTTCTCCCTATCCCAGTCCTCCCTATCCCTATCCCAGTCCCTCCCAATCCCAGTCCCTCCCTATCCCAGTCCCTCCCTATCCCAGTCCCTCCCTATCCCAGTCCCTCCCTATCCCAGTCCTCTCTATCCCAGTCCCTTCCTATCCCAGTCCCTCCCTATCCCAGTCCTCTCTATCCCAGTCCTCTCTATCCCTGTCCTCTCAATCCCTGTCCTCCCAATCCCTGTCCTCTCTATCCCAGTCCTCCCAATCCCAGTCCTCCCAATCCCAGTCCTCTCAATCCCTGTCCTCTCTATCCCAGTCCCTTCTATCCCAGTCCCTCCCTATCCCAGTCCTCCCTATCCCAGTCCTCCCTATCCCAGTCCTCCCTATCCCAGTCCCTCCCTATCTCAGTCCCTTCCTATCCCAGTCCCTCCCTATCCCAGTCCCTCTATATCCCAGTCCTCCCTATCCCAGTCCTCTCTATCCCAGTCCTTCCTATCCCAGTCCTTCCTATCCCAGTCCTCCCTATCCCAGTCCTCCCTAAGACTTCTCACACACTGTGTGTGGTATTTGCCATCACTAACACAGAAAGGCTGCTGTCTACATACAGACTTGAAATCATTGGCCACTTTAATAAATGGATCACTTGTCACTTTAATTATGTCATTTTAATAATGTTTACATATCTTGCATTATTCATCTCGTATTTATATACTGTATTCTATACCATATATTGCATCTTGCCTATGCCGCTCTGTCATTGCTCATCCATATATTTATATGTATATATTCTTATTCCATTCCTTTACATAGATTTGTGTGTATTAGGTAGTTGTTGTGGAATTGTTATTTTACATGTTAGATAATGCTGAACTGTCAACTAGAAGCACAGTCATTTCGCTACACATGCATTAACATCTGCTAACCATGTGTATGTGACCAATACAATTGGATTTCATTTGGTATTGTTTTCACCTGACTGTGTGTGAATAGTCAGCTCCAATATCCTCCTTAGTTTGATAGACTTGAATGGAATGATGAGTAGATTTTAGTAGAATAGAATGTGACTACATTTAAAGAATATATCTAGGTGAGCTGGATACTTACTTTAAAGCCACAGTGGCCTGACTACAATGGTATACAGGCTAATTTAATGAGCACCTACTCATTCTTTTGTGTCCTTAATTTGTTCTGCGTGAACGGGCGTAGGATTAATCTCAAACGTGATTCATTCATCAATGACAATGATTTAGTTTGTTATTGGCACGGTGGTGATTAGAATTCAACAGGGAGTGGTTATATGGGCTGAGTGAAGAAGCCTCTGAGTCGTTATAGACAAGGGCTCTATTCTATCTGTGGCGTCTGCTGCTGGTCTCAACATGGCCTTTACACCCTAAACAAGCACGCGCGATGGCCGGACCCGGTTACCATGGCAACCATGGCAAAAAATGATAGGGGAAGGATGGTGCAGCTTGGAAAACACACACACACACAGACACAGACACACCTAGGCTTGCTCCTCCAATCTCAGCTACGTCTCCCCTTTGCAGTACAGATCACTTCATCCCATCCCCATGTCCTCCATCTCTCCATCTGCCTCTGAGCTGCTGTAATCCTCTGACAGTCAGATTGATAGGTAAGCGCAGTGAGAATGGCTCTATTCCAGTGACTAGTGTTTGGAGGCAGGTAGCTATATGTTCATCCATCATTCCACGTCCCTGTGCTTCAGTATGTCTGCAGGGCTGCAGAGTTCTGCACTACACTGACAGCCTCGCTCTCTCTTACTCTCTCGCTCTCCCTTTCTCTTACTTTGTCTCTTTCTCCTACTCGCTCTCCTTCTTTTTCTGTCTTACTATCTTTCTCTCTTCCATTATCTCTCTATCTCTCCCTGGCTCCCATCCACACAGATAGCGCACGCTACATATTTGACTTGTAAATTGGGCATCTATGTGTCATCCTCACCCGTGGCTATCAATGTGTCTGTCAGCCATGACACATCTTGTGCATTTCTACACACTCAGACGTGTGGCGAGAGAGAGAGACATTTAGAGAGCGAGAGAGTGAGAGCAGGAGGAGGCTCGTCAGAGGCTGCTGCTGCTGGTGTGTTATCAGAGAACGCTTCCCGCGGTTTCCACAGGTCCTAGATCAGCTGGTGTGTTATCAGAGAAAGCTTCCCGATGTTTCCACAGGTCCTAGATCAGCTGGTGTGTTATCAGAGAAAGCTTCCCGATGTTTCCACAGGTCCTAGATCAGCTGGTGTGTCATCAGAGAAGGCCCCCGGCGGTTTAGAGAAAGGTTCTGGATCAGTAACACATGATGCACCCCGTGGAGGAGACTTCAGTATGGGGGAGCGGTAGGAGAGAGAGACTAGGCCCTCTCTCTCACCATAGTGGAGAGAGAGAGAGGGGTTTGATACTGTTTGGGATGGTGTTAACACACAGTAGTTCAGAACACTGAAGCTGGCTTGGTAGTGGCACTGAGAACTATGTGTTACAAACGTTTATACACACACGTACACACACACACACACACACACACACACACACACACACACACACACACACACACACACACACACACACACACACACACACACACACACACACACACACACACTTGATATTTGTCCATGAGGCAATATGAGACACAATGTCACTGCATCTTTGATTGTATGTTAACAACATAATACCCGTAGTTCTATCATGACCTGGCATATTAAACGCCCTGAGGAGTCCCTGCCCCAAACCCCTTTTACAGGTAATAGGCTGAGAAGGATTACCTGCCCTGCTCTCTGCAGGGGCACAACTTCTGGCCCTGAGGGATGCTCCTCTGTCGTTTAAAACGATGTGCCTGGAGGGAACACATCACACACATCTCACACAGACACACACATCAGACACACACACACACACACATCAGACGCCGTACATCACACAAGACATTTGAGCTCAGAAAGCGAAGTGAATAAACAATAACCTGGGACTGAAGAGCCATCGCAAACACAAACGCACAGTAACACTAATTTGTGCGTGCTGCAGCGGCGGCTGCTTCAGATTATGTCAGAGCTGACGGCTCGTTGGGGGAAGTGATGATGTACTCCTTAAAGCAACGTTCGAGGCTTGTTTACCACAACGCTTTTCCCAACAATGCGTAGTTATGAGACGCCATAGACGTTTTGATGAATGCAGAGGGAAGCTCAGGAAGAACAAAGATTAGTATTTTCAGAGAAGGGGGTTGACGTTATTGCGAACCTCTCTCTCTCATGTCTTCAGACTAGTTAGGAGTCGTAGTGTTTGAGGAGACCTGTCATGTTAAGGTGTGGCCGCGGGGGAGCGTTTGTTTTTTAATGGAACAAAGGGGAGAGAAAGAACAAGGGATGATGAAATAGAGGGGAAACACCAACAATAATTGGAGGGAATTCTTTAGGATGTGAAGTTGATGATCAAGCCATCCTTTACCTAGCTTGCTCCAGAGAACTCTGTGACTGAGTTGGGTTTGGGTTCTCTGTTCATGTTTTTCTATAACTTTAGTATCATGCTTGGAGAAAGAGAAAATGTATTTGGTACCAAAGTCTTTTTTGGGGTGAGAGGCGTGTGTGAAGTGTGTGCATGCGCATTCTCTTATTCAGCAGTGTGTGTGTTTCTGCTTGCCGACTGCTGGACTAGTGTAGGGAGAAATACAAATACACATTTCAATTATCAGACTTTCCTATTAGTGTCTCCACTGGCTTTCATCAACCTAAATAACTCTGTAACCTGTATACATGTCTTCCAGCCGCAGGTATTGGTCAGACGAAGTACCTCCAGGATTGTGAGAGCCAAAGGGATGTAGAACATTTAACATTTAACATTTAAGTCATTTAGCAGACGCTCTTATCCAGAGCGACTTACAAATTGGTGCATTCACCTTATAATATCCAGTGGAACAACCACTTTACAATAGTGCATCTAAATCTTTTAAGGGGGGGTTAGAAGGATTTCTTTATCCTATCCCAGGTATTCCTTAAAGAGGGGGGGTTTCAGGTGTCTCCGGAAGGTGGTGATTGACTCCGCTGTCCTGGCGTCGTGAGGGAGCTTGTTCCACCATTGGGGTGCCAGAGCAGCGAACAGTTTTGACTGGGCTGAGCGGGAAGAAGATACCATCACTACCAGTGTAACAGTCACCTCTGTGGGGTTGGAGGCCAGATGTTATCCATAGTGTGTGGAGTTGGAAGCCAGATGTTCACCATAGTGTGTGGGGTTGGAGGCCAGATGTTCTCCATAGTGTGTGGAGTTGGAAGCCAGATGTTCTCCATAGTGTGTGTGGGGTTGGAAGCCAGATGTTCTCCATAGTGTGTGTGGAGTTGGAAGCCAGATTTTCTCCATAGTGTGTGGGGTTGGAAGCCAGATGTTCTCCATAGTGTGTGGAGTTGGAGGCCACATGTTCTCCATAGTGTGTGGGGTTGGAAGCCAGATGTTCTCCATAGTGTGTGGGGTTGGAAGCCAGATGTTCTCCATAGTGTGTGTGGGGTTGGAAGCCAGATGTTCTCCATAGTGTGTGGAGTTGGAAGCCAGATGTTCTCCATAGTGTGTGGGGTTGGAAGCCAGATGTTCTCCATAGTGTGTGGGGTTGGAAGCCAGATGTTCTCCATAGTGTGTGGAGTTGGAGGCCAGATGTTCTCCATAGTGTGTGGGGTTGGAGGCCAGATGTTCTCCATAGTGTGTGGAGTTGGAGGCCAGATGTTCTCCATAGTGTGTGTGGAGTTGGAAGCCAGATGTTCTCCATAGTGTGTGTGGGGTTGGAAGCCAGATGTTCTCCATAGTGTGTGTGGAGTTGGAAGCCAGATGTTCTCCATAGTGTGTGGGGTTGGAAGCCAGATGTTCTCCATAGTGTGTGGAGTTGGAGGCCAGATGTTCTCCATAGTGTGTGGGGTTGGAAGCCAGATGTTCTCCATAGTGTGTGTGGGGTTGGAAGCCAGATGTTCTCCATAGTGTGTGGGGTTGGAAGCCAGATGTTCTCCATAGTGTGTGGGGTTGGAAGCCAGATGTTCTCCATAGTGTGTGGAGTTGGAAGCCAGATGTTATCCATAGTGTGTGGGGTTGGAAGCCAGATGTTATCCATAGAGTGTGGAGTTGGAAGCCAGATGTTCTCCATAGTGTGTGGGGTTGGAAGCCAGATGTTCTCCATAGTGTGTGGGGTTGGAGGCCAGATGTTCTCCATAGTGTGTGTGGAGTTGGAAGCCAGATGTTCTCCATAGTGTGTGTGGAGTTGGAGGCCAGATGTTATCCATAGTGTGTGGGGTTGGAAGCCAGATGTTCACCATAGTGTGTGTGGGGTTGGAGGCCAGATGTTCTCCATAGTGTGTGGAGTTGGAGGCCAGATGTTCTCCATAGTGTGTGGGGTTGGAAGCCAGATGTTCTCCATAGTGTGTGTGGAGTTGGAAGCCAGATGTTCTCCATAGTGTGTGTGGGGTTGGAAGCCAGATGTTCTCCATAGTGTGTGTGGGGTTGGAGGCCAGATGTTCTCCATAGTGTGTGGAGATGGAAGCCAGATGTTCTCCATAGTGTGTGGGGTTGGAAGCCAGATGTTCTCCATAGTGTGTGGAGTTGGAGGCCAGATGTTCTCCATAGTGTGTGGAGTTGGAGGCCAGATGTTCTCCATAGTGTGTGTGGGGTTGGAAGCCAGATGTTCTCCATAGTGTGTGTGGGGTTGGAGGCCAGATGTTCTCCATAGTGTGTGGGGTTGGAAGCCAGATGTTCTCCATAGAGTGTGGAGTTGGAAGCCAGATGTTCTCCATAGTGTGTGTGGGGTTGGAAGCCAGATGTTCTCCATAGTGTGTGGGGGTGGAAGCCAGATGTTCTCCATAGTGTGTGGAGTTGGAGGCCAGATGTTCTCCATAGTGTGTGGGGTTGGAGGCCAGATGTTCTCCATAGTGCGTGGAGTTGGAGGCCAGATGTTCTCCATAGTGTGTGGAGTTGGAAGCCAGATGTTCTCCATAGTGTGTGGGGTTGGAAGCCAGATGTTCTCCATAGTGTGTGGAGTTGGAAGCCAGATGTTCTCCATAGTGTGTGTGGAGTTGGAGGCCAGATGTTCTCCATAGTGTGTGTGGGGTTGGAAGCCAGATGTTCTCCATAGAGTGTGGAGTTGGAAGCCAGATGTTCTCCATAGTGTGTGTGGGGTTGGAAGCCAGATGTTATCCATAGTGTGTGTGGGGTTGGAAGCCAGATGTTCTCCATAGTGTGTGGGGTTGGAGGCCAGATGTTCACCATAGTGTGTGGAGTTGGAGGCCAGATGTTCTCCATAGTGTGTGGGGTTGGAAGCCAGATGTTCTCCATAGTGTGTGGAGTTGGAAGCCAGATGTTCTCCATAGTGTGTGTGGGGTTGGAAGCCAGATGTTCTCCATAGTCTGTGTGGGGTTGGAAGCCAGATGTTATCCATAGAGTGTGGATTTGGAAGCCAGATGTTCACCATAGTGTGTGGAGTTGGAGGCCAGATGTTCTCCATAGTGTGTGGAGTTGGAACCTAGATGTTCTCCATAGTGTGTGGGGTTGGAAGCCAGATGTTCTCCATAGTGTGTGGGGTTGGAAGCCAGATGTTCTCCATAGTGTGTGTGGGGTTGGAAGCCAGATGTTCTCCATAGTGTGTGGGGTTGGAAGCCAGATGTTCTCCATAGTGTGTGGAGTTGGAGGCCAGATGTTCTCCATAGTGTGTGGGGTTGGAAGCCAGATGTTATCCATAGAGTGTGGAGTTGGAAGCCAGATGTTCACCATAGTGTGTGGGGTTGGAGGCCAGATGTTCTCCATAGTGTGTGGAGTTGGAAGCCAGATGTTCTCCATAGAGTGTGGAGTTGGAAGCCAGATGTTCACCATAGTGTGTGGGGTTGGAGGCCAGATGTTCTCCATAGTGTGTGGAGTTGGAAGCCAGATGTTCTCCATAGTGTGTGGAGTTGGAGGCCAGATGTTCTCCATAGTGTGTGTGGGGTTGGAGGCCAGATGTTCTCCATAGTGTGTGTGGGGTTGGAAGCCAGATGTTCTCCATAGTGTGTGGAGTTGGAGGCCAGATGTTCTCCATAGTGTGTGTGGAGTTGGAAGCCAGATGTTCTCCATAGTGTGTGTGGGGTTGGAAGCCAGATGTTCTCCATAGTGTGTGGAGTTGGAAGCCAGATGTTCTCCATAGTGTGTGTGGGGTTGGAGGCCAGATGTTCTCCATAGTGTGTGGAGTTGGAGGCCAGATGTTCTCCATAGAGTGTGGGGTTGGAGGCCAGATGTTCTCCATAGTGTGTGTGGGGTTGGAAGCCAGATGTTCTCCATAGTGTGTGTGGGGTTTGAGGCCAGATGTTCTCCATAGTGTGTGTGGGGTTGGAGGCCAGATGTTCTCCATAGTGTGTGTGGAGTTGGAGGCCAGATGTTCTCCATAGTGTGTGTGGGGTTGGAGGCCAGATGTTCTCCATAGTGTGTGGGGTTGGAAGCCAGATGTTCTCCATAGTGTGTGGGGTTGGAAGCCAGATGTTCTCCATAGTGTGTGGAGTTGGAGGCCAGATGTTCTCCATAGTGTGTGTGGGGTTGGAAGCCAGATGTTCTCCATAGTGTGTGTGGAGTTGGAGGCCAGATGTTCTCCATAGTGTGTGTGGAGTTGGAAGCCAGATGTTATCCATAGTGTGTGTGGGGTTGGAAGCCAGATGTTCTCCATAGTGTGTGTGGGGTTGGAAGCCAGATGTTATCCATAGTGTGTGTGGGGTTGGAAGCCAGATGTTCTCCATAGTGTGTGGAGTTGGAAGCCAGATGTTCTCCATAGTGTGTGTGGGGTTGGAAGCCAGATGTTCTCCATAGAGTGTGGAGTTGGAGGCCAGATGTTCTCCATAGTGTGTGGAGTTGGAACCTAGATGTTCTCCATAGTGTGTGGAGTTGGAAGCCAGATGTTCTCCATAGTGTGTGTGGGGTTGGAAGCCAGATGTTCTCCATAGTGTGTGGAGTTGGAAGCCAGATGTTCTCCATAGTGTGTGGGGTTGGAAGCCAGATGTTCACCATAGTGTGTGGGGTTGGAAGCCAGATGTTCTCCATAGTGTGTGTGGGGTTGGAAGCCAGATGTTATCCATAGTGTGTGGAGTTGGAAGCCAGATGTTCTCCATAGTGTGTGTGGGGTTGGAGGCCAGATGTTCTCCATAGTGTGTGTGGGGTTGGAAGCCAGATGTTCTCCATAGTGTGTGGGGTTGGAAGCCAGATGTTCTCCATAGTGTGTGTGGGGTTGGAAGCCAGATGTTCTCCATAGTGTGTGGGGTTGGAAGCCAGATGTTCTCCATAGTGTGTGGGGTTGGAAGCCAGATGTTCTCCATAGTGTGTGTGGAGTTGGAGGCCAGATGTTCTCCATAGTGTGTGGGGTTGGAGGCCAGATGTTCTCCATAGTGTGTGGAGTTGGAGGCCAGATGTTATCCATAGTGTGTGGGGTTGGAAGCCAGATGTTCTCCATAGTGTGTGGAGTTGGAAGCCAGATGTTCTCCATAGTGTGTGGGGTTGGAAGCCAGATGTTCACCATAGTGTGTGTGGAGTTGGAGGCCAGATGTTCTCCATAGTGTGTGTGGAGTTGGAGGCCAGATGTTCTCCATAGTGTGTGTGGGGTTGGAAGCCAGATGTTCTCCATAGTGTGTGGGGTTGGAGGCCAGATGTTCTCCATAGTGTGTGGGGTTGGAAGCCAGATGTTCTCCATAGTGTGTGTGGGGTTGGAAGCCAGATGTTCTCCATAGTGTGTGGGGTTGGAGGCCAGATGTTCTCCATAGAGTGTGGAGTTGGAAGCCAGATGTTCTCCATAGTGTGTGGGGTTGGAAGCCAGATGTTCTCCATAGTGTGTGGGGTTGGAGGCCAGATGTTCTCCATAGTGTGTGGGGTTGGAAGCCAGATGTTATCCATAGTGTGTGGAGTTGGAAGCCAGATGTTCTCCATAGTGTGTGGGGTTGGAAGCCAGATGTTCTCCATAGTGTGTGGGGTTGGAAGCCAGATGTTCTCCATAGTGTGTGTGGAGTTGGAGGCCAGATGTTCTCCATAGTGTGTGGGGTTGGAAGCCAGATGTTCTCCATAGTGTGTGGGGTTGGAGGCCAGATGTTCTCCATAGTGTGTGTGGGGTTGGAAGCCAGATGTTCACCATAGTGTGTGTGGAGTTGGAGGCCAGATGTTCTCCATAGTGTGTGGGGTTGGAGGCCAGATGTTCTCCATAGTGTGTGGGGTTGGAAGCCAGATGTTCTCCATAGTGTGTGGGGTTGGAAGCCAGATGTTCTCCATAGTGTGTGGGGTTGGAAGCCAGATGTTCTCCATAGTGTGTGGGGTTGGAAGCCAGATGTTCTCCATAGTGTGTGGAGTTGGAAGCCAGATGTTCTCCATAGTGTGTGTGGGGTTGGAAGCCAGATGTTCTCCATAGTGTGTGGGGTTGGAAGCCAGATGTTCACCATAGTGTGTGGAGTTGGAAGCCAGATGTTCTCCATAGTGTGTGTGGGGTTGGAAGCCAGATGTTATCCATAGTGTGTGTGGGGTTGGAAGCCAGATGTTATCCATAGTGTGTGGAGTTGGAAGCCAGATGTTCTCCATAGTGTGTGGGGTTGGAAGCCAGATGTTCTCCATAGTGTGTGGGGTTGGAAGCCAGATGTTCTCCATAGTGTGTGGAGTTGGAGGCCAGATGTTCTCCATAGTGTGTGGGGTTGGAAGCCAGATGTTCTCCATAGTGTGTGGAGTTGGAAGCCAGATGTTCTCCATAGAGTGTGTGGGGTTGGAAGCCAGATGTTCTCCATAGTGTGTGGAGTTGGAAGCCAGATGTTCTCCATAGTGTGTGGAGTTGGAGGCCAGATGTTCTCCATAGTGTGTGGAGTTGGAAGCCAGATGTTCTCCATAGTGTGTGGAGTTGGAGGCCAGATGTTCTCCATAGTGTGTGGGGTTGGAAGCCAGATGTTCTCCATAGTGTGTGGAGTTGGAGGCCAGATGTTCTCCATAGTGTGTGGGGTTGGAGGCCAGATGTTCTCCATAGTGTGTGGGGTTGGAGGCCAGATGTTCTCCATAGTGTGTGGGGTTGGAGGCCAGATGTTCTCCATAGTGTGTGGGGTTGGAGGCCAGATGTTCTCCATAGTGTGTGGGGTTGGAAGCCAGATGTTCTCCATAGTGTGTGGGGTTGGAGGCCAGATGTTCTCCATAGTGTGTGTGGGGTTGGAAGCCAGATGTTCTCCATAGTGTGTGTGCTCATTATATGGGAGTACACACTGGGTGGTTGAAGCCCTGAATGGGTATGACAAAACATGTATTTTTACTGCTCTAATTACGTTTGTAACCAATTTATAATAGCAATAAGGCACCTTGGGGGTTTGTGGTATATGGCCAATATACCACGTCTAAGGGCTGTAACCAGGATGCATCGTGCCTAAGAACAACCCTTAGCCGTGGTACATTAGTCATATACCACACCCCCTCATGCTTTATTGTTTAAGTATACACTCAGTTTATTTGCTACATCCATCTAGTACTGGGTCGGACCCCCTTTCCCTTCAGAACAGCCTGAAATCTTTGGGGCATGGATTATACAAGTCAAAAACATTCCACAGTGATGTTGGTCCATGCTGTTGTGATGGCATCATGCAATTGCTGGAGATTGGATGGTGGTACACCACCATTTTTGCCATTCTCCTTCAACCTGGGGCGGCAGGTAACGTAGTGGTTAGAGAGTTGGGCCAGTAACCAAAAGGTTGCTGGATCGAATCCCTGTGCTGACAAGATAAAAATCTGTTGTTCTGCCCCTGAACAAGGCAGTTAACCCACTGTTCCCTGGTAATTGACTTGCCTAGTTAATCATTTTTTAAAACTCTTTCATCAACAAGCTATTTTCGCCCACATGACTACATGCTTTTTGTTTATCACACCATTCTCAGGAAACCCTAGACACTGTCCCGCATGAAAAGCCCCGATGCGGGATCCGGCGTGCCTGGCACAGACGATCATACCAAGCCCAAAACTCGCTTAGTAACAGAATGCCTGTCCGCCTGCTTTATATAGCAATCCAAAGCCACGTGATCCCTTTTCCTGAATGGTGTACCTAATAAACTGTCCGGTGAGTGTATAGTGTTTCAGCTGGTAAATACAGTACGACCTATGTGTGTAGGTAAGGAAACAATGCAGCACGCTTATCTCCTCTTCCACTCGTCACCTACGCATCCCGGAAGGCAGACAGGATTGTTATGTTGTGATGTCTGTGCATGTGTATTAATGACTTCACAATGACTCCTGACAGGTGTACTGGACTAGCATTATACTGGAATAACACCTTAAATATCTAGCCTCATTAGTCCCTATAAAGCGCCAGCTTCAACTTACACTTCTGTAAGTGGAAGTAGGAGCTACTTAGTGTTATGTTCATGTTAAAGTAGGATCTACTTAGTGTTAAGTACGTGTTAAAGTAGGAGTATTGAAATAAGTGTTGTATTAACACTCTTCGAGGTGAAAAACAACATCTGGAATATATGTGACTGATTGAGACCAACAGACCACGCAACAAGAGATATAAGAAGTATATAACCAAGTGTATTCCCCTCTGTTAATGTACACATATTTAGAGTCATCTCACTGGAACACTTTACAATAACATTTAGAAAGAACAGGAAGATACTGGGAGGAGGAGGATGGAGAGGAACATAAACCGGACAAACTGGATGAGGAAGAATGATGGGATGGAGCCAGTCTCCAGACTTGGCAGCCGTTTTGACTCTAGCAGTTATAGAGATAGATATAAAACAATAGAAAATAGAAGATGGGTAAGACCCTGTTTGGTCTTCAGTTAATGAATGGTTACATACAATCTGCCATTGTGAGTAAAGGGGATGAAGGATGGGGGGATTGATTTAGGAAAAGAACGGAGTGAAGTGGCAGCAGGAGGGATGGAGAGGAAAGTATATTTTCTCCATACTGACAAGGAGAAAACACGGTTTTATGTTTGTAACCCAAATCACATTTGCTCAATTACCAATTATATATCAATTTCCAATTTCCCAGAATCAATTATCTTTGTCATAATTTTTTCTCTAAACAGGAAGGGAAAACACATATTTTCTTAGTAATGGGATGAGAGATTCAAATATTTAGACATTGCACAAACTTTTTTTTTAGGTTTTTCTTTTCTTTTCATGGTACAGTTTTCTTTTTTAATAGTTGAGAAAATTGGAATACTAGAGTTCTTGTCCATCTGCAAGGGAACTGCTGTTTGACTTGTTCTGTAATTCTTTTTTTCATTGAATGTTTTTCACTAGACTTGCCCTCATTGGCTGTCATCAGTCTTGACCAATGAGAGGCAAGAACGCAGATCCAAGGTAACGTACGCTTTCCCCCCAACAGTAGGGGGCGACAGTGGGACTCCAGCAAATGAATTCTCAATTTCCATCAAATGTCTCGCATTTTTTGAGGGAAAGAAACCTGTTTCCCACTGTCGTTGAATGTTGGTCATAGTATGTATGATTGGTGGGGGTGTGTGGGGGGGGAAAATCGGTCTCACGTCAAAGTATCAATCGTCCATCAAATTCGTTATTTATCACCCAGTCCACTGATACACACGCATTCGGGTGAATTTCTCCTCTTATGCTCTCAGTTAGGTCCATAGGTTTTTTTTCTCTGAAACTTCTATACATATATATATTTATTTAGAGCAAAGTCAGTTTGTCTGCTGGAGGTTGGTTTCTGGTCTGTGTTTGATAGTAACGACGTGAGCTGGTTCCTCCGCATTAGTGGGCTCAGTAGGGGGAAATGCTGTGTGGAGCCCAGAAGAAAACACATGACGGATAGCCTATCTGTTGGAAAACTGAAAGACGACCCAGGGTTTTGGCCTCAGAAGTTGGTTTTGCTGCTAAAACGTAATAAGTAGGATCTGTTGGTAGGAGGTTTTGTTGTTCTCACACGCTAGTTAAACGTTATCAATCAGCATCATCATTTTTTTTTTCTCCACAGAAATAGTCATCTCTTTTTTGTAAATTAATACTACATGCTTGAAACACAGCAGAATAATGTCGCATCAGCTCCTCGGGACCACAGACATGGAGAGAAAGAGAGCGCACGAGTGAAAGAGAAGGGGAGGGGGAGAGAACGAGAGAGACTTTACGAGAGGAGCGAGGTGATGTTTCAATACTTGGAGGAGGAGGGAAGAAGGCAGATTTGACACGTAGTTTCTGTATATTGGCAGTCATTTTGTGTTATCATACTTGGCTAGCAGTGAGGTTTCAACTTCCAATACAAACCCATCTATGTAGATAGAATCAACACATTTACGATTTAATCCGTTAGCTTGTTGACTGTTTAGACCCGCTACATAGCATCTGATACCAAACAATAGGCCTCTGCTCTAACACTGATGGGGGTTCTTCCTTCTCTGTGTCTCTCTGTAGCCCCATGCTTAACTCTGGTTGTAGGCTATATACAATACAATACCCTTTAAAACGCTGCTGGATTAGCTGGCTCCATTGTAGCATGAGCTCTGGGTCTGGCGATTGGCACAAAATGATGTTGCATTGAGCGAGGTTTGGCAGCCATTTGTTGTAGCCAAGACTTTGTCTCTCTGTGTTTAAAGAAAAAGGTTATACGGCTATGTGAGAATGAATATTACTGTAATGGAGAAAAATACCACCCGTTTTTTTTAATAACTGTGGGGAAAAAAGGAGTACGTGTAGATCTAATGAAATATGTTTCTTTGCCAATCTCATCTTTTATCTCTCTGCTTTAGGCTCTAAATGGGTTGAGAAGGAAAGCTAGGAGGTCATTTTGTCAGTAAGGTTACCTCTATACTAAACAAAATAAAACTCTGCCAACAAAGATTTGACTCATTACTCTACAGTTGCCAGTTTATCTAGTGCCTCTGTCCTACCTATACCTTCAACTCTTCCCTCTCTCCTCCTCTCCGTCCCTCCCTCTCTCTGTGCGTCTCCTTTCGTCCTCTGTCTCTGGCTAGGCCGGTCTCAGACATAGTACTCCTTGTCTTTGTTCTTCTTGTTCTTGATGGTTGTCTTGGCTGTGCCCGGCTGCTTCTCCTTCACCAGGGTGCCGTTGCTCTGCGTGGCCGAGTTACTGATGTAGTTACGGCTTTGGTCTACCTGGTAGGAGCCCTCGTCCCGGTTACGGTACTTGTACATGGCGTAGAGCAGGATGAGGATGCAGAGGGCAGCGGCCGCCACAATGCCCACCACCATACCCGTGGTGCTGGTGGACTCCCTGATCACCTCTACCGCGCCGGGAGGCCCTCCTCTCTCCGGGGACGTGGGGTCTGGGGTGGGAACATGGGGGAAATTGGGAGGGTAGGTTACACCCGGGACGTGACGGTGGCGGTCAGGGTCGGAGGAGGGGTGGGCGGGCGGCAGCAGCACTTGATCCCGGGTGTTCATCTTGCCGGCAGGAATGTTGCTGCTGCTGCCGCCTGGCTTGTTGAGCCTGGGGCCTAGCTGGTCGGGGTTGGCCGTGGGGGTGGACGACAAGGGGGGGCGGTGGGAGTTGGGGGGCCGGTGGGAGAAGTGACGGTCGCGGGGGTTCTGGACGCTGCCCTCGTTGGGGGGAGGGGGAAGGACCGTCCTATCGGTGACGAGGGGGGAGTTTTTGTAATAGTCCTCATCGTCCGACTCGGTCATCTCACCCGAGCCGTAGGCGGACACCTCGATGGGTCCCGCCTCCTCGCAGTCCTCCTGATCCAGTGGGCAGGGGGGGCGGCCATTGGGCAGGGGAAGGGATTCTTTGGTGGTTTCGAGGAAGGGGCGGTAGGTGGGGGGAGGGGGGATTACGGGGTAGCGGGTGGCGTAGGGGGGGTCTAGGGAGTCCACTGTTATAATGGGCAACACTAATTCACCTCCTAGGACAAGAAAGAGACAACGGAGGGAAGACAGCGTTAGTGAGAAACTGAGGGCACCTCCTCGGGACCAAAACAGAAAAACAACAACAGTTCAAATGAAAACACCAACACCATTATTAGAACATCACTAAAACCTAACATGAGGTTAGTTCTAAAGCTAGTTTAGTTAGTCTCTAGTCTTCTATTTAAAGAGTTAAGTTGACTAAACAGATGTACAATACATAGTATAAAGATAATAATAAATATTCTGCTATTCCTGAAATCTCCCTGACGCTAGACTGGACATGACTACACAGATATGTTACTGTACATGTTTAAAAGACTAAACAACATATCAACATCTACTAGATACAAGTTATCCTTCTCTAGCTGCCTGTCTATGCTGTTCTATTTCTACGCTAGCTTTCAGTTTTTCTTTGGGTTAAATAAGATAGCAAACCACGGAGTTCAGGTCACTTACATCAACAAATTGGCCGCATGTTTTTTGCATGAAAAAAAAATTACAAAAAGAAAGCTGTGTAAGATTGTTCTCGGATAGTGATAAACAACTTTCCCCCCATTTCTTTTTATTTTATTTTTTGTGTGAAAAATAAAATAATTATCTGAATAATTCATTGTGTTTTTCAGTTTTCATGAAGAATGGTTCAAATCCCATTCCGCCTGGGGGCATGGTGATCTGTATTCAAACCTTAAAGACCAGCTGGGGGAAACTGATTCCCCTAGTTTCTACCCTGAAACACAGTCTACAGATGTGGTCCCAACACCCATATCCTCCCACTAGATATGCTAAAACATGGGACATGAAGAAATCCTATTCTCAATTATTACTTGACATTAGTTAACAATTTCTCAGATCCTTCTGTCTTACCCGGATCTCTATGCCTTCATATTCAGTCTTAGAGGGGAATTGAATGATTTTGCAAACTACTTTTTTGTCCTTTGTAATATAATCACACTCACAGTTAATAAAACATTTTAGGGTGTTACACATCAGTACATTGCTTTGAAGTTAAGTCAGGACAAAATCATTGAGTCAAACATAGGAGTGCCAATAACATAATAGGAAAGTGTTAGCAGTACATAGCACAACATAAATAACAAGTTACATTCCTTCTTCGAAAAACAATTTGCTACCCTCTGCCGCGTCCCGTAATCGTGTTAGGGTCACAATCCCAGAAACAATTAGCAAAAATGTTAGGGGGCAATTTAAAAGGTTATGACATTTATTTTTATAGACATTGATAATGTGAGCCACAGAAATGTCCATAACATGAATCATACATAGTCTTAACGCTGGGCCTTTCTTGAGTTGATGAGGTAAATGAATGTATCGTAACAGAATAGGGATCGGATAAAGCGAGTGATTGTGTAGGGAGGAACCTAGAAATGTGTATCGAGGGTATTTTGGGATGTATTTGTCACCCCCAGGCCAACATATCACACCAGCGCTCAAGCCCCCCAAGCCACATTTTTCCTGACAACCCCACAATTAGTAGGACAAGGGACTTTCAGAATGGTTATAGAGCAACTTTTACACAAAACCTTTCAAAAGATTATCAACAATAACACACAGCGCACAAAAACAGGCCTTGAAAGGGAGTAAAAACATGAATGCTGAGAAAGAGAAAGGTTAGTCAGTATTCAACCTTATAGGATCCAGCCCATTCAAAACTCCTACAACTCCTACCGCACAGCCAAAATGGCCGCTGTGTTACCCTGGCAACATAAGGGTGCCTACTTTTATGTGTGTATCTCTGTGTCTGAAGGTTAAGATACACCTTTGAAGAAAGTGGTGGCATATTTGAGGAAAATAGAAAAATTCACAGAGAAAATGAATGAACCATTAGCCCAAATAAGATAGCACTATAGATTATAAAATGACTTGTCATACATATTCTATAAAGTCGTCAGATTCTGAGTAATCTTTCAAATGTTTCCTAATTTCCCTTCTTCTGGACTCTAGAGATAGTTAGCTTCTTCTCTGAGTGTCTAGATAAGATGGAGGTGCAGCTACACTACATATACAAAAGTATGTGGACACCCTTTCAAATTAGTGGATTCGGCTATTTCAGCCATACCTGTTGTTGACAGGTGTATAAAATCGAGCACACCGCCATGCAATCTCCATAGACAAACATTGGCAATAGAATGCCCTTACTGAAGACCTGTGACTTTCAACGTGACACCGTCATAGGATGCCACCCTTCTAACAAGTCAGTTGGTCAAATTTCTGCACTGCTAGAGCTGCCCCCGGTCAACTGTAAGCTCTGATATTGTGAAGCGTCTAGGAGCAACAACAGCTCAGGCACGAAGTGGTAGGCCATGCAAGCTCACAGAACGGGACAGCCGAGTGCTGAAGTGCGTAGTGCGTAAAAATTGTCCTCGGTTGCAACACTTACTACCAAGTTCCAAAATGAAATGGGTTTGGCCGAGCATGGCTGAGCAGCCGCACACAAGCGTAATGACAACCGTTAGCTGGAGTGGTGTAAAGCTCGCCACCATTGGACTCTGGAGCAGTGGAAATGCTTTCTCTGGTGTAATGAATCACGCTTCACCACTTGGCAGTCCGATGGACGCATCTGGGTTTGGCGGATGCCAGGAGAACGCTACCTGCCCAAACGCATATTGCCAAATGTAAAGTTTGGTGGAGGAGGAATAATGGTCTGGGGCTGTTTTTCATGGTTTGGGCTAGGCCCCTTAGTTCCAGTGAAGGGAAATCTTAATGCTTCAGTATACAATGACATTATAGACCATACTGTGCTTCCAACTTTGTGGCAACAGTTTGGGGATGGCCCTTTCCTGTTTCAGTATGACAATGCCCCCATGCACAAAGCGAGGTCCATACAGAAATGGTTTGTCAAGATAAGTGTGGAAGAACTTGACTGGCCCGCACAGAGCCCTGACCTCAACCCCATCAAACACCTTTGGGATGAATTGGAATGCCGACTGCAAGCCAGGCCTAATCGCCCAACATCATTGCCCGACCTCACTAATGCTCTTGTGGCTGAATGGTAGCAAGTCTCCGCAGCAATGTTCCAACATCTAGTGGAAAGCCTTCCCAAAAGAGTGGAGGCTGTTATAGTAGCAAAGGGGGGACCAACTCCATATTAATACCCAGGATTTTGAAATTAGATGTTTGTCCACATACTTTTGGTCGTGTAGTGTATCTTTACCTCGCCATCTGTCTGTCTGACGGAAATGGTGCCAACGCGATGCCTCGCTGTCCCCCTGCCTCTCTGTAGACCGACTATCCCTCACTGCGTTCCGCTTCATTTATTACTGTTCACATTCTTCTCAAATATGTTGCAGGCCTTCGGGCCTAATTATCATAAATGAGTATGCAAAAGAATTTTGATAGGACCACCCCTGCAAATGATACCACCACTCTCTACTGGCCACAGAATTCACAGCTTTAGCGTGAGTGCCATAAGCTTTGTCATTGGTGCCATGCCATGATAGGAGAAGTTACTGTTAACCACAGAATGGGGAAGATGATGGGTTCTCAACCCTCAAACACAGACATCTACATGTACAGCTGCACTTGACTCGCTCATCTCTTCACTGAGTGTTTCTTTGTCTGGACACAGTCCTGTCAACACCTCTGAAATACTTCCCCTTCCCATGACTGTGCCCTGTAACGGCATATGCAGCTTCTGATTGGTCAGTTCGCACACATAGGTTGGCCGCACAGCTACGCCATTGGCCGTATGATGAATCAGCTAGTGTGAATGGACTTGTTCAAACAGGCTTCAAACGTTTCGGTCATCGTCACAATGAGAACTGCCAAGAACCCATAGAGAACTAATAGAGAACCCATTGAGAACCCATAGAGAACCCATAATATTTCCCTTGGTTTGGAAAATCAAAAATCCACTTTACTCACTCCATTGTGAAATGATTTGACCTGTTGAGAGAGTCTGAGCTTTTCCGCTAGCCTGCTGTGGTCACTTGCCTGTGTCAGTCACCCTCTCCGCAGCACTAGAGGAATACTCACCTTTTTAAAACCAAACCAAAACTCAAAAGGGGTGTGTATTTTCCCTAATAAGCAAGCAGATCGTTAAAGATGGATACTGATGTAAACACTGGGACTTAGTTATTCTACCTATCACTTTGGCTCGTTCTGAACAAACACTGGGACTTAGTTATTCTGCCTATAACGTTGGCTCCTTCTGAACAAACACTGGGACTTAGTTATTCTGCCTATCACGTTGGCTCGTCCTGAGCCACTTGAAATTTTAACGGTTGAACGCCTGACTGTTCAGAGTTTGTACGTTGCATAAAAATTGCTTCTATTACATTGGGGGATGGAATCGAGATTAGAAATCAGTATTTTCTAGTCTCTGTCTAACCTAATGCATTCTCCATCTCTGCAATGGTCTGCTATACTGGGTAATAATCCATTTCATGAAGACTACATCTTTGATTTAGTTAAGAAGTTCTTTGTCTGCACCTAGTTTGCATTCAATAGCGAAAAGCACACAGTTTCCTTTCACATAGACAGTGAATAAATAATTTAATACACAGTCCACACATGCCGTCCTACATCCTGAGGGAGGGTAATGTATTCTGACATTGATTGATGAAACTATGTTCACCCCGTCTGATTGATTACGGATTGCTCCTTTCTGCAATGCTTTCTGCATAGCACTTCTGGATGGGTTCCATGAATTCTCCCTGGTTTTGGCTTGGTCGGCAGCCTAGTGTTTCTACCTCAGCGTGACGCAAATTAGAGGGTCCCGAGGCCCCGACAAACTCTGTTTGATCCTGGGCTGAGTCAACGTATGAAATATCAACCTATTTACTTCTGTTTGATCCTGGGCTGAGTCAACGTATGAAATATCAACCTATTTACCTCTGTTTGATCCTGGGCTGAGTCAACGTATGAAATATCAACCTATTTACTTCTGTTTGATCCTGGGCTGAGTCAACGTATGAAATATAAACCTATTTCCCTCTGTTTGATCCTGGGCTGAGTCAACGTATGAAATATCAACCTATTTACTTCTGTTTGATCCTGGGCTGAGTCAACGTATGAAATATCAACCTATTTACCTCTGTTTGATCCTGGGCTGAGTCAACGTATGAAATATCAATCTATTTACTTCTGTTTGATCCTGGGCTGAGTCAACATATGAAATATCAACCTATTTATTTTTGTTTGATCCTGGGCTGAGTCAACGTATGAAATATCAACCTATTTACCTCTGTTTGATCCTGGGCTGAGTCAACGTATGAAATATCAATCTATTTACCTCTGTTTGATCCTGGGCTGAGTCAACGTATGAAATATCAACCTATTTACCTCTGTTTGATCCTGGGCTGAGTCAACGTATGAAATATCAACCTATTTACCTCTGTTTGATCCTGGGCTGAGTCAACGTATGAAATATCAACCTATTTACTTTTGTTTGATCCTGGGCTGAGTCAACGTATGAAATATCAACCTATTTACTTTTGTTTGATCCTGGGCTGAGTCAACATATGAAATATCAACCTATTTACCTCTGTTTGACTTTTCTATCTCTCTCTTTTCTCTCCATCTTGTCTTCTTTGTCCCCTCTCTCTCTCTCTCTCAATCACTGTCAGTCTTCTCATCTCTTACTAATATTTACTGAAATATTTTAGTATTTTATTTTAAAATTTTATTTTAAAATCCACAACCCACAATCTCATTAAGGACTAAAGAGTAAGAAAAAGTGACATTAATCTGGCAAACAACATTTGTTTACACTTTTTCACAGTTTTTATGTGATTTTTGGAACATGAATTCATTTTTATTTTGATATGGCTGCAGTGTTTTTTTCCTTTGGAGAGTGGAGTTGAAGCTAGTTGATATTCTGCTTCAGTGAGCGTATTGGATTTGATGTACCTCATAAGACAGACAATATACTATATATTGATGCACAGAAAATACCTCAAATATAGTCTATTGACACATGGAAATATATGTAGTATCAACCAGCATAAGTTTGTACATTCCTCTGAAAATCTGAATTCAGACACTGTATAATACATCTGCAAGAAGAAATGAAATATATGATTATAATTAATGAGGTAACTCTTCAATTATCTCTTTTGTCTTGCCCATTCACCCTATGAATGGCAAACATACATAATCCATGTCTCAATTGTCTCAAGGCTTAAAACTCCTTCTTTAACCTGTCTCCTCTTCATCTACACTGATTGAAGTGGATTTAACAGGTGACTTCAATAAGGGATCATAGCTTTCACCTGGATTCACCTGGTCAGTCTATGTAATAAAATAAAGAGCTGGTGTTCCTAGATACACACTGTTCTCAATGGATCAGTTTGACCAAAGTTATTTCTGCCCCACCATTTGTTCTTTAAAGCTGCAGTATGTAACATTTTGGGAACCTGACCAAATTAACATAGAAATGTGTGTTATAGATTTGCTATTCTCATTGAAAGCAAGTCTAAGAAGCAGTGTATCTGTTCTATGTGCAGTATTTCTATGCTTCCCATTCTTAAGTTTCATTTTTGCATATTTTACTTTCAGTTTTGTACACCAGCTTCAAACAGCTGGAAATACTATATTTTTGGTTATGGAAAACATATTTCACATCGGCTTAGATGATTCAATGATTCTCTACACTATACTTGCTTGCTTAGTCACATAAACTGAAATTGCGCAGCGATTTCTGCATAGTGCACCTTTAAAGAGAACTGAACCTTCCATCTCACTGATGTGGAGCTCTGTGACAGCACTGGCACCTGCCCCTCTCATGAGACATTACTGTAGTGTACATGTGTGGGAGAGAGAGAGCGGTCGAGAGAGGGAGGGAGGGAGAGAGATGGAGAGTGAAAGAGAGAGGTAGAGAGACAGGGAAGGCGAGAGAGAGAGAGGTAGAGAGAGGTAGAGGTAGGGAGAGGTAGAGAGAGAGGTAGATAGAGAGGTAGAGAGACAGAGGGAGAGAGAGAGAGAGATGGGTAGATAGATTGTTAGCAGGCTAAAGGGTGGCAGGTAGCCTAGTGGTTAGAGTGTTGGGCCAGTAACCGAAAGGTTGCTGGATCAAATCTGTCATTCTGCCCCTGAACAAGACAGTTAACCCACTGTTCCTAGGCTGTCATTGTAAATAAGAATTTGTTCTTAACTGACTTGCCTACTTAAATAAAGAGAGAAGACCGGAACTAGCTGTATCTCTTTATGTGACTATGTGCGTGAGTCCTCCAAAGCCGATGCTGTGTTATAGATAGCAGGGCTTTGTTAAAGGGAGCCCTGCTATGTATTCTTCCTATTCTGTCTGGGGCTCATTAAAAGTGAATGAAAACAAATCCAGGCTCGGTTGGATGATGTAATTACAGCAAGTCTAACGAGGCCAAATATTAATTAGCCCGATGGGAGAGGCAGGCAGGGCAGATAGAAAACTCAGACGATACGCAGGGAGGGATCCAACATCTCTTTCTCTCTCGCTCCCCCTCTTGTCGGAGAGCAAGGAGACGTGACGCACATCTCAACGCCAATCACTCCTCCAAGATGTGGCTTTCCTCTCTCTCTCTCTCTCTCTCTCTCTCTCTCTCTCTCTCTCTCTCTCTCTCTCTCTCTCTCTCTCTCTCTCTCTCTCTCTCTCTCTCTCTCTCTCTCTCTCTCTCTCTCTCTCTCTCTCTCTCTCTCTCTCTCTCTCTCTCCACTGTCTTTCTGTGGCCGCTTCTTTCTTTCATGATCGGTCTCACTCTCTCCCTCTCTGTCGTCTGTTCCCCTTCTTTAACTTTGTATGTGTGTTTTGATGTGTGCTTCCGTGTGTGTGTGTGTGCGTGCGTGCGTGCGTGTGTGTGTTTCTTTCCCTTTGGACTCCACTGAAAAGCCTTCAGAGAGTTACAATGCCCCTGCAGCCGGTTCATATGAGAGGTAGATCTCCCCAGTCATTGGCTCATTTGTGAGGTAGATCTCCCCAGTCTTTGGCTCATTTGAGAGGTAGATCTCTCCAGTCATTGGCTCATATGAGAGGTAGATCTCCCCAGTCATTGGCTCACATCAGATAATACTAGGTCTCTCACAGGGGTTTTGTTTTCAAGGAGGGATTCAGGCTGTTGCCACGCCCCTCTACTACGACTGTGATATGTGGTTGTCTCACCTAGCTATCTTAAGATGCACTCACAGTGGTAAGTCGCTCTGGATAAGAGCATCTGCTAAATGACTAAAATGGAAAGGTTTACAGAACATAATGTGTGTGTGTGTGTGGAGGATACATGTGTGTGTGTGTGATGTTCTGTCTCGCAGGGAAGGCCAGACTGAGGAGAAAGTTTCCTCGACAATAGTGTGAGAGAGCCTAGTGTCTATCAGGAGCTGTGTGGTACTGCTCTGTCTTCTGGACAGCTACCGAAAAACTATCATTTCTCATTCTGATAACACCTCAATTTCGGCCTCCACCACCTACAGTGAAACCACACAGAGAATTGATCTAGTGTCGAATATTTCGGCTTAGTGTAGATCAGTATTACCTAGTAAGCACAGTGACTCCCATAATCTCCACCCACTTAATTAAGGTGTAATACGATTTTCATGTGGTTTTTTAAAACACCTTAACATCTATTGAATAAAAATAGTCAAACGTAATGTAATCTTTGCTGAGTTCTATTCCACATCAAATGAAAACAAGATCAAAAAACGGAACGTTAGCTAAATATTTTATAAAGGTTATTTCTAGATCTCCTAGGTTGCTGTAGGGTAAGCATTTGATTTGAGTCTTCACTGGAGAACACATAAACATGCCCAGTGGAACTTAGCTCTGGCAGTCTTAGCATTATGATGCATGTAAGAGTTCTTGGCAGTTCCCAGGCAACCAGCCAGTGTCCTGAAACCACGGTAAAATCTATCAACATCCTGCCCTTTTCACACCCCCGTCCATCCCGTGTCAGAAGTTCGTTTGACCTTTCTGTTCACGTCGACATTGCTCAGCTCCGAGTCCAATCAGCCGCCACTGTGAGGCGGACGGTCAAGAGGAGTTCAATGTTGAACCTGTCCGGGCCCGTTAAGATTGGAGAGGCTGATTGGTGCAACAGCTCGTCTAACACCTGCAGCTACCCAATTAGGATGCTAGGCTACCTTGCAGATGGCTCGGGAGACTTTGGAGCTGTCACTGAGCCACTTTGAGATCTTAGTCAATGAGAAACCAGGGTGGGTGCACATCTGGCCAACCAGAGCTGCATATGAGAGGTCATGGGGTCACAGTAGTAGAAAAAAATGGGTTAGGGGAGCTAGCTGTTTCTGTGGGTCTCTGCTGGGCTGATGGACCCCCTGTAGTGGACACAGAACCCCCAGAGTGGACTCACCATTTCCAGGCTCACACTCCTCCAAGTCCTCGTCATCGCTGGGACACTCAGCAGACGCTACCAATATGTCATCCGTGTTCTGGAACAAAGAGGGAGGGAGAGAAAGAGGGGAGGGAGGGAGGGAGGGAGAGGGTGTGAGAGGGGGTTCTATTTCTGGGGCAAACAGGAGTTTTCTCCTGTCAGTGGGACCTGACTAGGATCAACTCTGGTTGTAGGATGTAACTAGGGCCCAAAGTTTACCTGGCAGGTAGTGTAAACATACCTTCCAACCAGTTATTCGACTAGTCGGACACCAAGGCACAAGGTAAGCCCAATACAGTGTCACACCTTCAACCTGGTTATCACTGTTTCTTCATTGGCCAACTCCCCTGTCATTGTTGTCAAGCACCAACAGAATGGCAACCAGTCTGACACATCTCCATTTTGAGTTCAACACACTCCATATAATACACCCCAGTGATAATACATTGTTGACGTCCATTAAGCCCAGAACCACAGCACACTACATTATGACATTGGAAGATAGGTTAATAGCGGCTATAATAAAAAGCCCATTCAGAACTCTGTCGCTCGTGTGCTCTCACACCCCTGTACTGCCTGGCAGAATACCTTATCTATTCTCCTCAACCCCCAGGCTCAAGTTAATATTCAAGACAAGCTCAGCCTGAAGGAATACAGGGGGGAGGGATGAGGGCTTTTTATCATGAGCAGCACAATTGATTTGAGCACAGTGATTTGTTCACTGTGTCTGTACACAGAGTTCTCCTTTATGTATCCATAGCCAGGATGGATTTACTTATTCATCAAATGGTGTGTGTGTGTGTGTGTGTGTGTGTGTGTGTGTGTGTGTGTGTGTGTGTGGTGTGTGTGTGTGTGTGTGTGTGTGTGTGTGTGTGTGTGTGTGTGTGTGTGTGTGTGTGTGTGTGTGTGTGTGTGTGTGTGTGTGTGTGTGTGTGTGTGTGTGTCCACCTGGACATAATGAGCGCATGGTAAAATCTGCACCAGACACACTCTTCCATTTCATTTACCATCTCCTAAATGGGCAGCGCTCCCTTTGATAACAAATATCTAATGATGTTGTAGCCTAGAATGGATTTCTAACGTTGTGCTTTCAAAGTATTGGTCTTTTAATGCATATTTGATTAGTATTTTCTCTGTCTGGGTGTAGAATGTCATTAATGAGAGGGGGAAACAGTAGATGAATACAGATATGAAGGAGCATGTGGTGTTTGAACCCTTTTTACGTTACATTTTAGGAATGCAGCTTGAAAAAAATCTATTAATATCTGAAAATATTGGCACTACAATAGAATTGGTATTTATTTATTTAGGATAGTCCACTCGGTAACACTTGCCACTGTTTTCGAGTCCAGTACATTATTCCGGGCGCCGATGACGGGCGCTGATTCAGAGGGGTTAAATGCGGAAGACACATTTCAGTTGAATACATTCAGTTGGACAACTGACTAGGTATCCCACTTCCCCAGTCCCTTATTAGATGCTGTATGTATGTTATCAAGGAGTTGTCTCAATGCCTCCCCCTGGAGTTAGGAATGCAGACATTCACTTCCTTCATCTGGACAACCTGCCCAAGCTGCACTGTTGACGTCTTGCTGCAATACTTTTCATTCATCCAGATCAGTGTTAACCAAATCTCTTCTCGGGCCAGTTCCATTCATTTAGTCTATTCCAGTACCAGAACACATCATTCATTAGGGCTCCCGAGTGGCGCAGCGGTCTAAGGCACTGCATCTCAGTGCTAGAGGCATCACTACAGACCCTGGTTTGATTCCAGGCTGTATCACAACCGGCCATGATTTGGAGTCCCATAAGGCGTCGCACAATTGGCCCAGTGTCGTCCGTGTTAGGGTTTGGCCAGCGTAGGCCGTCATTGTCAATAAGAATTTGTTCTTAACTGACTTGCCTAGTTAAATAAAAGTTAAATAAAATAAACAAATGTATTCAACTAGTAACTAATCATCAAGCTTTTGATGAGTTGAATCAGGAATGCTACATGTAGTACTGGAATAAACATGCACCATGGTAGTGGAATACCTGGTGGTACTCAGAGGAGGGTAAAGTTGCCCCTAGACGCTGATCTGGGGTCAGTTGAGCATTTCTACCAATAATGGTTAGGGTTAAGACTGGGGGAGGGGAATGTGATCCTAGAGTTCTACCAAGGGGAAACTCCCCCCATTCTGTACCATGTAGTCCGTTATCAGTGTAAAACGAAACCAGAAAAAGTGACGGTCTTATTTAAAACATCAAAGAATTGTTTGTCATGATCAAAGCGTCTCAATCAGAATAGCTGAACGTTTATTTTTTCTCTGTCTTGGAGAAATTTGGGTCAGTTGTGTCCCATCCCCCTATCCCGTTTCGATGGTGTTGGTAGCATCACGTCAAGCAGAAGGGGGCTTCCTGGCTCGTTAAAGCAGCCCTGCGACATTAGCTTGCGCCCCAGTTGAGGCTGTACAGTACTTATAGAGCAATTACCAGGTTTGGTCTAGCGCAAAACACATGACAGCCTCCATAAGCTGGCCTATTAACTGCACAGACGACAGTGTGTGTGTGTGTGTGTGTGTGTGTGTGTGTGTGTGTGTGTGTGTGTGTGTGTGTGTGTGTGTGTGTGTGTGTGTGTGTGTGTGTGTGTGTGTGTGTGTGTGTGTGTGTGTGTGTGTGTGTGTGTGTGTGTGTGTTGGGGACGCAATGCTAGCTAACTGACTAATGCATGGGTCATGTGAACAGGGTTGAGAGGAGCGCCCCATCAGATCGCTGGCCCAGGAAATGGAACTAAGAAGATCACCAGGATCAGACGGGCGGCCATCTTAGATGTTGAATGTAGCGTTCGATCTCTGGACTTCTTCAGCTGTAAAGCGATGGGCCATTTCAGCCATAGTTGTAATGTTTTATATGGGATTTGGGGGGTGACATGTTGGCTTTTCCTTTGTCTTGTCATAGTTGTCTTTCCACTCCCCCAAAACTGAAATACTCATGTTCTGTCTCTTCCTGTCCTCTCTTCCCCATACCGCCATCCCTCTATCTGTCTCCTCTATCTCCATCTATCTATTCGTTTGCCTCCGTCTGCTACACTCAACCTCCCCTCCATCCCTCCATCTCTCTCTTTGTCTCATCTCTCTCTCTCCTTGTCCACCAGCGGGAGAGCAAGGCGAGCTCGCCGGGCCGTGAAAACAACACATCAGCTATTAGTGGAGAAAAAGGAAGATATACCAGGAAGAGAAGGGTATTGACAGAGCCATCCGTTAGAGTGGTGAAAGCTGGGTTAGACCAACAAAGCATCTGTACTAATGCACATGGCTGAATTCCACCAATTTGTTTTGGGACATGGACTGATGAAATAAATACCTAAGGATTGTTTTTAGGTTGACTTTTCCATTAAGGCTTAGATCATAGAATTTGTAATGATGGTACTTGGTTGAGTAACTTGTTTGTAATGGGCGTTGCTTTTCGTAATAAAATGTTATTTGGGGTTATCTTATGTAGGTACAATGCAATATAGCAAAGCCGTTAACATTTTTGAACATCTCTGAGAAATGCGTAGGATCTGAGGGTGTGTTATGACTTTGTGCTGTGCATAAACGTCAAGCCATAAACAGTAGGCTCATTAATGATGGAAAACAACACCAGATATCTGCAGGAGCTGACTGTGCCTCCGAGTACCAGGATGCATACAGACATGAATCATTGATCTCATGTTTACTAGGCTCTGAGAGTAGCTAAACTGCACACCATCATGTCTCCTGCATAACCACAGCAAAGAGGTCATCAGATATAACATAGGGTGTGTCCTAAATGACACCCTATCTCCTATATAGTGCACTACTATTGACCAAGGCCCATAAGGAATAAGCTACCATTTGGGAGGCACCCATAGTGTGTAATAGAACTCTACAGAGGTCCCTAAACTCCATTCCTAACAGTAGAGCCAGTTGCGTCATACTGTACATCATTAACTTTGGAAGGACAGACTATCTGCATTGATAACCGTGCAGAACCACAGCCATTGAATTATACATTACTTTGGAAGGATGGCGAAGTTAGCAGCATTGATCTTTATACTGTCTACAATGTGTGATCTCCTCTCTCCTCACAACCGATGGATAGAGTACATGGACAGTCCACGACTGCTTTGATAACACCATGTAGAGATAATTAAGTGACTGCTTTGATAACACCATATAGAGATAATTAAGCGACTGCTTTGATAACACCATATAGAGATAATTAAGCCACTGCTTTGATTACACCATATAGAGATAATTAAGCCACTGCTTTGATTACACCATATAGAGATAATTAAGCGACTGCTTTGATAACACCATTTAGAGATAATTAAGCGACTGCTTTGTTAACACCATATAGAGATAATTAAGCCATTGATTTGATAACACCATTTAGAGATAATTAAGCAACTGCTTTGTTAACACCATATAGAGATAATTAAGCCATTGATATGATAACACCATATAAAGATAATTAAGTGCATTTCCCCCCATTTAATGAATTTAGTCAAGCTGAAGTCAAAGGATTGTGGCTCTGGCTATGCAGTGTGATCAGGGATGGACAATGATGGTGCAATAGCTAACATTGAATTAGATGGTTCTTGATTGGTTTTTGCAGTGTGTTAACTAGCGGCATGAGACACCCACCCCTCTCTAGTCTACCCCTACACACCCTCTCATACCCCTGGCACGCTCAGTCTCTCTCAAGCAGCCTGTCGCAGCCTCTCGCTATCTCTCTCTCGTTTCTCTTCTCTCCGAGAAGCTTTTAGTTCCACACAGTAATTAGCACTGTGTTATCAGCTCAGGAGAGAGAGAGAGAGAGAGAGTGAGAGAGAGAGAGAGAGAGAGAGAGAGAGAGAGAGAGAGAGAGAGAGAAAGAGAAAGAGAGAGAGAGAGAGAGAGCGAGAGCGAGAGAGAAGAAAGAAAGAGGGGGAGTTAGGGAGTTGGTATGAGAGCAGTGTTCTTCGGCAGAGAACACTTAATCATGGTAGGCTGGGATGCTGAGAGCTTTGTGAGATTGAGTTTAGGTAAGCTTGAGGACAACAGGGTTGGGGAAGTTACCGTTACTCCCAACCCTGGAGGACAAGGAGGGTGATAATGAACAACTTGTTGGAGACAAACCCAATGTTAATTGAAACTTTTTCATATTTGCAACGCAACACCGCGCAAGTTTGTTGAAATGTTAGGAACAGCCCCAGCTTGCGTAAGAACTGAGCCTTACCTAATCCACCCATACATAATTGAGTATTCTGTAACGCTTGAAATATGGAACAAAGTAAACAAACGGATAGACAAAAACAAATTCCATCCAGACCTGCTTTAGTCATTCATTTTCTTTCAAAGGATGAACATTATGCATGTAAGAGTCCTTGGCAGTTCTCACGCAACCTGCCAGCGCACTATGTCCTGAAACCAGGGTAAAATCTATCAACATCCTATCCTTTTCACGCCGCTATCCATCCCGTGTCAGAATTTTGTTTACTTGATGTATTAACTTTGAGTGATTGAGACTGCCTGGAATGGCAGATGTCCGGGGTTTGCACTTTAGGGACTAATCCATTTATTCAGTTGTGTCAGGCTAGCTCAAAACCGACAGCTTGTCCTCCAATAAACTCCCATGTCTCTCTAGGTCCCTGGAGCCTAATAATGTTCTAATGCTATGACACCCCACTGCTGCTGCATAGCTGCATTTACATTACATTACATTACATTACATTATAATGTATGTGGCTTGCGGGCTAATTAATAGATGGTAGGGGCGCTGAAATGGGGGGAAGCTCTTTCCTCTCCTAGAGGACATGGGGCTTATTATGGACTGCATGGTGACTGGGAGGCATGGCGATTACATGGGGACTGTTAATACAGCTTATTATGGACTGCATGGTGACTGGGAGGCATGGCGACTACATGGGAACTGTTAATACAGCTTATTATGGACTGCATGGTGACTGGGTGGCATGGCAATTACATGGGGACTGTTAATACAGCTTATTATGGACTGCATGGTGACTGGGAGGCATGGCAACTACATGGGGACTGTTAATACAGCTTATTATGGACTGCATGGTGACTGGGAGGCATGGCGACTACATGGGAACTGTTAATACAGCTTATTATGGACTGCATGGTGACTGGGTGGCATGGCGATTACATGAGGACTGTTAATACAGCTTATTATGGACTGCATGGTGACTGGGAGGCATGGCGACTACATGGGGACTGGGTGGCATGGCGACAACATGGAGACTGGGAGGCATGGCGACTACATGGGGACTGGGTGGCATGGCGACTACATGGGGACTGTTAATACAGCTTATTATGGACTGCATGGTGACTGGGTGGCATGGCGATTACATGAGGACTGTTAATACAGCTTATTATGGACTGCATGGTGACTGGGTGGCATGGCAACTACATGGGGACTGTTAATACAGCTTATTATGGACTGCATGGGGACTGGGAGGCATGGCGACTACATGGGGACTACATGGAGACTGGGAGGCATGGCGACTACATGGTGACTGGGAGGCATGGCGACTACATGGGGACTGGGTGGCATGGCGACTACATGGGGACTGGGAGGCATGGCGACTACATGGTGACTGGGAGGCATGGCGACTACATGGGGACTGGGTGGCATGGCGACTACATGGAGACTGGGAGGCATGGCGACTACATGGAGACTGGGAGGCATGGCGACTACATGGAGACTGGGAGGCATGGCGACTACATGGAGACTGGGAGGCATGGCGACTGCATGGGGACTGGGGGGCATGGCGACTACATGGGGACTGGGAGGCATGGCGACTACATGGGGACTGGGTGGCATGGCAACTACATGGAGACTGGGAGGCATGGCGACTACATGGGGACTGGGTGGCATGGCGACTACATGGAGACTGGGAGGCATGGCGACTACATGGTGACTGGGAGGCATGGCGACTACATGGGGACTGGGAGGCATGGCGACTACATGGGGACTGGGTGGCATGGCGACTACATGGGGACTGGGAGGCATGGTGACTACATGGAGACTGCGTGGCATGGCGACTACATGGGGACTGGGTTGCATGGCGACTACATGGTGACTTGGAGGCAGGGCGACTACATGGGGACTGGGAGGCATGGCGATTACATGGGGACTGGGTGGCATGGCGATTACATGGGGACTGGGTGGCATGGCGATTACATGGGGACTGGGTGGCATGGTGATTACATGGGGACTGGGAGGCATGGTGACTACATGGAGACTGGGAGGCATGGTGACTGCATGGTGACTGGGTGGCATGGCGACTACATGGAGACTGGGAGGCATGGTGACTGCATGGTGACTGGGAGGCATGGCGACTACATGGGGACTGGGAGGCAGGGCGACTACATGGGGACTGGGAGGCATGGCGACTACATGGACACTGGGAGGCATGGTGACTACATGGAGACTGGGAGGCATGGCGACTACATGGAGACTGGGAGGCATGGCGACTACATGGAGACTGGGAGGCATGGCGACTACATGGTGACTGTGTGGCATGGCGACTACATGGGGACTGGGAGGCATGGCGACTACATGGAGACTGGGAGGCATGGCGACTACATGGTGACTGGGTGGCATGGTGACTACATGGGGACTGGGAGGCATGGCGACTACATGGGGACTGGGAGGCATGGCGACTACATGGAGACTGGGAGGCATGGTGACTACATGGAGACTGGGAAGCATGGCAACTACATGGAGACTGGGAGGCATGGCGACTACATGGGGACTGGGTGGCATGGCGACTACATGGAGACTGGGAGGCATGGCGACTACATGGGGAGTGGGTGGCATGGTGACTACATGGTGACTGGGAGGCATGGCGACTACATGGGGACTGGGAGGCATGGCGACTACATGGGGACTGGGTGGCATGGCGACTACATGGGGACTGGGAGGCATGGTGACTACATGGAGACTGCGTGGCATGGCGACTACATGGGGACTGGGTGGCATGGCGACTACATGGTGACTGGGAGGCAGGGCGACTACATGGGGACTGGGAGGCATGGCGATTACATGGGGACTGGGAGGCATGGCGACTACATGGAGACTGGGAGGCATGGCGACTGCATGGTGACTGGGTGGCATGGCGACTACATGGGGACTGGGAGGCATGGCGACTGCATGGTGACTGGGTGGCATGGCGACTACATGGGGACTGGGAGGCATGGCGACTACATGGTGTCTGGGTGGCATGGCGACTACATGGAGACTGGGAGGCATGGCGATTACATGGGGACTGGGAGGCATGGCGACTACATGGGGATTGGGTGGCATGGCGACTACATGGGGACTGGGAGGCATGGCGACTGCATGGAGACTGGGTGGCATGGCGACTACATGGGGACTGGGAGGCATGGCGACTACATGGAGACTGGGAGGCATGGCGATTACATGGAGACTGGGAGGCATGGCGACTACATGGGGACTGGGTGGCATGGCGATTACATGGGGACTGGGTGGCATGGCGATTACATGGGGACTGGGTGGCATGGCGATTACATGGGGACTGGGTGGCATGGTGATTACATGGGGACTGGGAGGCATGGTGACTACATGGAGACTGGGAGGCATGGTGACTGCATGGTGACTGGGTGGCATGGCGACTACATGGAGACTGGGAGGTATGGTGACTGCATGGTGACTGGGAGGTATGGTGACTACATGGGGACTGGGAGGCAGGGCGACTACATGGGGACTGGGAGGCATGGCGACTACATGGAGACTGGGAGGCATGGTGACTACATGGAGACTGGGAAGCATGGCGACTACATGGAGACTGGGAGGCATGGCGACTACATGGAGACTGGGAGGCATGGCGACTACATGGTGACTGGGTGGCATGGTGACTACATGGGGACTGGGAGGCATGGCGACTACATGGGGACTGGGAGGCATGGCGACTACATGGAGACTGGGAGGCATGGTGACTACATGGAGACTGGGAAGCATGGCAACTACATGGAGACTGGGAGGCATGGCGACTACATGGGAACTGGGAGGCATGGCGACTACATGGAGACTGGGAGGCATGGCGACTACATGGAGACTGGGTGACATGGCGACTACATGGGGACTGGGAGGCATGGCGACTGCATGGGGACTGGGAGGCATGGTGACTACATGGAGACTGGGAGGCATGGCGACTGCATGGGGACTGGGAGGCATGGCGACTGCATGGAGACTGGGTGGCATGGCGACTACATGGGGACTGGGAGGCATGGCGACTGCATGGGGACTGGGAGGCATGGTGACTACATGGAGACTGGGAGGCATGGCGTCTACATGGGGCTGGGTGGCATGGCGACTACATGGGGCTGGGAGGCATGGCGACTACATGGGGACTGGGTGGCATGGCGACTACATGGAGATTGGGAGGCATGGCGATTACATGGGGACTGGGTGGTATGGAGACTACATGGGGACTGGGTGGCATGGCGACTTCATGGAGCCTGGGAGGCATGGCGATTACATGGGGACTGGGAGGCATGGTGACTACATGGAGACTGGGAGGCATGGCGACTACATGGAGACCGGGAGGCATGGCGACTGCATGGGGACTGGGTGGCATGGCGACTACATGGGGACTGGGAGGCATGGCGACTACATGGGGACTGGGTGGCATGGCGACTACATGGAGACTGGGAGGCATGGCGACTACATGGGGACTGGGTGGCATGGCGACTACATGGAGACTGGGAGGCATGGCGACTACATGGGGAGTGGGTGGCATGGTGACTACATGGTGACTGGGAGGCATGGCGACTACATGGGGACTGGGAGGCATGGCGACTACATGGGGACTGGGTGGCATGGCGACTACATGGGGACTGGGAGGCATGGTGACTACATGGAGACTGCGTGGCATGGCGACTACATGGGGACTGGGTGGCATGGCGACTACATGGTGACTGGGAGGCAGGGCGACTACATGGGGACTGGGAGGCATGGCGATTACATGGGGACTGGGAGGCATGGCGACTACATGGAGACTGGGAGGCATGGCGACTGCATGGTGACTGGGTGGCATGGCGACTACATGGGGACTGGGAGGCATGGCGACTGCATGGTGACTGGGTGGCATGGCGACTACATGGGGACTGGGAGGCATGGCGACTACATGGTGTCTGGGTGGCATGGCGACTACATGGAGACTGGGAGGCATGGCGATTACATGGGGACTGGGAGGCATGGCGACTACATGGGGATTGGGTGGCATGGCGACTACATGGGGACTGGGAGGCATGGCGACTGCATGGAGACTGGGTGGCATGGCGACTACATGGGGACTGGGAGGCATGGCGACTACATGGAGACTGGGAGGCATGGCGATTACATGGAGACTGGGAGGCATGGCGACAACATGGGGACTGGGTGGCATGGCGATTACATGGGGACTGGGTGGCATGGCGATTACATGGGGACTGGGTGGCATGGCGATTACATGGGGACTGGGTGGCATGGTAATTACATGGGGACTGGGAGGCATGGTGACTACATGGAGACTGGGAGGCATGGTGACTGCATGGTGACTGGGTGGCATGGCGACTACATGGAGACTGGGAGGCACGGTGACTGCATGTGACTGGGAGGCATGGCGACTACATGGGGACTGGGAGGCAGGGCGACTACATGGGGACTGGGAGGCATGGCGACTACATGGAGACTGGGAGGCATGGTGACTACATGGAGACTGGGAGGCATGGCGACTACATGGAGACTGGGAGGCATGGCGACTACATGGAGACTGGGAGGCATGGCGACTACATGGTGACTGTGTGGCATGGCGACTACATGGGGACTGGGAGGCATGGCGACTACATGGAGACTGGGAGGCATGGCGACTACATGGTGACTGGGTGGCATGGTGACTACATGGGGACTGGGAGGCATGGCGACTACATGGGGACTGGGAGGCATGGCGACTACATGGAGACTGGGAGGCATGGTGACTACATGGAGACTGGGAAGCATGGCAACTACATGGAGACTGGGAGGCATGGCGACTACATGGGGACTGGGTGGCATGGCGACTACATGGAGACTGGGAGGCATGGCGACTACATGGGGAGTGGGTGGCATGGTGACTACATGGTGACTGGGAGGCATGGCGACTACATGGGGACTGGGAGGCATGGCGACTACATGGGGACTGGGAGGCATGGCGACTACATGGGGACTGGGAGGCATGGTGACTACATGGAGACTGCGTGGCATGGCGACTACATGGGGACTGGGTGGCATGGCGACTACATGGGGACTGGGAGGCATGGTGACTACATGGAGACTGCGTGGCATGGCGACTACATGGGGACTGGGAGGCATGGTGACTACATGGAGACTGCGTGGCATGGCGACTACATGGGGACTGGGAGGCATGGCGACTACATGGGGACTGGGAGGCATGGTGACTACATGGAGACTGCGTGGCATGGCGACTACATGGGGACTGGGTGGCATGGCGACTACATGGTGACTGTGTGGCATGGCGACTACATGGGGACTGGGAGGCATGGCGACTACATGGAGACTGGGAGGCATGGCGACTACATGGTGACTGGGTGGCATGGTGACTACATGGGGACTGGGAGGCATGGCGACTACATGGGGACTGGGAGGCATGGCGACTACATGGAGACTGGGAGGCATGGTGACTACATGGAGACTGGGAAGCATGGCAACTACATGGAGACTGGGAGGCATGGCGACTACATGGGAACTGGGAGGCATGGCGACTACATGGAGACTGGGAGGCATGGCGACTACATGGAGACTGGGTGACATGGCGACTACATGGGGACTGGGAGGCATGGCGACTGCATGGGGACTGGGAGGCATGGTGACTACATGGAGACTGGGAGGCATGGCGACTGCATGGAGACTGGGTGGCATGGCGACTACATGGGGACTGGGAGGCATGGCGACTGCATGGGGACTGGGAGGCATGGTGACTACATGGAGACTGGGAGGCATGGCGTCTACATGGGGCTGGGTGGCATGGCGACTACATGGGGCTGGGAGGCATGGCGACTACATGGGGACTGGGTGGCATGGCGACTACATGGAGATTGGGAGGCATGGCGATTACATGGGGACTGGGTGGTATGGAGACTACATGGGGACTGGGTGGCATGGCGACTTCATGGAGCCTGGGAGGCATGGCGATTACATGGGGACTGGGTGGTATGGAGACTACATGGGGACTGGGAGGCATGGCGACTACATGGAGACTGGGAGGCATGGCGACTGCATGGTGACTGGGTGGCATGGCGACTGCATGGTGACTGGGTGGCATGGCGACTACATGGTGACTGGGTGGCATGGCGACTACATGGTGACTGGGTGGCATGGCGACTACATGGTGACTGGGTGGCATGGTGACTACATGGAGACTGGGAGGCATGGTGACTGCATGGTGACTGGGAGGCATGGCGATTACATGGGGACTGTTAATCCAGATTATTATGGACTACATGGTGACTGGGTGGCATGGCGACTACATGGAGACTGGGAGGCATGGCGACTACATGGGGACTGGGAGGCATGGCGACTACATGGAGACTGGGAGGCATGGCGACTACATGGGGACTGGGTGGCATGGCGACTACATGGAGACTGGGAGGCATGGTGACTACATGGGGACTGGGAGGCATGGCGATTACATGGGGACTGGGTGGCATGGCGATTACATGGGGACTGGGAGGCATGGCGACTACATGGAGACTGGGAGGCATGGCGACTACATGGGGACTGGGTGGTATGGCGACTACATGGAGACTACATGGGGACTGGGAGGCATGGCGACTACATGGGGCTGGGAGGCATGGCGACTACATGGGGACTGGGTGGTATGGCGACTACATGGAGACTACATGGGGACTGGGAGGCATGGCGACAACATGGGGCTGGGAGGCATGGCGACTACATGGGGCTGGGAGGCATGGCGACTACATGGGGACTGGGTGATATGGCGACTACATGGAGACTACATGGGGACTGGGAGGCATGGCGACTACATGGAGACTGGGAGGCATGGCGACTACATGGGGACTGGGTGGTATGGCGACTACATGGAGACTACATGGGGACTGGGAGGCATGGCGACTACATGGGGACTGGGAGACATGGCGACTACATGGAGACTGGGAGGCATGGCGACTGCATGGGGACTGGGTGGCATGGCGACTACATGGAGACTGGGAGGCATGGCGACTACATGGGGACTGGGAGGCATGGCGACTACATGGGGACTGGGTGGCATGGCGACTACATGGAGACTACATGGGGACTGGGAGGCATGGCGACTACATGGGGACTGGGTGGCATGGCGACTACATGGGGACTGGGTGGCATGGCGACTCCATGGGGAATGGATGGCATGGCGACTACATGGGGACTACATGGGGAATGGGTGGCATGGCGACTACATGGGGACTACATGGGGACTGGGTGGCATGGCGACTACATGGGGACTGGGTGGCATGGCGACTCCATGGGGAATGGATGGCATGGCGACTACATGGGGACTACATGGGGAATGGGTGGCATGGCGACTACATGGGGACTACATGGGGAAATGGTGGCATGGCGATTACATGGGGACTGGGTGTGACTGTATGTCTACTGTAGGTGGTGCATTAGTTCTGTCCCCTCTTCTTCCCTAGCTGCCACTGAGGAGTGAGGGATCCAGTCCAGATTAGTCCTGGAAAATCATAGCCTTCATATATGGACACGGGCTTACTTACACACGCACGCACGCACGCACACACGCACACACGCACACACCACACACACACACACACACACACACACACACACACACACACACACACACACACACACACACACACACACACAGACAGACAAAGGCCGGGTAATTGAGATGAGCCATTTATTTTATTCCGTCCATGCCACAAGTGTCTGGCTACGTGTGATTGGTAGGTCTGGGTGGGTGTGATTGGTAGGTCTGGATGGGTGTGATTGATATGTCTGGATGGGTGTGATTGGTAGGTGTGGATGAGTGTGATTGATAGGTCTGGATGGGTGTGATTGATATGTCTGGATGGATGTGATTGATAGGTGTGGAGGAGTGTGATTGATAGGTCTGGATGGGTGTGATTGATAGGTCTGGATGGGTGTGATTGATAGGTCTGGATGGGTGTGATTGATATGTCTGGATGGGTGTGATTGATATGTCTGGATGGGTGTGATTGATATGTCTGGATGGGTGTGATTGATAGGTCTGGATGGGTGTGATTGATAGGTCTGGATGGGTGTGATTGATAGGTCTGGATGGGTGTGATTTATATGTCTGGATGGGTGTGATTGATAGGTCTGGATGGGTGTGATTGATAGGTCTGGATGGGTGTGATTGATAGGTCTGGATGGGTGTGATTGATAGGTCTGGATGGGTGTGATTGATAGGTCTGGATGGGTGTGATTGATAGGTCTGGATGGGTGTGATTGATAGGTCTGGGTGGGTGTGATTGATAGGTCTGGATGGGTGTGATTGATAGGTCTGGATGGGTGTGATTGATATGTCTGGATGGGTGTGATTGATAGGTCTGGATGGGTGTGATTGATAGGTCTGGATGGGTGTGATTGATAGGTCTGGATGGGTGTGATTGATATGTCTGGATGGGTGTGATTGATAGGTCTGGATGGGTGTGATTGATATGTCTGGATGGGTGTGATTCATATTGCCCCTAACAATGTGTTTAGGCTTCGATCAGTGATGTTGCTTTGGAAGGAATCAAGACTCTACTAGGGTATACTAGACTGTGGAATTTTTATGGAGTTCATTTGAAGTTCAAGTGGGATTTTGTAGAGAAGGATAAACTTCATGAAACACCCCTATTATCTCTAAGCCCTACTAAGCCATCTACCACTGTGGTTAGAAAGTTGTCCTTATAGGTGCAGCTCTAGGATCAGATTATCCTTCCCAAACCCCATCATCTCAAAGGAAAAACTCAAAACTGCCTTTTGATTACTGTCTAGGACCCCGGAAGGGCAATTTCATCCCCTTCCCTCCTACCCAGCCCAGGCCAGTCTATAGTCTACATCCAGCCTACTCTACCCTACCCTAACCCAATCCACCCTACCCCATCCTAACCCACCCTAGTCCCCATCCACTAACCTGTGTGACACTGTCTCTCATGGTGGGTGAGCGCTGCTTGCGGGTGGTGGTGGTAGCCAACGTGGTGGTTGTCTCCATGATGGTGGTGGACATGTCGGCCAGCGGCGTGGTGCTGGTGGTGTCTGTGGTGAGCACCGAGGGCACG
Source organism: Salmo salar (assembly GCF_965601325.2). Taxonomy (NCBI): domain Eukaryota; kingdom Metazoa; phylum Chordata; class Actinopteri; order Salmoniformes; family Salmonidae; genus Salmo; species Salmo salar. The sequence goes on along the minus strand of NC_138297.1, from coordinate 17,083,207 downwards.
TCGCCCACCAGCCGCAGGTTGCCCTGGGCCTGCACATTGGGGTCGCCCTCGGCCGCCAGCTTGAGCACCTGCAGCCCGTTGTAGTAGAGGCCCGAGATCTGGCCCTGGAAGTGACGGGCCTTGTCGCCGCCACCACCGCCGATCTTGATGAACGCCTGGCTGTTGAAGATGGTCAACTGTCGACCTGGTGGAGGGAGAGAAGAGAAAGGGGGAGAGAGAGAGAGAGAGAGAGAGAGAAGAGAAAAGTGGTAGATAAAAAGGGGCAGAAGAAAGAGAGGTGGGCAGAGAAACAAAAAGAGACAGACAGAAGAGAAAGAACAAAGCAGAAAGAGGAGAGAAAAGCGACGAGGGAGACACCATCAGTCTCCATCTCTCCGCATGCTGACCAACACACATCCCAATTCCCCACACTCACACATACAGACACAGAGTAATGAAACAGGGGGGACAGTATCCATCACATGGGGGGGGATTTTCCCCTGGTAACACGTTAGGGAGATTGGAACCTTGCCTGAGCCGTTCTGCTGCAGGTGGCGGCCATTACGGCTCCACTCTGGCACACGCAAGTCACTCAGTTTCATAGCAGAGCCTGAAGAATGTGGAAACTGGCAGAGTAATAGATTGCAGGCTGTAGTAGTGGTCTGACCCTGAGGCAGGGGGCTGGGTGGAGATGCATCTCATTCCCCACAGAGATGGAATACATTGCAGGCGGTGCTAGCCGGTGTCATTGACCCCACCTCACCTGAGACACAAATGATGAAGTGCCTCGGAGAAAAAAATAAAAAACATCCCATCCCAGAGAACGGAGACGAGCAGTTTAGCCAAAATAAACCCCTTTGATGGAAATGGTTTTCATGTTTAATTCAACGGCGCTCTCTCTTCTCGTCCTCCAGTCATTACTATGCATCTGGATTGGACGGATGAGGGTTCGTCCCATTTGCATGATCCAATACTAATGTGTTACCAGGGGGGGGGGGGGGGGGGGGGGTGATCCAAGGAGGGGGACTTGTTTTCATTTATTCTCCTCTTTTTCTTTGCTGATGTCAGTTCTTTTTTATTTCCCCTCTGCTTCCCTCAAACTCATTTTCTCAGTGGATGGGGTGTCATACTGGGCCAATCAGGTTGGATATCAGAAGTGATGACACTTGACCTCATTCATGGGCTTTCCGGGGGGTGTGGAGGGTGGAGGGACGGGTGAGAGAGGATTACTGTAGGATATTTATTTGTAGGAAGTGGGTTAAAATGTAACTTGATGAGGTAATTACGGCAGAGAGAGAAAAGAGAAGAGGAGAACCCAAGAGAGGCCTGTCTTAATGGATTAATCAATCCCTGTTGAGAGAGAGAGAGAGACAGAGAGAGAGAGGGGAAGGAGTGTGTATGCGTGTGTGTGTGTCAAATATGTGTACAATATGTATAGTAATAATTGACATTATGAAGATAAGATTATTTTGACATTTCTACATTACAAACTCCTAGAGGACAGACTTCAAGCCTTTAGAGGACAGAAATCCCAAATAGCTTCCATTCCATTTCAATTAGCATTTTTATTGTCCTAATGGGGTAACATTATTGTGTGTATATGCTTGCATGTGTGTGTGTGTGTGTGTGTGTGTGTGCGCAGATGTCCCAGCAATAAAGCCTCCAGAGAGACAGTCCATTACACATGTCATGCCATCATTAGATGTGATCAGTAGGTCCTCCATGCCTGCCATACAGTATGTTGACAGAATAAAGCTCCCTCTCACTCTATTATCGCTGTGAAGATGCAGTTTAACATGTTCTGTTGGGATGGGGGGGGGGAGAGAAGGAGGGGGAGGTGGAGGAGAGAAGGATGGGGAGGGGTCAAGGAGGGGGAGGGAGAGAAGGAGATGGGGAGAGGGGAAGGGGAGAAGGAGGGTGAGGGGAGAAGGAGGGTGAGGGGGAGAAGGAGTGTGAGGGGGAGAAGGAGAAGGAGGGGGAGAAGGAGGGGGAAGGGAAAAGGAGGGACAGAAGGACAATGAGGAGGAGGGGATAAGGAGGGGAGGGGAGAAGGAGGGGGAGAGGAGAATGAGGGGAAGGGGAGAAGGAGAGGGAAGGGGAGAAGGAGAGGGAGAGGGAAGGGGAGAAGGAGAGGGAGAGGGAGAGGAGGGGAGAAGGAGAGGGAAGGGGAGAAGGAGAGGGAGAGGGAGAGGAAGGGAAAAGGAGAGGGAAGGGGAGAAGGAGAGGGAAGGGGAGAAGGAGAGGGAAGGGGAGAAGGAGAGGGAGAGGAGGGGAGAAGGAGAGGGAAGGGGAGAAGGAGAGGGAGAGGAGGGGAAAAGGAGAGGGAAGGGGAGAAGGAGATTGGATTGAGGATGGACAGTAGGAACACACATGCATGTAGTAGGTACACACACACACACACACACACACACACACACACACACACACACACACACACACACACACACACACACACACACACACACACACACACACACACACACACACACACACACACCACACACACACACACACACACACAGGTCATGGGGTCAGGAAATACTGCTGTCTCAAATGAGTTCAGATATCAACTAGCTGAAAGTAAACTAAAACAATATTCTAAAACAGTATTCAACACTTGAGAGGTCCTTGGGGGATCCTTGAAGATGTTTTATTTCTTTACATCAGTCAGAGGAATAGATGCCCTCAGGAAGGAAGTGGAGGGAATCAGTGTTTGTTTGTGAGACTGTCCGATGGAAAGGAGACTTTAACAGGGGCTGATGAAGTTATTGTTTTGGGGCCTGCCGGGTTAAATTGAAACTGACGTGTCACTTCAGAGCCAATTTAGCCTGGGAGGGTTTAGTTGAAGGGAGAGGAGAGAGGTGAAGGTCTTGGCACAACTGGCAATCAGTCTGCTTAATATGACACAACCAGGTGTGTGTGTGTGTGCATGACCGCTCGCATAATAACATGCGTGAGCTGTCTGAGACGTGTCATCAAGGTGACCTTTACCTGTACGTGTGATAGGTAGCCATTTGGAACAGAAGGTTTTTTCCTCTGTGTGTGTGTGTGATGGGTGTGTGTGTGAGTGAGTGTGTGTGTGATCTAACGGTGGACAGGGCTGGGCAGCATTAATGAGAGTTTATTGTACCAATTTGAGTGTTGGATCAGGTGTCAGCTCCCTGGTCTCCTCTCTCTCTGGGCCCTTATGATGATGGGCACATAATGGCCCTAGGGCCCGGGGCCCAGGCTCTAAAGGCTGGGAAGGGAGGTGACAGCCACTAGCTGGTCCTCATTAAAGCAGGCATTCAGGATGACACACACTACTACCTAAATAACTTTAGCCCTGCCGACTCTGTGTGATGGACGTCCTTCAGCCCTGCCGACTCTAAAGTGATGGACGTCCTTCAGCCCTGCCGATTCTAAAGTGATGGACGTCCTTCAGTCCTGCCGACTCTAGAGTGATGGATATCCTTCAGCCTTGCCGACTCTAGAGTGATGGACGTCCTTCAGCCCTGCCGACTCTAGAGTGATGGACATCCTTCAGCCCTGCCGATTCTAGAGTGATGGACGTCCTTCAGCCCTGCCGACTCTAGAGTGATGGACGTCCTTCAGCCCTGCCGACTCTAGACTGATGGACGTCTTACAGCCCTGCCGACTCTAAAGTGATGGACATCCTTCAGCCTTGCCGACTCTAGAGTGATGGACATCCTTCAGCCTTGCCGACTCTAGAGTGATGGACGTCCTTCAGCCCTGCCGACTCTAGAGTGATGGACATCCTTCAGCCTTGCCGACTCTAGAGTGATGGACGTCCTTCAGCCCTGCCGACTCTAGACTGATGGACGCATTCAGCCTTGCCGACTCTAGAGTGATGGACATCCGTCAGCCTTGCCGACTCTAGAGTGATGGACATCCTTCAGCCTTGCCGACTCTAGAGTGATGGACGTCTTTGAGCCCTGCCGACTCTAGAGTGATGGACGTCCTTCAGCCCTGCCGACTCTAGACTGATGGACGTCCTTCAGCCCTGCCGACTCTAGAGTGATGGACGTGCTTCAGCCCTGCCGACTCTAGACTGATGGACGTCCTTCAGTCCTGCCGACTCTAGAGTGATGGACGTCCTTCAGCCCTGCCGACTCTAGAGTGATGGACGTCCTTCAGCCCTGCCGACTCTAGACTGATGGACGTCTTTCAGCCCTGCCGACTCTAGAGTGATGGACATCCTTCAGCCTTGCCGACTCTAGAGTGATGGACGTCCTTCAGCCTTGCCGACTCTAGAGTGATGGACGTCCTTCAGCCTTGCCGACTCTAGAGTGATGGACATCCTTCAGCCTTGCCGACTCTAGAGTGATGGACGTCCCTCTGCACTGAAGGAACTCAAGTCACTTAGGTGCTTGCCTTATATTTATTTGTCAATCTCACAATCTCTCGTCTCTCTCCCTGCATCTCCTTTTCTCTCACACACTTGACATGTAGCTCTTCTCTGTCTCCAGCTTCCACTTCCTCTATCATTAGAACATGGCTGTAGCTCTTCTCTGTCTCCAGCTTCCACTTCCTCTATCATTAGAACATGGCTGTAGCTCTTCTCTGCGCCCAGCTTCCTCTTCCTCTATCATTAGAACATGGCTGTAGCTCTTCTCTGTCTCCAGCTTCCTCTTCCTCTATCATTAGAGCATGGCTGTAGCTCTTCTCTGTTTCCAGCTTCCTCTTCCTCTATCATTAGAACATGGCTGTAGCTCTTCTCTGCTCCCAGCTTCCTCTTCCTCTATCATTAGAACATGGCTGTAGCTCTTCTCTGCTCCCAGCTTCCTCTTCCTCTATCATTAGAGCATGGCTGTAGCTCTTCTCTGTCTCCAGCTTCCACTTCCTCTATCATTAGAACATGGCTGTAGCTCTTCTCTGCTCCCAGCTTCCTCTATCATTAGAACATGGCTGTAGTTTTCTCCACGTCCAGCTTCCTCTTCCTCTATCATTAGAACATGGCTGTAGCTTTTCTCTGCTCCCAGCTTCCTCTTCCTCTATCATTAGAGCATGGCTGTAGCTCTTTTCCACGCACCCAGCTTCCTCTTCCTCTATCATTAGAGCATGGCTGTAGCTCTTCTCTGGACCCAGCTTCCTCTTCCTCTATCATTAGAACATGGCTGTAGCTCTTCTCTGTCTCCAGCTTCCTCTTCCTCTATCATTAGAACATGGCTGTAGCTCTTCTCTGCTCCCAGCTTCCTCTATCATTAGAGCATGGCTGTAGCTCTTTTCCACGCACCCAGCTTCCTCTTCCTCTATCATTAGAGCATGGCTGTAGCTCTTCTCTGGACCCAGCTTCCTCTTCCTCTATCATTAGAACATGGCTGTAGCACTTCTCTGACACCAGCTTCCTCTATCATTAGAGCATGGCTGTAGCTCTTCTCTGACACCAGCTTCCTCTATCATTAGAACATGGCTGTAGCTCTTCTCTGACACCAGCTTCCTCTATCATTAGAACATGGCTGTAGCTCTTCTCTGTCCCCAGCTTCCTCTTCCTCTCCCTCTATCATTAAAACATAGCTGTATTGTCTTTGTCCTCTGCTGAATCCACATGGATGTTGTGTTCTAATCCGTGAGGGGGGACATCCAGTCTATTTGACTGACGTGATGACACTAGCTAGCTAGCACTGGGGGTAAGAATAGCACTAGGGACCAGGGAAACCATGTAGACAGAGAACATGCTAGAAAGCCAAGAGAAAGAGTGATATAAAGGAAGTGATTTACAGGAGAATAAGAGGGGAGAATGAGAAATGCTGTAGAGAGCGAAGCGTCGTAACACTCCGGCTTCATCACAATCTTCTCTAAGGCCTCACACTTTATCACTCATTAGTGTTGCACCCAGGAAAATAGTCCCAGTCGCTTGGTTGCTCTGAGACAAGAGAGGATCAGGGAAGCAATGAATGCTCCTCGCTCCATAAATGGGGCATCTAAGTAAAGGGGAAGGGGGCGTGGAGGCAATCACTTGCGACAACGGCGAATCACACGAGATCTTAGCGGCTGATAGCCTAGCAGGGCGGCTAGAAGGTGAGAGAGTTCCTCACTGAGGGGATGTGGTAACAATCCCCTAGCCCAATGCTATGATCCCCTTGTGTAGCGGTGAAGGAGGGGTGTGCTATTTCTCTGTGTGAGGAAATGTCGAGACGGGTTGAACTGTTCTAGGTGTTGTAATCTCCCAATTGTTAACATACGGAAATGAAAAAAGATTGACTCTGCAGTTGTACCCGTTGGCGGTTGTTGTGAAATTAGTGGTTATATGGAACAACGGAATGATGAAATAAAACAAGGTCATTGAATACTATTCATATTATGAGATTACACATTTCCGTAAGTGATTTTCTTCTGGTGTTTTTTTCGGGGGGTCCCGGAAGCCTAGGCACACTAAGATAATCAATGAATAAGATAAAATGATGATCTTGGTGCCGAATAGTGTTCCTTTGTGTATGTTATGTGTATATTGTTGTGTTTTAATATGACTAAATAACGTTATTGACCTGCCATTTTAGCTTCTGTTTGTTTTTACCCGCCACATATGCCAAACGCTATCATGAAAGAGGAGCACAATGGCAATAACACTTCCTGATTCTTAATCAAGTGCATCATTTTTTATGTGTAGGCCTACCTTATTTGAAACGATCAAATAAACAAAACCCCAACATTTGAATCTGCGAGGGAGAAAGAGAGCCAGACTTATGGTGAAAGAAAGATCTGTGGTTTTACAATCATTCTTACCATCTTCATGATTTCTCTTTATATTTCCATCTAAAATGAGAGACAGACAGTGCTTTAAGACACCCAGAGAGACTATAGCCTATACGAGTTAACCACACGAGTTAACCATACGAGTTAACCTTATGACATAGAAGAAAGAAGGGGGAATTGGGACATGAAAGGACAGGAGATGGGGGGAGGGAGACAAATGAGGACTAAAGGAAGATAACAGGCTGAGGATGGTATGTCATAGAGTCAGGGGAGGGAGGGAGGGAGGGAGGGAGGGAGGGAGGGAGGGAGGGAGGGAGGGAGGGAGGGAGGGAGGGAGGGAGGGAGGGAGAGACATGACAGGCCTGATAAAGGAGAGGAGTGAGAAAGGGCATGAAAAGAGTGTTAACCAGGGATTATGGAAAGGAAAAAAAGGTTGAGAGTGAGAGAATAAAAAATAAATCAAGGGAGAGAAAGGAGGAAGGAGTTTGTAAAACAAAGGGAGAGAGAGTGTCAACCATGATGGAGAGAAGAACATTTTGAGAGAAGGGGGGAGAGAGAAGATGAGAGAGAACCCAGGGGAGAGAAAGGAGGAGAGTTGATGTAACAGAGGGAGAGATGGAGAGAATGTGTCCACTGATGTGCTGGCTAAATGCACGTAGGAGTGATACAACTTCAGTGAATCATACAACGCAAGCTTTCCCCTCTCCTTTTCTTTTTAACTAATCATACTGCTAACAAAGTAGCTAGGCCAAGAAAAACCATAGGACTCTGCTGATTGATCCATGGGAAACCTGTTCACATCAACTGTATCACTGCTCCACTCTCCAGTGACCAGAAGAGAATCGCTCACAGGGGCGTAGTGCATCTACATCTGTGTATCCATCCACCTCCTATGTTTAAACGCTTAACGAGAGAAAAAAAAGGCCAGCGTTTTCAGATGAGCCGTCAATTAGTGGCTGAGCCCACGAAGCCGTAGAGGAGTGGGCTGTGTCCGGGGCCACGCTCGGCTGCCTTATGCACAGATTGCCTGTCTGAAGACTGAGGTAATGAGAGCAAGACTACAACCTTAATGTGGAGCGGAGGGGGTGGCTTGAACACAGCTTAGCCCCCTTCCAAGTGGCTAAGGTGGGGGAGAGTGGCAGGAGGAAGGTGGGCTGTTCTGGATCTAACAGAACCCTAGTGGGAAGGATCAGAGGGAGGGATTGGAAGTGGAGACGAGGTGACTCTTTCTCTCCGACATCGTTATGTTACCTCTCTTTCTGATTATCCAGGAGAGAGGGAGGGACACGCGGGCACAGAAGAAGAGGCTACCATCTTATTAAGTGTTTGCGGTGGCGACTCGGCTAGTAGAGCGGATGGAGGGATTACCCAGGCTCCTCCACTGCGTAAGCACTGTTTGGGGGTTTTGATTGACAGAAGCTTGGAACATTTACACTGAGAAGTTTTCAAATGGCTCTGTCCATTGGCGATTCCCTCCCTCCACTCCAGAATTCAATAATTATCGAAAAAAACACAGGGTTTTCTCCCCGTTTCCACCCCTCTTTTCTGGCCTCCGAGCCAAGAGAGAATGGGGTGCGCTGCAGACAGAGTTGATTATGAAGTGGGTAGTAGTTATCTCTTTAGCACAAGGTGCTCTTTGCTAATTAAGTCTTTCACTTTTTTTTATTCCAATGGAAAAGTAGGCGATTTGGTCACGTTGTGAATTAATTGTGTTTGACAAAGGACGGCGAGGGCCAGAATGCACGTGACTGTAACGTGTACGCTGGGAGTCGGGAAGCAAGTACAGGGAGTGAATGATTTAATAAATAAATAGAACACGGTATAAAACAAGAAACAGGAAAAGCGTACAGACATGAAACCGAAACAGAGTCAGTAACACCTGAGGAAAGAAACAAGGGGAGTGACAGAAATAGGGGAGGTAATCAAGAAAGTGATGGAGACCAGGTGAGTGTCATGAGGCGCAGGTGCGCGTAACGAAGGTGGCAGGTGCGCGTAACGATGGGTAAACTGGCGGCAACGAGCGCCAGCGAGGAAGAGCGGGAGTAGACGTGACAGCGATATTGGAAAAAAGCCAGGGGACATGGATAGAGACAGACTCCAGATTGGGTACAGTACACTAGATAGGACAAGGGTACTGGCTTTTTCCATATCATTCCATATCTGGAGAGATCTAAGAAGTGCTGAAGAGCATATTGGTGAGCTCGGGACAGATCCTATTTCTCCAGTCACTCCAGCTGCAACGGTGCTGTTCCAGGCCATTTCATGGTAGGGGACAGAGAAATAACAGAGCCAAAGTGCCCCAGTATTTAAGCCAGGAGGAAACGGTGTCTCGCTGCCACTTAAAAGAAAAAGAGTGAATGAAAAGAGGTGAAAGAGGAGCAGGCGACATGCGAGCCAAATAAACTCGCCATGGGCGGCCTGGAGGGGCCTGCAGGGGCCACAGAGCCGGCCCCACTGGTGAGAGGCCCGGGTTGAAAAATCTCTGTAATAAAGCCAGGCTCACGCATGCCCTGTCTGGATGGGTGCCCAGCCAGGAGGGGTTGATTTGGGCCTTGGCTCTGGTATCGAGTGGGAGGACTCGATCATTCTCGATTAGGGAGAAAGGGGGAGCCTGAACCAGACCATTAATCACTGAACATTAAGCCTCAATCACTCACTAGATGACAGCCAGACACCACTGTTGAAACAAAGGCCTTGTGGTGTGTTGTGTTCCTCCTTCACTCCCTCCCTTACAGTCTCATCCACCTAAACAAGTCTCTGGCCATTCCCCTCGGGTCCTTAATTGAAACAGAGGGTTTGGCATCCTCCCTAAACCCAGATGTACTCCACAATGCTCCCAGGCATCCTCCCTAAACCCAGATGTACTCCACAATGCTCCCATTTTAAACTGTAGCTCTGGGTATTCTTCTCTTCTCTCTGACTGGAATATATGGGAGGAAAGCCAGGAAGTAAATATACCTCATTGGCAAAAAGCAGAGAACAAGGGAAATCGATTCTCACTGGTTATTTGTCATCTCTATTTTCTTCTCCCTCTCCACTCTCTCCCCAGAGAGATTAGGAAACAGTCTCTCATTCTTGTTCTAGGAAAGAGGATGTGCTGTCATTGGGAGTTTGCGGTGCCAAGACTTGCGAGGATGAGACAAAGAAAAGTGAGGGAGAGAGAGAGAGGTGAGGGGGATAGAAAACAGCAGAGGATTTGGGGTGCTGGATATGAGGCTGAGAGAGAGAGGGAGAGAGAGAGAGAGAGAGAAAGAGAGAGAGAGAGAAACGAGGCACAAGGGAAAAGGAGGGCACATCCGAGCGAGTTTGGTTGGATTGAGCTGCTAAAAACTTTTGAGTCTCTTATTTCCCCCCTCCATTGAATACCTATAGGTGCTGCCATTTTGGATTTATTCAGCAGGCCCTGGGAGGGCCAGAGATGTTCTCTCTGATCTGCCTCAAAGTCTGGAGGAGAACAGAGAACGAGAGCTGCACACTGAGATGTGTGATCCAACTGCCAGCTCTGGGCTAGGGGAGATATTGTAATACCTATTAAGCCCTCCCTGCTTCAGCCAGTAAAGTCTGTTGGGAGCATTGATAAGCGTGTGAGTGTGTGTGTTACCTACCTTTTCCTCTGCTTGATTGTACTCCACACTTGACTTTAGGGGAAGTGTATTGCTCTAAGGTAGCATGCAATCTCATGCAATCTTTATGCCACAAAATAAACCACTCTTCATTCCTCTAGTTACCCCAGCTAGTTTTTACATCAATGAGAGCAAATGTCCATTCTCTGTGGTCATACAGTTCCTCAGACTTGACCACACTGACCACACTGACCACAGACTGACAATGTGTTCAGGAGACACACTGGGCTGACGTATGCTTCACTCTGGTCAAGACATCTGAAGCAATGAATACCCTCTGTGACCATTTAAGGGTTGGACCACAGTTTCATAACAGGGGTGTGTGGAGGACCAACCCTATAAGATAAATGCATTCTGGACTATTACAGACCAGGCAGCAATCTCCACACGATAAACTCTCTTTCATTCATACAGTACATACATACATACAGACATATATACATACATACATACATACATACATACATACATACATACATACATACATACATACATACATACATACATACATACATACATACATACATACATACATACATATTCAACACACAGCATTGTACACCCCACACAACAAATATGATTGACATATCATTTAACACATTTTTGTTCATTAACAAATGGCACAAACATATTTAATGTGGGACAGTAAATGTTAAAGGGACCTTATAGTCTTGTAATTTTACGCTCAAAGAAGCACTTGTGTAGTAGCAGGGTTCATCCCAAACTTGCAACAAAAATTTGATTCAGATGCAATGCTTAGAATTTGGTGTTCAAGTTAATTGGTTTGTTTTTAACCCTCTGAGTTTCGGGGGGTGGGGAGGGGTGAGGGGAGAGTTGGGTATTCTGACACTACTTGGGCATGGTTTAGGGTTAGCAAAGCACTTAGTTAGCAGTTTAGTTGTTAATATCCTGTCTAAGTATCCTGTCTTAGTATCCTGTCGTGGAGTCCTGTCTACGTATCCTGTCTGTTCTAGGTTTGGGAGGAACTTAGACAGTTCCAATTGAGCTCAAACGTAAGCATTTCGCTACACCTGCAATAAGATCTACAAAAGAATGTGTATGCGACCAATAAAATTACTTTTTTTTTTATTTAATGTTAGAGATGTTTATAACTGGGTTATGACTGAGGGCTTCTTGGCTGTGTGCTAGCTACGGCCCAGAAGGTAAGACAGATCCCCCACAGGAATGTTTTTGGTGTGATTGTCAATAACATACTGGCCTTCTGTTCATAGTGTTGTGGAGATGGGAGTGGTGTGGGGAGAGTCAGCCCTCAGTAATTAGCGTGGGTTGAGTTTGGTTTGCTGTCATGTGGTTAGATTCTGCTTCGTTTAGGTCTCATGAGTCATCTCTGTCTGTTTCCATAGCAAAGTAACTTGAACTTTAACCCTTTGAGTTTGAACCTCCCCTCCCTCCATCATATTCTTTATTGGTACCTGCGTTTCTATACTGGCCTCCTCCGCCTTCTCTGGCACTGTTGACTCTTTGGTACTTATTGCGACGTCATTATTTTTCCCTAAATCTGGTTGGTAAGTAACATCAAATCATCCTCATTAATGTAGGATTTTAAATATGTGTTTTTGTTCAGCTGATTCGGGTTGTGATATTCTGATTCTATCCAACATGTTAATTTGACCTATTAATCCAAATGACATGAAATGAGCAGTTTACTGCTCCTGTTTTTATCAAATGAACATGGGAAAGCTGAATTATCTTGTTTGACTCTCACATAAATATAAATGAGTTTATGTCGAATCTTTTCTCGTATACGTGTAATCACTTACAACACTATTTCAAAGAACAGCCTGCCTGCAGCTAATTAGAAGATGTAAAATGTGATTAATTCATGGCACAATTATTAGTCACACAAACGGAATACAAAACGTGGGCGAAGCTTTCAGAGAACCGTAGAGATTCATGACTTCGACTCATTTCCCTCAATGAGTCATATTTGACTGTGTTGTGACGGCTGATATCAACACATTTGAATCTGAGTCAACTAACCAATATGCGGACTGAAACTAGCAGTCATAAAATAAGTAGCATTAAAACGTTGCTAAGAGCCCGACTCTCAGCACTTCTGAAGTACCGTTTTATGTGACTTAATAAGGCCCATCTACACCCCATAGTTATCGCTAGTTATCCTGCTAGGTGTGGACGGCCCATTATTGTGCTATGACAGCGAAACTAGCTAGCACTGATTTAAAATGGCTGATATTGTGGTGTGACTGTGGTAACTGTCGCCAGAGAGATGGAATGAAAGGGGGAGGGGAGGAGGATTAATAAAGGCCACACCTCCGTTGGGGGAGTTTTTAGAATCAACCACCATTCAGCGGCACAAACACAAGACACAGGACAAAGACAAAGAGGTCGGGGATGTTTGGCACTCAAAGGGTTAAAGAGTCGTCACTTTTAGTCGGATCCAAACTGCAGATCGATCGTGCTCATTGTTGCCGGGCAGAATGAGGCTGACACAACAAACTGTAGGCTTATTAGCAAAGTCCATAAAATACATTAAACAGTCCCTTTAACTTTTAATGACTTTCAGGTGGCTACTTTTCTCCGGAGTGTCAAAAAAGAATTAAGTAGTTGTTGTTTCTTTCTCCATTTGTCACTTTTGTGAATAGGAATTTGAATAATAATCACCATAATTAATGCAACTTCACAACAGCAAACAACAGACACAGGAAGTGAAGCAGAAGGGAACCAATAGGATCTGTCTATTTCCATCTTGTCTGGTTGGTTACTGGGGGGTTATGTTGGGGTTATTGGTAAGTTAGGACTCTGAAGAGATGCAGCCCCATGTCAAGGTGCCTTGGACACGGTTCCCCTGTCTAGTGTAACCCTTACTACTGACTCTGTAGTTCAGTACCTTCATTGTAATGCTATGAAGAATGTGTAAGGTACTGTAG